>NC_092204.1:17432983-17483074 GCF_043381705.1 Parasteatoda tepidariorum
ATATATATATATATAATAATGTCAACAATCTCATATTCGCTTTGGTCCTAAATATTTATTATATCAGATTTGATATGAATTTATTCGTTGATATTATTATATTTATTCGATATTTTAATATCTGTTGAGGATAGATTAGGAGAAACATCAGTGTTTGGAGTACCAGGCAAGTGTATATCGGGCGGTGGCACTGAACCTTGGAAAAAAACATCAGTGTAGTGTATACCGTGTAATGGCACTGAACCTTAATGAAGCATTGATGTAAGGCATACCGGGCAGTGGCACTGAACCAGACCTAGTATATGTTTCGAACATTTACCAAATCGACTGTGTGATTAGGTGGTTTTCGTGGTTTCGACTGTTATATAAAATAAGCTATATAGGTTATAATATAAGAAATATTTTCCACCTATACAAATCCAGGCTTTCCAGCTACTACGCTTTTTGCAAAATGTTTTATGGAGTGGTAGTCATTTAAAAACCAAAGTTTTTAGAATTTCTTGGTAATTTTGCCAATGTTTTAAGAGCCTTACTACCAAAAAATTGGTCTTATCTTGTCTTGATAATGGAGCTGGGCCCCTATCCCATCTATGTCGGTAGCCCAGTTGATAGCACTGTGAATGTTATAAGTGAATAAGAAGCTAAAATTTATTTTCAAAAATAAAATTTGTTGCTTATTTCTTATAATACAGTGCTAAAATTTTAATATCGTTTAAATGAGGCTAAAATACGATTTCAAGCAATATATAAAATCATGTTAAAAAAAAATCTTCAATGTAAAATTTATTATTAACATAATTTTTGTTACAAATTTGCTCGTATTTTCGTTCCCGAATTGTGTTATTTTATTTGAAAGACCTAAGACCTTTTTCTTTTGGTTGATGCAGCATTTTCCAAAGGATATATTACCTAACAATTGTTAGATTGATGGGAAGCTCCGAATTGCTTACCTAGAAGATCTTTGGAAATACCAATGTTATTTTTCGTTCCATATATTTCATTGATCCAGTTTAAAAAATTGGCGTACGTAAATGTACGTGATTCTTCTTTATTTTATTACTCTTTGATTTATTTTAATTATTTTGTTATTTCCCTTCAAACTGTATCATCTTTTTTTTTAATTTCATTGCATTGATTTTTTTCCTGCATTAGGAAATTTCTATAAATAAATATTTCCTGGTTCTAACTGAATTTCTTTTAAAAGGAAATCGCTCGATGAAGCTTTCTTTTTCTAAAAAAAACGTATTTTTAATGATGTTATTCCATTTTTTAAATTCCTTTGAGAAATTTGATTCCAAAAGAAAAGAGATTTGTTCGCAAACAGCAAAGCAAGATGGATAAAAAAAATTGAAGGACTTATTAAAGAAAAAGATGGTGAATTTCTCCATTTTTTTTCTTCAATTTCTTTAAGAAATAAAAAAATGACACAATAGAGATTGCCACAAAATGTTATTTAAGAGAAAGTATTGTTTAGGTTTGAAACTTTGACTTTCATTGAAAAGAAGAAAAAGAAAGATAGCTAAAAATGCATAACGAAACAGGGTGGTTGCAGTTTGGAGAAATTTAAAAGATAAAGGAAACACGATGTTTTAGAAGGAAACATCGTGTTTCCTTCTTAGAACCCAAAAATTATTTGTAAATTAAATATTTATGTTAGTACAGTCCAAGAAATTTCTTGAAAATGAATTAAAATAAAAACTTCTAAAATTTTGAACAGTCTCATGAAACATTTGTCACCACTTTTCAAATTTTTCCTGTATGTGGCCTCCCTACTAGCCACTATATGTTTTTGCATTATTTCTATATGTAGCTCTCATCGCTAATCATTGTAGCTCTTAAGTCAAGGCTGCCAACTACTGCACTTTTTGTAAAATATTTCACAGAGTGGTAGATAATTAAAGACTAAAGATTCCTAAATTTTTGATAATTTTGCCAACATTTTGAAAGCTTCACCACAAAAGAGCTGCCTTCCTGCAAAACTCATCTGGATTTGTCAGAAGATTGCATTTTTGCAATTAACCACATTCCACATTCATACTTGACTTTTGTTAGCCAAATTCATACTTGACTTTTGTTTTAATAATTTTCATATTAAATGATTATAACTATCGTTATAACTACGATATATTATAACTACGTTTAAGTAATTTAAACATGCATGTTAAAGATTTACTACACATCGTTGGTTAATTCAAGTAGCCGACAAAAAATAAATTTAAAAAAAAAACTATTTATAGTGTAAATTCCAATTTTACTTTACCTTATATAAAAGCTTCTTTGAAAAATCGTAGAAGTTGCCAGCTTCAACAAAATGACAATTCATAAACTTATGAATCATATACATGAGGTGGTGTGTGGAAAATAATTTAAAATCAACTTTACAAAGAAAATATATTGTCTCAAAAGACAGTGAAAGTTGGTTGCCTCGTTAATCCATTAATGCCGGACCATAAATATTGCTATAATGTATCAAGTAGATAAACGAAAAAAGTTGAAGATGGAACTAATTGTCATTTATCTGAAATGAACTATCTCAAAAGTGCGAAAGAATTTATAATTGTTATCACATTGTTAAGGAACGTGGTGTTAAGACCAAAAGAAGGCGTTGTAATCACTCACAGTAATCCTGTATCACTTGTGTGGCAAGTAATGGATGGCTTATTGGAAAGCCCTAAAATTATCGTACCATCATACTGTTGTTTTATTGTTTACTATTATTAAATTTCTTTGTTATCAAATACGGTTTCTTTATTCTATGCACCAATTCGCCACTGAATCAATCTGCAACACATAGATCAGACTATATAAAAACTAATGCTTATGTATATCGAAAATTGTTTTTAAACATTTCTTTATCGTGTTGGCAACAAGGAGCTGAAATATCAAATGAGTGAGCAGTTTTAAGCATGAACACTTGAATGTACATGTTTGCAAATTTTCACAATGAAAATTAGTTTCATGCGTGGACAACGAAACCTGGAACAAGCTGAACAAAGGTTGATCAAAATAGTGGAATCACTTCTATACTTAACATTATGTAAACGTTACTTCTTTTAGCAGCAATTGTTTTGGAAGGCTTTGCAGGGCAAAAAAGTTGGCACGAATTTGAAAGATCATACTTAAAACTTTTAGAAATGATGCCCTTTTTACCCAATCAAATTTGGGTCGACCAAAATGAACGTAGGAAGCTAAAAGCCAATTTCCTTTCTCAATTCCACTATAATAAAAAAAGCATCCTTATCTAAACTTCGCAATCCTATGGAATGGTTTCAAAATTGCTGGCATAAAAGCTGAAAAGAACTTATTAACTTCTATTGCTCATTTTGGTCAATCCGAACTTTGCATGGGAAAAAAGGGTATTTGCATGCATGCAAAAGTAGATTAGAAAAGATAAGTAATTAACCCCTTAACGCACATATTTTTTGAGAAAAAAAAACGGCCCAAAAAATCTTTTTTTTATGTAAAAAAACACATTTAAGAACATTGTCTTTTCTCTTGGTGGACAATTTTGATATACTGCGCTTTTGTTCCGTGGAAAAAGGTTATATTCAGAGATGCCAACTGCTCCAGACAAATCCAAAATAATTAAAAATAACGATAAATAACTAAAAAGTAAATTTTGCAAATATTTGACTATTTTTGCTTGCTTTTTAAAAAATATATCATGTAGCATGACATTAGCAGAGATGCCAACTTACTCCGGACAGCAAATATATATTTTAAAGTGATAGTTTATCAATTGTGATTCTTGGTTTAACAAATTCAATTTAGTAGATTTTTATCCACCACTATTTCTAAGTAATTCGTAGTCTTATATAATTCCCCACTGTATGGTACTTATGTCATGCTGTAACTTTTAAAAAGTAAGCAAAAATAATCAAATATTTGCAAAATATACTTTGTATTTATTTACCGTTTTTTTAATTATTTTGGCGTGTCCGGAGCAGTTGGCATCTCTGCATTAGTTCCGTGATGTGGTGAATTATAGATGCCTACGAATTATTTAGATATAGTGGTGGATAAAAATTTACTAAATTGAATTTATTAAACCAAGAATCACAATTGATAAACTACCACTTTAAAATATATAGTTGTTGGCAGGAGCAAGTTGGTATCTCTGTATATTTCATTCTTAAATAAATAAGTGTTATATAGCTTACAATCCTATGTAAATGATATATATCAATAAAACGATTTTTTTTTCTTAGCTCTCACATTGTTATTTTCAATTCCCGATTATATTCTAGTGTGAAAAATTATAGCAGCATACAACGCCGCTCGAATTATCTCACTACTCGAGTGAGCACAGTTTGACCTGATTAGCGCGCTCGAATTAACTCGAGCGCACAAGTAAAGGGGTTAATGAGCGAGTGAAGCGAGCAATTTAAAAGGAGCTGCGAAAGTAGTTCTGAGGACTGGAGAACAGGGAGTTTAGCCATTTAGTTTGTTAATTTATTTATTTTTGTTTTTAGTTTTTTTTTGTGGGGGAGGTAAAGTTGGGAAGACACGCACTATTTATCAAGGACATCATATTTGTTTTCGTGTGTCTAGAAAAAAAGGGAAGAAAATTTAAATAATAGGGAATTTATCTGAAAAATTGTTTATTTAGTTAAAAAAATGTATTAAAGTATTTAGTTGTTCATTTAATCATCGATTATTTAAGATTGTTACTTTAATCAAAAATTATGTGAGATTGTTACTTTATTCAAAGTTTTTTAAAATGTTAACTTAATGTCATTTCTTTTGTATAATTGTTGATTTATTAAAGAAATTGCATTGTTAATTTAATAAAAAAAAACGTGTACAGATTTTAATTTAATAAAAAATTTATATCATTGTTGATTTATTCAAAAGTATAACTAAAATGTTTTGTTTCATTTGAAAACTGACGTAGGTTGTACAAACTTATTACTTACTTTATTATGTATTTGTAGTATATCTATGTGAACTCAAACACTGAAGAGAGTTCTTTGTGTGAGGCAAATGATGACTGCGGTAACAATTGAAGAAGGGAGAAATCAAGTGATTACTCCATGGCTCTTAAAAATACATGGATATAAGAAAGGTAAGTTTTACATTCAGTTTATATTAAAATTTAAGACTATGACGAACTGAAATTTTTCATCGTTTATTCGTGAGTTTTGATTGTAAACTTTTAGGCAATATCGTCAAAATAGATAACTTTTTTAACTATTTCAGTTTACAGACTAAATTTTTTATTGAATAATTTCAAGGAAATTCTATTTTCAGGAGGAGAAAAGAAAGTTAATTTCGAGTTTCTTGTTGGTAACGAGCATTAGCAAAAGTTTCGTGACATTTTACACTTACTCTTGCTCACAAACGTGTGTTGTGCAGTCGTAGTTATAGCTCGTTCACCAGGAGTTGGCACTTGGCTCCGCCTTCATCACGTGGTATACGACGATACTATTTCGCTATTTTTGGGAGAAGGTTGTGAGCAATCCTGAACAATGGTGCTATTTGGCAATCGTTTGGCAAAAATATTTATTTCGCAAACTTTATGTGCATTTTTTTAACAATGAATATTTCATAAATTTGATGATATTTTACACTATTTTTTTTTTATATTTCTTTCTTTTGAGTGAATAGTTTGTCCTTTATGAGACATTTCGCTGGGAGAACAACAGTTTTTAAATTTAAACTATATTTAATTAGCTAGTGTAACAAAAGGTATATTAGCAGATGATAAAGCAAAGTAAGTGAAAAAGAATTCACTTTCTGTGTTTGGCGCAAATTATGGGTTGTCTCAATTTCAACAACGGATATGTTTTTCCTCTTACTCCCCCGCGCTGAAATGAACTCTGCGTCCGAGGAGGTGGAGCCAAGTCTCAACTCCTGGTGAACGAACTATACATAAAAAGTTCTAAGTTAGCGTAAACGTGAAAGAATAAGACATTTAGATTTTCAGGGAGCCTCCTGACCTTTCACGCAAGTACAAGTTACATAAAGCAGTGGAGAGGTTAGCACGAAACAACCTCGATCCTCTACAGAGGTTGCACAAAGCCTAGGTACGGGAGCGCACATTATACTTCTTGAAGTGCAAAATCTCTCTATTTTACACTTTTCCATAGCAAAACACACGTTCACGTACGAAGATTCTGAACTGCGCAGTAATTGCAAAATAACCTCGGCTGTGTACCTCAACGCTACAGAGTCTAGCTTTTTTTTTCTTCTTTTTTTCTTTCTTGTCTATTTACCCTCATGCGACGCTCCATAAGATGCTTCTTCTCCATCTTTTTCAGCAGTCAAGTACAAGTCTAGCCTTTTTTTTTTTGTCTATTTACCCTCATGCGACGCTCTGTAAGATGCTTCTTCTCCATCTTTTTCAGTAGTCAAGTACAAATCTAGCCTTTTTTCTTGTCTATTTACCCTCATGCGATGCTCCATAAGATGCTTCTTCTCCATCTTTTCAGCAGTCAAGTACAAGTCTAGCCTTTTTTCTTGTCTATTTACCCTCATGCGACGCTCCATAACATGCTTCTTCTCCATCTTTTTCAGCAGTCAAGTACAAGTCTACCCTTTTTTCTTGTCTATTTACCCTCATGCGACGCTCTATAAGATGCTTCTTCTCCATCTTTTTCAGCAGTCAAGTACAAGTCTAGCCTTTTTTTTTCTTGTCTATTTACCCTCATGCGACGCTCTGTACGATGCTTCTTCTCCATCTTTTTCAGTAGTCAAGTACAAATCTAGCCTTTTTTCTTGTCTATTTACCCTCATGCGACGCTCCATAAGATGCTTCTTCTCCATCATTTTCAGCAGTCAAGTACAAGTATAGCTTTTTTTCTTGCCTATTTACCCTCATGCGACGCTCCATAGGATGCTTCTTCTCCATCTTTTTCAGCAGTCAAGTACAAGTCTAGCCTTTTTTCTTGCCTATTTACCCTCATGCGACGCTCCATAAGATGCTTCTTCTCCATCTTTTTCAGTAGTCAAGTACAAATCTAGCCTTTTTTCTTGTCTATTTACCCTCATGCGACGGTCTGTAAGATGCTTCTTCTCCATCTTTTTCAGCAGTCAAGTACAAGTCTAGCCTTTTTTCTTGCCTATTTACCCTCATGCTACGCTCCATAAGATATTTTTTCTCCATCTTTTTCAGCAGTCAAGTACAAGTCTAGCCTTTTTTCTAGTCAATTTACCGTCATGCGACGCCTCATATTTTTTTAGAGTACCAGCCAAAATTCTGCGGTCATCTTTATTTTGAGCTTATTTTTTGGCTACTGGACGTATTTTTTGGCTACTTATTACTAATTAATGTCTTAATTTTCCTAATCCTAGTAATACAGTAACTGTCAATAACTCCTTGCAACCTTTTTTTAAAAATTTTACAGCTAAATAAGTTGCAATTTTAACTATTTATCGTACATTGAAGGTACTGTTAATTATTTTTTTTACATAACTTAGACAAATTATTCCAATAAAATAGTTAAAATGATAGTACTTAACTTAAATGTTTTGATGGGAGTGAGAAAATCCATTTATCAACTAAGCCGACAAAATGTCAACGGGATCATACATGCAACAATGCGGCCAGTTGTAACTTATACCCTTTTCCCATAAATCAATTCAATATTTTGATACAATAATCATAAAAGTATTAACTGACAAAAAACGCAATACATTTTTTTCTAATTTTTCTTTTAAATTTTACTGTGTTGTCCCCCCTTAAATTGAATATTCTATTCTATAATTCTTACAAATTCAATTTTATAGCATAAGTATAAGTTAGGTCTTTTCAAAAGAAAAAGAAATTAATAATGCCTGATGTAGATTCAACTTATTTTACGCTTTTTTATAAGATTTAAACTTTTAAAAAAATATAGAGTGCTTTGACACGTGACACGTATTAGACTTGACAGACTAGCTAAAATAATCCTTTTATTTGCGTTACGCTTTTTTATTTTAGACAAAATGTTTTTTAAGCTGTCTTTCTTCATTTACTGTCTACCTAAGTCTAGACAAATCTTTAAAAACACAACGACTTTTTCATGAAATATTTTTTTTAGCGTATAAAGAATGAATACATAGATATTTATCTTCCAAAACTAATTCCTCTTACTTCAATAACAAGCTTTTCCTTCTCTCAAGGGTATACTAAGAATAGAGGGCTTATTATATCTGACAGGTTAGTGCTACCTTTCAATATACACTCATTGTGTTTATAAATTTCAACTTTTATTTGAATGTAATTCAATACATTCAAAACTACAATCGTTCAATTTTGTAACTATTGCCGATGTTTACTATGAAAATCATAATCAGTGAATATAGATTCTCACATTGTCGATTTGGTGAATGTCTGTATTCGCTTTGTTGTTTTGGTGAATGTTGATATTCACATACTCGGTGAACGACATTCGCATAATTGTTTTGGTAAACGTTCGAAAATATTCATTTAGATTCATTATTTCTACTTTATATCATCAAATATAGGCATTCATCATGCATATTGTGAATGTTGAGTAAATTAATTTTGTTAAATATCATAATTTTCACTTATACCAGCAAGTTCAGAATACACTGATGCAATGCTTATTAAAAGGAAAATAATGTAACCTAACTTTTATATTAAACATGCAATGCTATATGTCGAAATTTCCAATGCAGGCGCGAAAAAATTATATTAATTAATGGGTTACAACAAAAATTCGGACGTTTACCCAAGTGGCAATTGAATGTCGACATTCACCCAGGTGGAATTTAATGTTGACATCCAAATACTAGCATTAACTGAGAAATTTGATGTTTACCAAATCTCGAACTCATGTTTACACGTACACCTTTCGCAGAAAAAAGAGAGCTAGTACTGAATGCAATGGAAAGGATGCTTACGTTTCTGAAAATGGTGAATAAAAAATAATTTTGTGAAATTTTTAATTAGTTCAGTTTGATTTTGCCTTGAACTATAGAATGTTGTTAACGAAACGAAAATACAACAGAACAGTTAAGGCTTTAGGGTAAAAAAGCCTTAGCCCTTTGTAGTATGCTTTATGAATTAAAATCAAATTCACAATTTTTAATTAAAAAATATGAGTTTTTTTTACCAAAATGTGAATCTTGTGTGAATTTCGGGATATCCTGGTGTTCACGCCCAATATTTAACTACACCTAATAACAAATTTGGTTAGTTATCAACTATAATTTAATATTTTTGCTTAATATCTCCTTAACTGTGATTCATAATGGTATATTAATGTAATTTGCCCAAAAAATAATAATTGTTAAACGGTTAATCAGATTATACACTGATTTAAATAACTTTATCTTAAAATGTAACGCAGAATTGCGTTATGATGATAATAATAATAAAAATCAATTCTCTTAAACTCTTAATTTTGAAAACAAACAAATAAAAAACTTAATAATAACAGTACAGATAATACCTTTAAATTAGGAATACAAAAATATTTACAGGAAAATAAATAATACCCTTATGACATGAACTTTATGCTGACCAATACTACTAATATAATTATATATAATTTTATGCTGATATTTTAACCAAACCAATATGAAAATTAATGTGAGAAAACTGAACCCAACCATGTAATTTTCTGGGCAATAAAAATGCGCCAACGACAATGGAAAACTGCAACACCCTCATTAGATTTAGATTTATATAGATAATGCATTGGTTCCATTTAAAATTATTTACTCAGACTTCGTGTAGTCTTCTAAATGTGCAGTCCTTTGCGAATTTAATTATGTTTCAAACGGGGATTTAGTTGAGCTCTATGCTTAGGTGAATAGTCAATTAGAATCTGGGTATTGTTCATTTGGTTTTATCACGTTTTGGCAGCTCTAGTTACCTTTTTCTTTTATTTNAAGGAGATAATTGAGCGCTGTATCAACGAAATTCAGAAACATTTATGAAAATGTCGACAAAAGAACGTATGTGTTTGCAACAACCTCGGAGGCTTTTTATTCGATGTGATGTTAGCCCTATGTTGTATGCTTTATGAATTAAAATCAAATTCACAATTTTTAATTAAAAAATATTTTTTTGTATTATCAAAATGTGAATCTTCACGCCCAATATTTAACTACACCTAATAACAAATTTGGTTAGTTCTCAACTATAATTTAATATTTTTTCTTACCAAACGGACGGATGTGTTTTAAATACAATTTTTGCTTTCATCACTTTGTGCGTGAAGCTGAAAGTTATGTTCTAAATCATTTAACGAATCTCCTTAACTGTGATTCATAATGGTATAATGTAATTTTCCCAAAAAATAATAATTGTTAAACGGTTAATGAGATTATGGAGACTGATTTAAGTAACTTTATCTTAAAATGTAACGTAGAATTGCGTTATGATAATAATAATAAAAAGCAATTCTCTTTGAAAACAAACAAAATAAAAAACGTAATAATAACAGTACAGGTAATACCTTTAAATTAGGGATACAGAAATATTTATAGGAAAATAATAACCTTATGACATGAATTTTATGCTGACCAATACTACTAATATAATAATATAATTATGTATAATTTTATGCTGATATTTTAACCAAACCAATATGAAAATTAATGTGAGAAAACTGAACCCAACCATGTAATTTTCTGGGCAATAAAAATGCGCCAACGACAATGGAAAACTGCAACACCCTCATTAGATTTAGATTTATATAGATAATGCATTGGTTCCATTTAAAATTATTTACTCAGACTTCGTGTAGTCTTCTAAATGTGCAGTCCTTTGCGAATTTAATTATGTTTCAAACGGGGATTTAGTTGAGCTCTATGCTTAGGTGAATAGTCAATTAGAATCTGGGTATTGTTCATTTGGTTTTATCACGTTTTGGCAGCTCTAGTTACCTTTTTCTTTTATTTATGTATTTTTCTCTCTTGTTGGCCATGACTCATAACATGCGTCGTTCATGTGATATTCGAGAATATTAGCTCATATACACGTGTTTATAACCCTGCTAACATGAAACAAGCAATAAGAATAGACATAAATATTTTCCATGTGACAAAATCTAAACTTTCGTTTAAATACTTAAGCTCGAGTAAGTTTATATTTTAATACAACTTGTGCTTTATTTATTTATTTAATTTAATTTTTATTTTCTATTGCAAAACGGTTGTTTGTAAATTGTAATTGCAATGAAACGAATGTCATTGCATTACAATACCATGGAAATAAATTAAAAGTAGCGTACATTTTTTGTTTTTCCGTTATTAGCAGCTTAGCATTTTGCTATTCTTATTTAGAGGACACTATAACGAGGAGAAACTTTTCATGACAAATTCTGTTTCACCTCCTTTGGCATTTAAAAATTTAAAGTTTTGAAAAAAAAAAGCATGTAAACTTAAAGTAAACTATGAAGTCTTAGACGTTGATTTTTTTCCTTCAAAATATTAAAATGCGAAGAAATTATGACAGGTTCACTTCCCTAGCACGTAATCCTGTTATAATTTATTAGCATTTTGAAAGAAAAAAAATCTGTGTTTGAAATTTCATGATTTACTCTTGATGTGCCTGAATTTACATTTATTCATGCTTTAACCCTTTCGCGCCAACTGTCACAAATACGTGCCAGCATTAAACCGTATCAATCAGGGTTAAAAGATAAAACCGGTAACCAAAGTAGTTCTTTAGCAATTTTTTTGTGAACGGTTTTGTTGTGAACGGTTAATTGTTTGATTTATTTAATTCACCATTACTTTAGTTCGAAATAAAATTGTTTAGTTATACTTTGAGCTAACATTGATTATATATATGATTAACCTAACAATAATTAAAGTAAAAGCAAAGTAAGTCTGTAAAATTAGCAACGACTACATTTTAGTTATCGTTTTTTATTTAATTACATCCTGAGTCTGATTTTGTGCAAATGCTTTTATGAATCACCCGTCCCCAAGGGGTTAATGCAGATAAAACAAGCTTTGACATGGACCACTTCTTCTGGGAAATAACGTTCTAGTATGATTAATTGCTTTTCAATCTGCAGACTCAATTTATTCTATGCCTTAGGCCAGTGTTTTCCAAACTTATGACTTTTGTGTACCCTTTCTAAATTTTTCGTACCACTAATAAAAAAATGAATGTATTTTTTACTATAAAAAAATTGCACAAAAGTTAAAAATTACAACTGGCTGTTGATACCACTAATAATTAACTGTTAACTCTGCGAAAAATAGCCAATAGAAAAATACATAATCGTAAATTTTCATGGCTAGCTTTATTTTTAAATAAATTTTTTTGAAATTTTCCTTTGTAGCAAGATATTTCGCATTAGAACGCGCACCTCCGCTAAACTGTTCCCGTACCCCTGGAGGTACGCGTACCACACTTTGAAAAAAACTCTGCCTTAGGCTGAATAGCTGCCAATTTTTCCACAAGATATTAATTTTACATTTTTAAATTGTTGGCAAATATATATATATTATGTAGCGGGAGCGAACATTTCGTTCATTATATCCGGGAGTTCACTTTAAACCACGTTCACTATAACAGGGTTTGACTGTATATATATATATATATATATATATATATATATCCAAAGTATTTTAACTCCAGGCATTTTAGCGTTTGATTCCTAGTGAGTGATTTTCTAGGGTTGTTTGGTGGCTATTTGTTGCCAACTTACTAACCTTGTTCTTCCACTGAGTATTTTCGGAAAAATAGATTTAGCAATGTAAATAAGAACTTTTTATGTATGTATTACATGTCTGCTATGTATGTATTACTTTTTATGTATGTATGTGAACAATGTATTAACACGAAAATAAGAACTTTTCCCAAAAAATCAGAATTTTATTTAAAATGTCAGTGACCAGGTTCTTCCACTAAGCTCTTCATATATTAAGAGTGGTGACCCCATATAACATATTAATATGCAGTTACCCTAAATCTTTTCTCAGTATGCGACTCAAGGAAATAAAAAAAAAGAGTTGGTCTCTGCCTCTCAAAAAAATAATTCTACTTCTGATTACTAATGGGTATATATTATATATATTTGCTTTATAGCTGATATATCACTCACATTGATTGAGACGTAACATGCAGCTATTTCAGCTTGAGAACCACATCAATAAACTTGCAGAAGGATTTATTACTGGGGAAAGGGAAAAATGGGAAGAATCAATACACCGGTATATCCTTAGGGCCTTTTAAGAATATTTGATCCTCCTGCTTCTAGTTTCGACTTACTAGAAAACTAATTAAATATAAGATATCCTTAGTAATTCGGATAATAAGGGAGACAGAGGTTTTTAGTTTTTATGGGGTATATATATATAATACAAAAATTCTAAATACTTTTGTATTAATCACAACATTACATTAAAACTCTTTTGTTTTCATTAAATGTCTTTGGTAAAGAATAGGTGTAGAAATTCTTATTTGGGACTTCAAGGCTGAAAACATACCATTGAATTATAATTAGATTTATATTTCAAAGGAGGAGTTATTTTTAGAATCTTGTCCCTCTTTCACTTCCATATTAGGAAGCATTAAATGATTTTCCATAATGCGTAAAGTTATAAAGTATGTACGACTGGGACCTAATTACATCATTCTCTGTTAGTATTTCATGCGAGACCGATGGTTTTCGCCTGTCTCTTGCTGATTAACGTGTTCACTAAAGCATCAGCCGGAACCATCCGGAGCTTTGTCCTTGTGGAGTGGGGATGTGAACTGTTATAACCACCAACCTACCTTTAAATAAACCTTTTGATAACGTATTATGGCTTACGACTGAATTACTCAAGCTGAATACAACAATGATAACAATGATGTAGTTCTGTTATTATAAGCCGCACAGGATTGGCTTAGCGGTGGAAGCTACGGATTTATATGTCACCAACTTACCTGGCAATAACTGTTGTATCTTCAGATTCAATTCGTTGACGTACACATTTTTTGCTAAAATCACCTTTCTACCAGCCACTGATGATGAATGTATTGTGTGTGTACATCGGGAAATATTAGGTTAATGAGAGCATCTGGTGAATCAATGATTGTGCAGAAATCATCCGGTAATTTAATGCATNAGAAAGTTAAGAAAAACAATAAGTTTCATTTATTGCGCTTAAGCTGCAAGTAAACAGAACCCATTAGATAAGTTCAAAATGAAGAATAAAACAAAGAGAAATTAAAGACATATGAAAAAAGGGGGAAATAATAAGTAATAAGTAAAAAAATAACAAACAACAGTTTAAAAAAAAAAGGGGGATAAAATTTTACTTAAAAACCGGGAAAAAAAGCCGGAAAAAAAGATATAATCTTTTTATCAGCCCACACGATTATATCCGTAAAACAGAGTATTTGCGGATATAATCGTGTGGGCTTATGAAAAGATTATATCTTTTTTTCTGGTTTTTAAATAAAGTTTTATCTTTTTTTTTTAACTGATGTTTGTTATTTTTTTACTTATTACTTATTCCCCTTTACATTATACATTAACTATTATACATTAACTTTCCCCCCTTTTTTTCATATGTCTTTAATTTCTCTCCGTTTTATTCTTCATTAAAAGCATTCCCATATAAATATCGCAATCCTATATAATGATTTCAAGTTTGCTGGTATTAAAGCTTGAAATAAGTTAGTCACTGTTCTTCTCATTTTGTCGATTCGAATTTTGCATGGGTAAAAAAAGACACCATTTCTGAAAGCCTCTGAACACGACTTTCAAATTGTGTCAATAGTTTTATCACGTAAAATCTTCCAAAATATTTTTCTTCTTCTGCTAAACGAAAGATTACATAAAAAGAATTAGTATAGAAATATTTCCACGTTTTTGTCCAACTTCTGTAAATAGGTAGTTAATATATTGTGTTCTGAAATTATCCATTTACAATGTTTTTTTAAAACGAAAGTATTAGAAAAATCAACTGAACTAAAGGGCTAATTTCTTTACCAATAATCTTGAAACTATACTTTAAATGGACTGCCTAATGGTATACAATATATAGTTTTGTTTTTGTAAAAAACAAAATATATTAAATTTAGATCAATACTCTAAAAAATTTTGTATACCAGTAAAATATCTGATTTATCTTTAATTAGTGTATTATTGGTAGGGATTACTAGTTTTCGAAATAGTTATTCACTTTTTTAATAATTAAACTAATAAGAATACATAGCTCATGGGCTTGCAATAGCGGCACAACTCAAAAAATCAAGTTATGAGATAAGTGGGTTTTAAGTTTTCATTGCTAAGGAAAATGCTTTAGTTTGCTTAAACGAAGATTACATTCAAGTTGAATTATGAGTTGTGCTAGTATTTCTGCTGAAGGAATGTGTATTTTCATACTTACACATGTTCTTAGTGCAAAACGCGTGTTTTTTTAGTTGTGCCACAATAGCAGTCCATGAGTGACATAATTGAGGTTAACTACTTTGTTTTCGAAAGTGAAGTTGGTAGCCCACAATTCAAATAAGTTCCTCAACTGATGTTCTTGTAAACATAGTGAATCTTGTTGTTTATAGAATAGGTATGACGTGAGCAGGAGGTCGCCATGTCGGGGGACAATCAAGAAGAGAGGCAGGCTCGATCCCTGGCACTCGAAAAGGCGTATGTCCACGATGTCTATGACCAGATTGCCTCCCACTTTACGGACACACGCTACAGACCATGGCCTAGGGTCAAACAATTTCTACTTGATCTCGAGCCTGGAAGTCTGGTGGCAGATGTTGGTATGTAACATTATTGTTTAATAAGCTTCTTTAACATCGAGTACGTATGAAAGGTGTTCCGTTGTAACCGCCTTTAATATATAGGATATTGGATAACTACGGTCCTTGAAATTAATTTTTAAAATCCTAGTTTAAAATAAAGTATTGAAAAAAGTACATTGAACATAACGTGTCATAAATTAGTATTTATGCGATGGAAAAACTGGAAGTCTGGTGGCCGATGTTGGTATGTAACATTATTGTTTAATAAGCTTCCTCAACATCGAGTACGCATGAAAGGTGTACCGTTGTAACCGCCTTTAATATATAGGATATTGGATAACCACGGTCCTTGTTATTAATTTTTAAAATCCTTGCTAAAAATGAAGTATTAAAAAAAGTACATTGAACATTAGGTGTCACAAATTAGTATTTATGCGATGAAGAAACAGAAAAACTTCCTGAAAAGCTAGAAGTTAGAAAGGCCGGGAGAAAAAAATCAAAACCAGTTTGATTGCTTGAAGATGTACTTTCTAATAATCATCTTTTAGATTCTCTCTGTTCCTTAACAGGTTCACAGCCTTCCTCAGAAGTTCTTTGTTAATTTTCGAATATATTTTTTATTTTGTCATCGCTAAAATATTAATTGGACATCCCTTATCTGTGCACATTTTTGACAAGGATTCTAAAAAATGTATTTTAAGATTAGTCTGTTCGAACTTTCCTACGTAGTTTAAAAAAATTAAGTTTAAACACAATTTATGTTAAGATTCTCAAATTAATATTTAAGTGCAAAAAAAATAATAAATGTGTAATTAATTAAACCTCAATAGTGATCAATTCAGATCAGGATTGATCACTATTGAGGATGAAAAGGGCCAAGGAGAGATAAAAAATCATCAAAATCAAGATGCATCTAAAGTAGCTGGATCTAAAGTAGCTCAATGTTTCGTTAAGTACCGCTTTGAAACTTCAACATGGCATCACTATAGATTATTTTAGCATTAAATAGATTATTCTGGATTACTAGATTATTTTACATAATTTTTTTCCATCTTTTGTTCTTATTGATCACAATAGTAATTGGTCAGAGATTGAAATTTTTTTTTAACCATNCCCACAAATAAACTGCTAAAGAATTTCTTTGATTACCAGTTTTATCTTTTTACCCTGGTTGATACAGCTTTATGCTGGCACGTATTTGTGACAGTCGGCGCGAAAGGGTTAATAATTAATAACGTAATATATGCCTAATTTTTATAAGAATTTTATCATTTCTGAAATTTTTCATACGTGCAGAGATGCCAACTGCTCCGGACACGCCAAAATAATTTAAAAAACGGTAAATAACTACAAAGTAAATTTTGCAAATATTTGACTATTTTTTGCTTGCTTTTTAATAGGTATAGCTTGACATAAGTACTATAAAGTGGTGAATTATATAAACCTGCGAATTATTTAGAAATGGTGGTGGATAAAAATCTATTAAATTGAATTTATTGAACTAAGAATCACAACTGATAAACTACCACCTTAAAATATATATTTGCTGTCCGGAGCAAGTTGGCATCTCTGTACGTGTCTCAAAGTTGAAAACTACAAAATTAGGTAAATAAATAAAATATAAAAAACACTAAATTGTTTGTTACGTATTAAATACTACATATTTATTTGTAAACGGATAAAATCATAAATGTTCTAGAATCGCGAGCATTTAGTTATTTATATCTCAAATAGTGTATTGAAATTTTAGTCTATTTTATAATTAGCTTTGCAAGACATGAATGTAAACTTATTATTATATTTTTATTAGTAACTAATCGTGTATATTAGGTACAAGAGTGTGGTAGTAGATTGGCACTTTTTGTAATTATTTTATTTTATTAAGTTTTGGGAAATTAAATATATATTTCATGATTTTCATTTTCTGATATTTGTACTCGATGAAAAGAGACACTTTTTTTTTTACCTAGAGACTTTACTCAGTTTAGTAAAAGTTTATGATCTTCTGTTGTTGTTGTTGTCGTCTTCAGACATTTAATGCAGAATGGGTGCGATTGCTCTTGTTTTCCAGTGGCGCCCTCTATGGCCAAGAAGTCGATTTCTGCCACACACGTTTATAGGGCGAACCCATTCATACATCCATTCATTCATCCACAGATCGTAATTTTGACCTGAACCAGAGACCGATCAATCTCCAATTCTGCACCCCCAAAGGTATTAATTTGTAATGGGAACATAGAGCATTAGTGCTCCGACAGATTTAACGTGCACCAGTCACCATTTACTACACGGAGAGTTTTCAGCCGGCTGGATTCGAACCCCCGTTCACACAAACGTGAGTCCAGTGTCCTGCCAACCAGACTATAACGGCCCTTATGATCTTCTAATCGAAACATTTAATTTTATACTTTGAAAATATACGATATTAGGTAAAAATAGGAATTGATGTAGAAGAAATAGTATATTAGTGCCAACCTTTAGAACCGGTAGTAGAATTTACAGAGTCACTTTGTAGCTCTATCTTCATAAATTCAAATTTATCTGCACCATAATACAGTCAGACAGAGAATATTATTGTGAAAATTATCATTACGCTAGCCTGTGTAGCACAATAAAACCAGCACATATAAGGTAGATAAAAATTATACCCAAAACATTTTGTTAAACTTATGTTATTTCAATTAAAAATTTGTTGTATACTTTTAATTAAATGGAATAATCGAAACTTAATGAATGAAATAAATCCTTACACAGTCTATAACTATTAACACAAGTAAGTAGGCTTTCCAGAAGTTAAGAATTTTTTTTCTTGTCTTTAAAATTCTTTATTTGTTTAAAATTCCAGTTAATTAAGGAACATTGTTTCGAATTTTTGAAAGGCATTGCACGTTCTTTTGCTAATATATCTGCCTCTTGGCAAAATTAATGCGTTCACGACGGGTTGACCCACCGGTGGGTCACGCTAGATTGTCTCATCAGGCGGCGCACCGGAGTAAAAACTGGTGACAAATAAATTTCATTTTTTAGTTTTTTTCCGGGAATAATAAAAATCCATAACTATCAATTGTTTTTAACGGATGCAATTTTCATATTGAATTGCTTCTTCGCCATGATTAAAAAAAATTTTCCTTACAGTGAATTGTTATTGTTGAGAATAGATTGACTCCTCCAGAATATTATCTAATATTGAAATAGTTCTTCTACCAGTATTTTCTCTTTTCCGTCCCGCTTTCAGGCGCAACACCCGGCGTGAACGTTCTAAGGACCTTTGCACTTTTCTGCAGTTAGAGATCTAGAGCCCCTGAATTAGACAGGCCGACTTATCATTTATTGTTGGAGCAAAGAGCTAACATAAGCTCAGCGAATAAATATTTTCAAGTGGTAGTTTATTAATAGTACTTATTACATGCTTTACATTATTAAAAACAAGCAAATATCATACCTGCCAACTCTTCCGGATTTTCCGGAAGATTTTGTTTTCATATTTAAAGTAGTAGTAAATATACACTATTTTTTCTTTTATAAATTTAATTTTTAAATGATTTTGATCACCACTATTCTTACAAACATTAATCACATATATTAATATGCGTTACTATCATGGTTGTCAACTTAAGTTTGCTCATATACAACGTATTTGTTTGCTTAAAATTGAAGTTTTAATTCCATTTTAATACCACTGGGAAAAATTGTAATGGAAGGGATTAAAAGTTGGCAGGTATGAAATATTGTCAACAATTTGCAAAATTTACTTTGTAGTTATTTACCGCTTTTTAAATTATTTTGGTATGTCCGGCGCAGTTGGCATCTCTGTAATAACATAACTAATACTAACATAACGTTAACTTGCGAACTTGTTTGCTCCAATATTGCTTGATAGGTCAGCTCTGATAGTATAGGAGCCTTAGTTAAATCCAAGAATAACAGTTAATCATTGTCGAAATTTCTTAAATTTACAAAATCAATTATTGATAAATTTTAAGAGTATGAGTGAAATTTTTTTTTTGTTTAAAGCAACTTGTTTTGGGATTTTATATTTTAGTACAAATATAATTCCGATAATCTAGCAGATTTTTTTTTTACTAACTATTAAATTGCTTTTTTATAATTTAAAAATACCGAAATATGTTTTTGCTTGTAATTAGAGGGTCAGAAAAAAATATGTAAAAGGGTCACCGGAGTCCCATCTGCGCCAAAGGGTTAAGCATCGAAAAGGCTTCATCGAGTGCTCGCTTACTCACCAACACTGGTAATTGCTTCTCATTTATTGTATTTTTGTTTTTCCCAAGAGTCAATATTTACCCAAAATTTTTATTTCCCCAAAGGAGCTTCAGAAACTTCTATTTTATAGTCTTAGAACTTTTCAGCATTAACCGCTTACCTGATTATCGCGAGTTAAATTCTCGAGTTAATGCTTCAAGGTTAGCTATCTGGCAAATGCAGAAATCGCCGCTTTTTTCAAATCACAAAATATTTGTGCATTTTTGTTCCCTCGCAGTAAAAAATCTATATATATATATATTTCTCTTACACGGCGACAAAAAAAAAGCCTCATTACAACTCCCCGAATGGCAACGCTAGAAAATCGACCAATGATTGCCGCTAAAAATGTCACATGCCAAATCTAGCTGACGTGGCTCAACATATAGCGCTTTTAAAAACGGAAACTAAAATAACCTGAGAAAGCATCAGCTGCGGCAATCTCATACTATTAAGCTAGGCACAAGTTAGTAGTCTTTGTTGATAGATCCCTATTTAGTATTTTGTCGAAAGCGCTTTTTTTCACGAATTTATATGTTACGAATTCATTTGACGATTTTTGATTTATATCACGAATTTATTTGTTTTATTATTGTTATTAGTTATTCATTGAAAAATGAGTCTCAGTCGTGCTGTTACGCTTTAAGATTTTATACTATAGCACATTTCTAATAGGTTTAACGAATTACATGTCATTTATTTGAATTCAAATTTATTTTAATGACTTAGTATTTACTAAAAAGATGTAATTTTTTTAAAAAAAGAAGTTGTTTTATGAATTTGAATGATTGTTTTGAATTCTTAGAATTTTGTGCATTTGCTATGTACCTAAATTAGTAGCGAGCGAATCGAGCTTGGTTTGCGAAGCAAACCATATAAGATTGCGTAGCAAGTTTCAGGGGTTGGCGAGCGTTAACGAGCAGGGGGCACAGCCCACTAGTAAAAAATACTACCCTATTAAATTATATGTGTATCACATCAAACTAAAAAATATTTATAGAAAAACAATACTTTTATTATTTTCATGCTAGTGAGAACCAAAACAATATGGAAATGAATGAGGGGAAACTGGATCCTACCACGTTATTTCCCGGCCAATAAAAATGTAGCGTTAAACGTAACCTTGTTGGAAGTCGCATAAGAAGTATAACTTCAAAATTGCATCTGTTAAAAGCAATTGGTAGTTATGGATTTTTATTATTCCCGGAAAAAAACTAAAAAATAAAATTTATTTGTTATCAGTTTTTACCCCGGCGTGAAAGTGTTAAAGAGAAATCAACATCGTCTGAAATAGTTTGAAAGAAATGAGTCAGAGAAAAGTCGCACTAATTTTTTGCGTAGTACTGTGTCACAGTCAGACTTCTCCATTTAGTTAAGTCATAGCTACCACTGTTATTAGTTGGTCGCTAATTAAATAAACTCACCATCAGCTGCATCACCCTCCACAAATCTTAATTTAAATTAAAATTATATAAAAATATAATTAAAAAATTTTATTGGTAGTTATATAACAACTAAAATTAATTATTTAATTTAAATTGAATAATAAAAAAAGCTCATCCTATATTTTCGCTCGAGACCAACAGTTGAGTCCAAGCGGTTATATGCAAGTTATAATACTAACGCCGCGTAGAAAAGCAAAAATGTGATGAGAAATTTTATAAAAACAAATCCTTCCGATATGAAATTGCTACCAAGTAGCGTAAAACGATATTTGTAAAAAAGTCTTGATACAATTTAAAACGTGGAGAATCGTTCAATGCACTTACTGAGAAAGATATAGACTGCTGAAATTTAGAGTTGAGAATTATATGGTGCATTTCTTTTTTTAAAAAAAGAGTACCAATATTCATACAAAGCTAGTTTATATTAGAGAAGTCAGTTCGGAATGTTAAATTATCTAAAAAAGAGCGAAAGAATTCTAGTTAAAAGAGGCATTTACCCGCGCCATCTTGGATTTCAGTTTGGATTTGGTAATTTTTCGTTTTTTTTTTTTTTTTTTTTTTTTTTTTTTTTTTTTTTTTTTTTTTTTTAATTTAACAAACTTTTGATGATATTACAAACTTTTGATTTATCTTTCGGCAGCACAATCAAAATCTTTTTTTTTTTTTAAAGTGGAAAATAAAAGTGTCGCTTTATTAGATTAAAAGATATAGAGCTTGATAAATTTTAGAACTTCTATGAAATTTTCCTCAAAACATTAAAGCAATAAGTATCTGCGATTTTAAACTAGTAATTTAAAATAACACATTTATCAGTTTTTGGATTTTTTACAATTTAAACCATTGAAAACCGATTTCGGTTATTCCTTTAACATAAACTTTAACGTCTACTGTAATATGTACTATAAAGTGGTGAATTATATAAGCCTACGCATTGTTTAGAAATAGTGGTGTATTAAAATTTACTGAATCGAACTTATTAAACCAAAAATTACAATTAATAAACTACCACTTGAAAGTATTTATTCGCTGTTAGGATTTATTTGCTGTCTTATGTTAGCTCTTTGCTCCAACGATAAATGATAAGTCCGCCTGTCTAATTCAGGGGCTCTACATCGGACATGTAAGAAACCGTGTTAACCTTTCAATTATAGGTTGAGTTTGGTGAAGCCACCTAACTTGCAGGAGGCGGAACATATTATGGAAAAACCTTCATAATATTTTTCTCCGGATTACTTATTGCGTACACAAAGCACGTATATAAAGTTATGTGGTGACTTTCAGATTTACTTGTTTATTATGTTTATTGTAAAAACTCTAGTAGTTTAACAAAATGTTTAATTTTCTTATCAGGGTGTGGCAACGGAAAGTACCTGGACATCAATCCCGAGGTGATGAAGATTGGTGTGGATCGCTGCGAAGCTCTGACAGCTGCTGCTCGGGCAAAAAATTATGAGGTGATGACATCGGACAACCTTCATTTGCCCTTCAGAGATGAAACCTTCGATGCTGTGCTGTCCATCGCTGTTATCCATCACTTTGCAACAACTGATCGCAGAGTGGCTGCCATCAAAGAAATCACAAGAGTGCTCAGAATAGGAGGGAAGGTGCTTATCACTGTATGGGCTATGGAACAACGACACAGAAAAGTGAGAACCAATGTTCGAACTCTTAATTTATTGAAACCATTATTTTTGTTCGTTTTATGACGATGTGCAATGGGAGACTATTTAATTTAGGTACAAAGCGTTTTTGTACTTGAAGGTTTTAACTCTTTTTTTTTTAAAGTTATTTTCTCATTTTAATATAATGTACAATATTATGCAGGATAATTCGAGGCTGAAAACATTAAGGCTGTATTGATACGTCATTTAAAGAAAGAATTTTTTTTTTTTTTGCACTTAAAAGTTCTGAATCTTATATTCTGTATTAAGTTTCGGAAATAAAGTTGTTGTTGTCATAGACCTTTAAAGGAAGGGATATGATTGTTCTTGTTTTCCAGTGGCGCCATCTATGACCGAGAATTCAACTTCTGCCACACCCGTTCACAGGGCGGACCCATTTATACATCCATCCATTCATCCACAGATCGTAATTTTGACCTGAACCAGAGAACGATCAATCTCGCATGCAGTACCTCCAGAGGTATAATTCTTTATGTGAACATGGAGGACTTTGTGACCCGACAGATTTAAAAGGCACCAGTCCTCATTTACTGCCCGGGGAACCTTCGGCCGGATGGATTGGAACTCCCGTTCTTACGAACGTGAGTCCAGCACCCTGTCAACCAGGCTATCCCGGTTCGGAAATGAAGTACAAACAGTGAAAGATCAGTACTCAACAGATCAGTCAAGAAACGTCAAGTTAAAAGCTGAAGTCAGCATATTAAAAACCGGAATTTTAAAATTTCAACAGTATTCAAAGCCTAAAAACCAGTTCAGATTATTAAGTAAAGAAACGTAGAAACTTTTAACTAAAGATAGCATGAATAAAACTTTTTGGGAAAAAAAGTAAAGTTTGCATCTTCGTAACTTTAGATCAAAATACTACTTGTAATAATATGTTTGGTTGAACATAAATGCTTTTAGTTCGCCAGAATAAATACGGAAAATAAAATAATCGAGTCACATAAAAAAAGTACTAGGGAGAGAATCTGAGTTATATATAAAACATTATTGAATTTCCATACTCTCCAACATTTCAATGCTTCTGCGAAATATTTTCGTTCGACTAATGCTAGAATTTTTATTTAACTATTATCAAAGCTTAAAGCAGTATGTCAGTTTTGATTTCTAAAATATTTGTTTAAATTATTTATCGGTCGTCATGGGTGAAGATTTTTTTAATAAAATATTGTTGCATAACTTCTGCTACCAATAGGAAAAATATTTTCTGAAATTATGGAAAATTTATAGTAGATAGAAATTATACATTGTTAATAGAGGACTGCCATCTTTCTACGCGCTTAGTAAAAATTTATTCTAGTGGAAGTCAATGTTTTAATGTATTATTTTTTATTCATTTAAACTTATTTTCCACACCACTACTCATAATTGATTTATACGTTCATATGATCGCCACTTTGTTCCAGGTTTTTCGTATTGAGGCTTTTAAAATGTTGGCGAATTGACCTGAAAATTTTGGTTTTTAAATGTCTACCACTTTTTAAAATATTTTACAAAAAACGTAGTAGTTGGTAGTCCTGCTATTACATCCACTGTAGAATTATTTAACGTATGCGGAGAGATATTTTCTAGTGGTAATCTTTTAATGTATGATTCTCGGTTTAGTAAATTCGATTTATGGGGTTTTTGCTCGCCACTACTTCTAAATAATCGAAACCTATTTGATACACCACTTTGTTACAGTTTAGCTTTTTCAAAAGTAAACAAATTTAACCGAAAGACTATAAATTTTAGTTAGCAGTTCTCTAAATTATTTTTTTAATTAATTTGTCGAATCCGGAACAGTTAGCATTTCTGGGGTGTGTGTATATAACTTGGTATTCTTTACAGTTTCGTACCTGCCAAATTTTGCTTATCAGAACTAACGTGTGTAAACGTACGGCACGCATGTTCTGCACAGTGTAGTTATTACCGAACAATCTCAGTTTTTTATAAAGCTTGTGGTTTTGCTAATTACCACTTCATTTTAAGAACTAATTCCTATTCCGCAAATTTGGATTCGATTGAGAAAGCTTTTCTTATACATTTGAACTATTTGATACCTAAACCTAATGTTAAGCTTCCCTTCCTCCAATTTTAATTCTACTGAGATGAAAGAGCAGATATCCTGAATTGGATAGGAGCTCTGTAGCATTTTGATTAGTTAGTTAGTTAAGAAAGCTTTTCTTAAAAAGTGGTCTGACTAAAATTCAACAAAAAGCGTCTAATATCTAATTAAGTTCACGAAAAGTTTTGAGACTGACAGACACTCATATCCTTAACTTCTCTTTTATTGGATAATGTTTGAGCAATTTTATTCGAATCAGTTTACTTGTGAATTTAAATATCGAATTGGGAATTTAATATATTGTGAATTTAATCGAATCAATTTACTTTTTGTTAAAAGGGTTGTCTTTTATTTTCAAAAAAAAAGGGGGGGGAGGTGGTATCACAAGCATTTATTAACATTTTTTTATTTGTTTATTATTATGGAAACTAAAACCTTAATATTAGTATCATTATTTATATTTCTATATGAAATCAAACGCCCTTTCAAAGAGAAAGTGGTAACTAACACAAAGAAATATTTGAAATTTTAAAAATTAGCATAAAAGTAGCACTCACCTGCGACTAACAACAGGGTACCCACGACATGGAAAAAGTAAATGACTTTTAGCTAAGATGTTTCAAGACTACTGAAAAATACCTAAATGTATCTTTCATTTGTGAATTACGAAATTTACCCGAGTTATTTTTTTCACCCATATATATTTCCTACAAATTAAATATTTATTGATAGCTTAAAACATCTAGATATATATCACTTTTGCTACCACTTTAAAAAAAAATCCAGGCCGTCGGTACCCTGTAACTGGTAAAAATCCTATTTAAAAGATAAAAGTGTTAGCCGAACTACTTTGAATTTGTTTTCAGTTTGTTTATATACTCAATTTAAATTTATTAATTTTACAATTTTCAGTTTGACTCGCAGGATGTTTTGGTACCCTGGCACGAGCCTGTTAAAAGCAGTAGCGAAGGTAATAACTTAGTTTGTAAGCTATGTCATTTGTTTGTAAGTTTAAAAAAAAAGCCCTTGTTTCTTACTTTCACGTTCATCCATTTGTTGAACTGTATGATTCACGAGACTTTCATTTCATTGAACATTTACTATTACTAACATTACTTTAAGAGCATTAATCATTGTGTAAATATCTCAGGTGTTTACACTTCTTTTCCATTGTTGTATTTCAAATGTCTGAAAATTCTCGATTAAAAGATGACGGGAGATTTTCATCAGTTTATAATTTGAACACCTGTATTCGCCAGTTTCGTGTTTTTTTTTTTTCTGGAAAGACTTGCCGCGTGTAACATCTGATATTTTTGACCTTGTCTGCTATTTAAGTACTTATTTTCAACTATTGTTCAATCGTAGCAGTTGTCAAGAGATATTTTTGGGAAGAAATATTACTGGAATATTATATAAATACATAAATGAATGAATGAATTGAACAGCGTAACCATGAATGTTATCGGAATATTATATAAATACATAAATAAATGAATTAAACTACGTAAGTATGCAAATAAACATAAGGTTGCTAAGTATACAAAGTTAATTGATATGATGTAATTTTAAATTTTATAATTGTCAATTTTGAGAAGTTTTTTTAAAATGATGTTATCATGAGATAGTGGGAGTAGTAATTGTGTCTTGGTTGGAGAAAATTTTCTAAATAAATAGGAATAATTTGCCATGTAAATAATAGTGGTATTTTCAATTGAATAATTGAATAGATTACATAAATAAAAATAAATTGAGTTCCAACCACTTCTTACATTTTTAATCACCCGTGGGATCCCAGGCCCTACTATAAATGTTAAAGAGAAATTTTTAAAATATATATTCCTATTTCATTTAACGTGAATTCACTACAGCTTTTAGATTTTTTAAGGCTCATGGGAACCTTTCATTAGAATCTATTTAAAAAATATATTTTGAAACATTTCGTTTCAAGTTTTTCATAAATAGGTGATCACAACATCCTGTGTAAAATAAAATAGTGGTGGGAAAATTATCATATTTCTCAATTATTTTTAGATGTAAAAAAATATTCTTACAACCACGACATGTTCATTTATGTAACTAGATTTTTTTTCTTCTAAAAATGATTTAATTGTTACTTTTTTAAATTGAAGTGAAAATTAAATATTTGGTGGGTTTTAAATTAAGTTATAACTTTTTTTTGTCTCTTTAAAGTACCACATTAATTTTTTTTTTTTATAAAACCACTGTTTATGCGTATAAATTTGTGATCATGGCATTCAATTTTGTTTCAGACCGGGGTTCATCCGTCGAGCGAGAACTGACCAGCACCACCACTAGTGATGATGATATTTTGGTGTACCACGCATACTCCCACATATCGGACAACGAAGGTCGACAAGCGGCTGCGAACAAGAAGAGGCAAAAGTTCCGGAATGGCCCTCGTAAATACCGGAGTGCTGGATCCGCCGAACATTGCAGAGCCAACAGCAGCCAAAGTAGCTCTGAGCTGTCCAGTCCAAATGAAACTTGCTACAGTTTTGTTAGGAGAGCATTTCAGAGACTGTCTAATCCTGCCTACGATGATGTAAAGCACCCTCCCTCCTCCAATAAGCCTTATTTCTACAGATCTTGCAGAAAACCTTGTGTGTCCGAAAGTATGGATTTTGGAAAAAGCGGTAAAGAAAACGGAACGAAATCTCCTAAAAACGATGCGTTCCGTCAAGTAAGTTTTTCCTATTTTATAAAGAAAAACTGTTCATAGTTTTATAACATTTTTAGATTACCTTAAGAAAAGTACCGTTAATTTTTATGATGTTTAAATGCATTTTAGCTACTATTAAATGCACTAGGAAACTTTCTTTTTTCTTGCATGAGATATTTGAACGGATATTAGATATTTCACGTCTCTGGTTTCAAATCTGGAATCTATTTCCCTCTACAAGCTACAATTCTTAAACAATTCAATGATATATTCCTGAACCCGTTTTTTTAAAAATTCATTCGAGGGAATCCTAAGTGTTCCCACTTCTCAGCTACGTAGGAAGTAGTAAGAAAAAGGCGATAATACATTTAAGTTTAGCGGCCAGGTGGCCGAGTAGTTAGCGTGCCTGACTGCGAAGCCAATGGCTGCGGGTTCGAATCCCGCTCTGGACATGGATGTTTCTCTCTCTCTCTCTGTGAAGTGCTACTTTCAAGGAAGAAGACAAGTATGTACGTATGTATATAACGTAATACATTTTTTTTATAATATTGCACATTCAGAGAAAAAATAACTAAACTAAAGATATCATTTTGAAGAAGAAAAATTCTAACTGTTCGGACAAAATTAACTTTTGATTTGAAATACCCACACCGCATTAGGTAAGATCAAGTATTTTTATGTTTGCAACAAGAAATTTGTTCCAAAGTATCATTAATTCACGAAAACAAGAAGAACGATATGTGGTACTCTGCAATTCTCAAAATTTTTATTTGTAATTCAATTGAAGTTTGCATCTGAAACCATTAGATTCCGTACGGTGAATAAAACTTTTGGGTTATGTAATGTGTGTAATATTTAGCACTTTAACTTGGTCGAAACATGTAAGATTTCAAAAGCATTTATAAAAATCAATATGCTTAACCAGTGTCGTTTTACGAAATATAGGTTTATTAACTTTTTTTTCTATTTATTTACAAACCGAAACGTAGAATCACGAATCCTTAATTACCATTTCCTCTTATTTCTTTAATTTATTTGCTTACTCAATCACTATATTTATTCGTCCACAGCAAGAATCATTATAAGATCTTTTTATGTAATTCAAAATAAATCGACGGGGGTCTACGGGATCAGTAATTAACGAAAAATACGAAAGAAATTGGCAAAAAACCAGATGTAATTTTTTAAACAATTTCTGACAAATTATGCCTGTGATGAACAGTTACTGTGAAGATTATGTGCTTATGTTAACGCATACCTGACCTGCCAACTTTTAATCCTTTCAAGGATGATTTTCCCCAGCGGTAGTATATTTAAATTTAAAATGCAATTTTAGGTAGTTACATTTTGAACAAGCTTGTGCGGATTATTACATTTTTATATTATATATTGATATATATGCTTAATTTTTTTAAAAATAGTGGTGGATTAAAAATATTATAAATTAAGTTTATAAATGCAAGGAATATAAAGAAAGCATCTATATATATATTTCTCTTACACAGCACCAAAAAAAAAGCCTCATTACAGCTCCCCGAATGGCAACGTTAGAAAATCGACCAATGAATGCTGCTAAAAATGTCGCATGGCAAGTGTCACATGAGGTGGCTCAACATATAGCGCTTTTAAAAACGGAAACAATAACCAGAGTGAGCATTATCAGGTTGTTCAATTCAGATTCATGCCCCAAAAACATGATAATATTTAATTTAAACTGGCTCAACATATAGCGCTTTTAAGAACGGAAACAATAACCAGAGTGAGCATTATCAGGTTGTTCAATTCAGAATCATGCCCTAACAACAAGATAATATTTAATTTAAACTCAATTAGGAATTACAAACGCTTACTTATCATAAGCAAAAATAAATTTATGGACTTTTCTTTCTAATTTTAGGACAGTTTAGATTCTGATTACCCGGATCAACCAGACGATGACGACATACCAATTGAGATACGCCACTTAGAGGGTTACGATATGTGTAAAAAGTGTGGTACGCCTACAAGTACCAATTACGAGAAATTAGGTAGCTGTGAAGCCCATATGTGTACCTCTTGCCTTCCGGTTAGCGAGCCCGATTCCGGGAAAAAATCTCGATCTCTTATTGATTTCCTCAATATGATTCCTGGCTTCCTGAGGGTGAAAAAGTGCGAGAAAGAACCTCTGTCAGATCTCCACAAGCGAATATCCACTGCAAGTGATCCTAGGGAATACGTCATTAAAGCGAGAGGTGGTGACGTCAACGGTATTGTGCGTTCCAAATCAACTGTGTCTATGATGTCACGCTTAGAAGAACTGATGTCCTTAAGTCCTACATATGGGAAAGAAGAACTCGAGACTGAATCTAACCCAAACATCACCGCTGGACCTCGGGTCAAAGCCAAACCCTCAATGCTGCAAACCTTTGCAGCCAGCGTATTGGTGGATGGTATTAAGAACGCCAGTGATATTCCAGTGGTACCTTGTGAAACCAAGAGTTCTCGGCGGTACAACAGTCCGGCAGATGCCTTGCGTAAGTTGCGCCAGGATGTGTCTCTGGAGGAGGATAAAGTTTTATCTTCTAAATGTAACATTAAAGAAATCAACACAGCATTAACGGAGGAGAAATTACAAAATAGTGATTTTGTTGTGACTTCTGGTAGGAAGTCTTCGGTTAAAATTTCGAACGGCCCTTGTAAAGTGAAAAAAATAAAAGAGCCCCGGAATAATGATCTAGTTAAGCCACCTACGACGGAGCAAAGTGAATCTACAGAGTTAAAGGTAACATGTCGGTTTCATGTTGTTTATGTTCATAAACTACTATTATGCATGTAAATTATGCTGCTAATTGCTAATCGGCATCCTGATTATTAATGCTTGCTTCAAATTAAACCTTTTATTAAGCAGAATTAATTTGCTATTTTCAATTCCTCGACTTTAATAAAAGGATTTATTTGAAAAGGGCAAATCAAAATACTTTTAAAAGTGTTCGATAATTTTATTTACTAACTAAATTTACTTTATAAAAGCGATCTATTTAAAATGGTAAAACCAAATGTACTCTTAAACGGATTTTTACATTTTTATAAATTTCTGCCATATTTCTTCCTATTTTCTATTTCTATCATATTTTTTAAAAAGAATAACATATACCTGCTGGCAAATTCGGAAAATATTAGAAAACTGAAGGATTTATTGAGAAATGGTGATAAGTCTAAAAATTATAAACTATTAAATCGAAATTTTATGAATAAAATAAATAAATGTAATGAATTTTTTCCTTTTTAAGTAGCATTTAAGTTTTAAAATGTGATAAAGTTCTAAACGTTAATTATGTATATTTTTCTCATATATATTATGTCTACGGTAAAAAATTTCCCCGCCACAAAGCCTGAGGCCGTCTGCTGCTATATATATATATATATCAGAAATGCGACATATCGTTGTCTTGCAACGAACTTCCCTCTGATATGGCATGATAATAATTGTTTTATTTTATTATTATTATTCAATGTTAATTGAGTAAGTCTATTTTCGGATCAGTTTTTTTTAAATTACCTTATTGCTCATTAAATGTAAATTATTCTAATTTTGCAGACTGAAAATGACTCTCTGGAGAGCCACTTATCTTCGTATTACTCAATGCCAGAACTCTATAAACTGATTGATGACATTCCTGAAGAAACAATGTTTAACTCTGACAAACAGAGGCATATAAGCTTCTACGAACAAGCCCAGAACATTCTTGCCGATACCTCCTCTGGTCCAAACGATCTTGCTTCCAGAGTTGGCAACTCTACGTTTGGTTATCAGACGCAAGAGAGAACAGTAGTCAATATACCCCAACGAGGGCTTGTGAAGCGAAGCCTCAGTGTTGATACTGGAGACAATTCCTCCTCCTCACATCAAGTACCAAGACGATTCTCTGCTTCGGCAGCTCAAGGAGTACTGGCCTCAGCACTTCGGACGTACACTATGCCCCGCAGCTGCAGCAGAGGGAGTTCTGTTAAAAGTGACACCAGTGTAGATAGTGAGGAATCTATTGTGTCAGTCATACCTCGAAAAGGTAATAGTATCACAAGTGATACTAGTGTGGACAGCGAGGAAAGTGTTATATCTGTGATCCAGCGAAGCACTAGTGAATTTGAGACACTTGGTTCCCAGAATGAAGTACGACACAACATATCAAGATTCGGAAGCCGTTCAGCTCAAGCATCTCCAGTGACAGTACTCAGTAGCCAAACATCTTCCGCCGAATCGTCCCCACCTCAATCAGGAAAGAACGATGGTCGGTTTCCCGGGTCTTCTGGAGTAATTGATCAATTAATGCAACAGCAGCAACTTAATTATCCTAATGAAGGAAACCACGTGATTCGGCAGGATGGTATGGATCACTCTATCAGGACGAGGAGGAGTCTTATTAGACCCATATCGGATCCCAAAATTGAGGACAAACTACATTCGCGGCATTCAGAAGATTCAAACGGAGTTCACTTGATAAAAAAGATTAGTTCTGACTCTTCAAAATCAAGTCAGGGTAGTTTGGAATCGGATGATGGCTTAAAGATGATTAGCGATAAAGATCTTCCAACCAATAAATCGATTACAGAGTCCAAAATGAAACCCCCTTCAGAAGTAGATGCTACCAACGAAAGCGATAAAAAAGATGAAGATGAGGGGGAATTATCTCGCACGCCATCACCTATCGGTCCAATTTGTTACATAACTGATCCCTTAATTACTGGAATCGAACCATCTGACAAACCATCTGAAGCAACGGATTTGTCAAATGAAAGTGAATCTAGGATCAGAAGCATACGTTTCAACTCGGAAGTAACCGATCTCGAGAAAACCAAGCCAAGAGTACAAAAATCACCCAATGAACCAATAGAATCTGTTCTTAAAAACTCTAAAAAGAGTAAACTGAGTGAAAGTGAACCTTCAGAAGACAGTGAAATCATAGCACTAGATAATAATAACTCAAAACAAAATCCATCTGAAATAGCGAACAATTCACCTACCTGTAGCACATCAGACCTTAGCTGCCGCGATCTAAAACAAAACATAGCAGATCATGCTCACTTGTCCAAATCTCGAGATAGCGAGGTGAGACGATCTTTGTTCAAACTCAAAGAGCGTTTGGAAAGTTTAACTTCAAGCCAGGGTTCCATACAAAGTTTCGATCTCTTTAAGAACGTAAGTCATACTTTTGGTTCCCTGAGGAACATCAAAGAGAAATTAGAATCCGAAGGATCTGGCGAAGCTTCTAAAGTATCGCCAACATCAAAAAGTCTAAACGATAGCAGGCAATCCTCTCTTGACGAATCAAGTCAGGTAACGCTGTCTGATGAATCAGTCATATCGATGGAAGGAACTTCATCTGTGTCTGATGAAACGAATGATTACAGGAGAACTGATGACGAGGAAGATAATCCGGACAGCAGTCAGGTGTTGACAGTGAAGAAAGTGAATGAATCTGTCGGAAATGCCTTGAGTGAAAAACCAGTTAACCAACTTGAGGTTGCCAAATGTGACGAGAAGTGTGTTTGTCCCATTCCCAGACCCCCCAAAACACCCTCTTTTAGTGACACTGAGTTGCATGCTGCAAAGAAAGGAGTACGATGCGGTCTTAGGAAACGTTTAAAAAGGTAAGTTTTTTAAAAACTTTATTGGCAGAGTGCAAAGAAAGACCTCATATAATATTAACACGTTGAATGCCACCGGTGTCCGGCGAAATTAAGATTGTTAGAAACACATAATTCGAGTAAATTTTTAATATTTTTATATCATTATCGTCACTAAAATGGTTTGAAGAAATTAATGTAATATCGAACACACAAAAACAGTTTTATTTATATACACAGAGATGATAACTTGCTCCGGCAAGTGAATAAATATTTTCAAGTGGTAGTTTATTAATTGTGATTCTTGGCTTATTAAATTCAATTTAGTAGATTTTTAACCACCTTTATTTCTAAACAATGGCTTATATAGTTTACCACTTTTTTCAGAAAGGTCATGTTAAACCTTTTAAAAAAACTAGCAAAATCTGTCAAATTAGCAAATTTAGTTTGTAGTTTTTTACCGTTTAACCAGACGGGTAAGCCATGTAAAATTAGCGTGGCATTCAACGTGTTAAAAATGCCTGAAAAATAATTTTAGTAAGGTTTATTTCCTATATTCCGTACGGTATCCTGACACAATAAATATTTTTGACGAGTTAAGTTTTCTGATAATAAAATGCCAAACTGAAAGTCGAAAAAGCTGCCTTCTTGCTTCAGAAGTTTTTAAGGGAACACTAGACGTTCAGAGTGAGAAAAATCCTTCAAAAAACCATTATTTGGTTTTTGAGGTATTAAAAAAATTTATACTTTACCAAGTAATGGGCAACAAACCGTGTTTAAATCAGAGCCGAACCAACCATATAAGAGTTTTTCTTACCGAATTATAAGATAATGAATTCGTAAAGACCCGTAAATAAAAATGCAGTTCTCGTGGACAAAGTTGCTTTTTCTGGTAATGGAATTTTCATTGTTTTCACAACTTCAAAAATTTCCTGAAACACAAGTTTCTGTTTTATTGCTATTAAAAAATTTTCAGATACTCTTCGATGTGTCTTGTATAATTCTAAATGCATTTGATTAACTCACTATCTTAATTTAATTTTTTAATAATTGATTACCATAACCATTTAAATTTATGTAAATGCCTATAAGCAGCGTGTTTAGGTAAGAATTTAATTTTAAAAAGATTAAAATTCGTTTGTAAGGAACTTTTTAATCTATACAATTAAAATCCATACTTTTAGCTATAACTAATTTTTTTTCCTGAAACTTTGTGCACAGACTTTTATTAATGTTACCAATATTCTGTTAAAACTTAAAAATGATCGAATGAAAATTGTACTTTTTATTTTGAATGTTCTGTGTCCCCTTAAAGGATTTTTTACTTTATCAATTCGACAGTGAACTTTTATTATCTATCGGAGATTCTCTTTATTATTCTCTATTGGTAAATCTTTTTATGTGATGAGGTTATAACAACACAGTTGTTACAGACGAATCAACCAATGTTGACCAAAAATACTAATGACATTGAATTATGATTACTTTATGACATACTATTGTGGCGTACCTACCACTACGATTATTAAACAATAATTTATTAGTATATAAAACATGCAACCTTGATTCATTCTTGAGGAACGCCTTAATAAATAAAGGTTGGTCTAATAGCCTGACCACTAAGAAATTACAGTAAAAATTCACTTACTACGAGCCTTAATTCAACAAGAACTCGGATTTAAGAAACAAATCGAAAATACTTGGTTGGTACAATGACAATGTTAAGTATGATGGAACAGAGCTCGCCTTTAACTAGCAAACCCTGGTTTTAGCGAGCAAATATTTTTGAGAATTATAAAATCTCGACGTACTTCCACCTCTTCAGGTTAGCTAATCCTTACGCGTAAAACATTTTGTTTAACATTCTGAAGAAAATTGAAAGTTAGTATGAGTTATATGTTCAGCAACCGTGAGAAAATTTTTCGAAAGCAGAGAAGGTTCTGTTTTTCAGGCCATGGGTCTTATCCGAAGAGCAATAAGACAACTCACAGCCAAATATTTTTTCGATTTGTACGAAAATAACATAGAAATAAAGTAAATGTTTTATTTATAATTTAGTAAGTACGTAAGACTATTTGCAATTTTTTTTTACGAGCATCCAATTATAACGAAGAAATACTGCAGTTAATTCCTGATCGCTGTAAAAGAGTTCTACTGCAAATAAAAAAAAATGAAGTAAGTTCGAGTACATATAAAAAAGAAAAGTTCGAATACATGTAAAAGAAATAATAGAATATGAAAGTGAAAAACACTTCTTAAGTTTCGGGGACAAAAATTAATCATTAATAACGTTAAGTAAACATTTAATAAATAATTAAGTAACGTTAGTAAGTGTAAAGTTACATTTGTAACTGTTAAGTACACAGTTCTCTACCTTGTTCAAATACGATTAACAAGGAAAATAAACTTCCTATAGTGTTTGATGGTATTGATCAAAGAAGAAAACAATCAAACTTAAAGCTATATTTATCAAATGTTTATTATTTTTTCCTAATAACAAGTTTTATGATTATGTCTTAATCTTTCTTGTTTAGGTTGATAAGGTAATCTTGGCTTAAGGTTTTTAATTCAATAAAATTGCTGTAATAACAAGATGTTTTGAATCTATTACCCATCTAATTAATTTTTAGGCTGTTAACATTTAAAGAGTTATAATTGATAATTTTTTTACTGTAAAAGTCCTGTTTGTAATTTCAATATTCAATGTTATGGACATCCACTGTGACTTTGTATCTAACTTTATTTTATCGTAATCTTTATTCTATCATTATATTCCATTGTATTTTCACTATTCACTGTTATTGGCATTCACTGTCACTTTGAATTTAACTTTATTTTTTCATAATCTTCATTCTATCATTATATTCCATTGTATTTTCAAAGTTATGGACATTCACTGTAACTTTGTATCTAACTTTATTTTCTAATAATCTTTATTCTATCATTATATCCCATATTGTCTTATTTCTATCTTATTTAGGTCCTGTGTAACAATCGATGAAGTGGAATGCCGCGAATTCGTATCATCTGAAGACACCTCTCCCTCTTCTTCGGTTTCTTTGGAATGGAATGATTTCGACAAAGTTGATGCTTATTCCTCGGGAGCTGCAGCCTGTTGCAGTGGGGGTCACAACTGCAGGGGAGGAGAACCCTCTGTTTCCGTCACTTGCGATGACGTCAACGTTGCGGAACCAGAAACCAAATTCAACATCGTCATGGAGAAAGAAATGTGCGTCTTTTTCGAAACACCTCCGTCTTCCTCAATGGGAAAATCAGCTTCGTCTTCCTCAAACGCGACAGATTTTTCAACGACCTCTGACAGAATTCGAGGTGTGATGCAAAGGGAGAGATCCGACGATAGATCTTCAAAAGAGAGTGATAGTGATAATCTTAGCAAGCTCTCTGATATCGAGGCCAGGTCTGATTCAGCCTTCTCCGAGGACTTCGCAAGGAGGACTGACCTAGCCTCTTCATCTTCATCTGCGTCCCTGGACGTACTTGATTCGTTGAAGTCCAAACTGAGCAATGACTGTGAGTGCGATGCTGTTTCGTCCACCAAACAGACGACGAGTTGGGTGCTGGACAACATAGACGAAATGCCCGATGATGACCAGTGCCATGGTGAAGTGAGCGTCCAGAACAAATCCTTGACGCCATCGTCATCCTCTTCTTGGAAGAGTGAAATGTCCGATGAACAAAGAAAAAAGAGCTTTTTAAACTGTGCGGCAGATTGCCGGGACATGTACAGAATTAGTTTCGATGAAAAAGGAAGGAAGGAAAGGCGTTTTAGTGTGCCTGACGCTGAACTTGAACGCCCGCATTTAGGTTTGATCATGCCAGACATAGCACCCAGTCCCTTCGAGTTGTTTCCAAATTTCAGAAGAAATGCTGAAGAAGCTGAGCAGCCTACAGACTTAATTGCAGCCATAGGAGAAGCCATATCAGACGTTAGATCTGCCTTTTGGGAAGTGTACCCAAGGCAAGAACCCAAAATTGAGGACTGCAGTTCCGACGAATCTGTCAGAATATCAACTTTTGAAAAGATTCTTACTGCAGTTGATCCTCCTAAGTGTCGGCAAAAGAATAAATCAAATAATTGCAGATCAACGGAACAGAAGTTGCAGAACAATAAATCTAACGACCGACCAGAAGAAAACACTAAGCAAGAAAATGGATCAGGTAAAAGGTATGGAATGAGTTACTTATATCCAATTAAAGTATTTATCACTCTGCTTATAGCTTACATAGCGTATAGATATTTCAAACAAGACGGTATCGAGAAATGAATTGAAGAAAAATACGTAAAAAATTTACTTCTTTAGGCCGCGCCTCTCTCTCAACTTAACTATTTTCATGTGTGCAGTTTACATTTTTTTTTCCATTCAGCTCTTTATACTTAAATTAAAATATTAATTAAAGAATTCAATTTATTTCAATTGGGATAGAGTATGTAGGAAATGCTATCTGGAATTGAAAAGTAAACCACGTTCTTATGCAACAGTAAACTGGAAAAGTCAACATGTTAATTAAAAAGTTCAATTTATTTCAATTGAGATTCAATATGTAGAAAATGCTATCTAGTATTGAAAACTAATTCACTTGCGTATGTTAAACTGGAACAACCAACCTATTAGTTAACCCTTTAGTGGGCCATTTACTTCTAGTAAAAATAAATTAAATAATTTTTGGAATTGAAATTCATATAAGAATGGTAATTGATTTAAGAAAAGAAAAACTCATTTAGCTTATAAAAAAAATTTTTAAATTTTAGTGTCATTTTTTTTTTTGGTGGTAAGTATATTTACCACGACCTATTAGGAACTTATTGACTTTTATTTTTCTTTATTTATAAAATAAATTTTATAAATGCTACTAACTTCAGTAGGAATTATGCATTTTATAACTTTTATACGTTTTTTTACACTTAAAAATGGTTGCCAATTTTATTCAAACGCACTTAAAGAAAGCTGAAGTAGTTAACAAATGGAAACCTAAATTAAAAGTGGTAGATAAGTTAATATGGACTTTAAAAATTGGTGGTAAGTATACTTACCACGGCCTTAGAAAGGGTTAAACAAAATTGTTCATTTCAGTGGAGTTGAAGACTGTACAAAATGTACTCTAGTTTCGAAAACTAAACCACTTGTGTTCATATGCATACTTAAACTAAATCTATTCTAGTATCTCTATAATCGAGGTTCATACTTTAAATTTTATTAGTAAGAAAAATTTTAATCCTTAACACATACCATAGCAAAGAATCGTACTGATCTTATTGTATTGATTAAACCATACAGTGAAATAAAGTTCGCTTAAGTCGACAGACTACAGTAACATAAAATTCAAAACAATATTTTTCAAATTATAGTAAGTGTAATAGCGATTATCTTTCGTTACATAATTTTCTTTCATTATCCAGCATATTTTGTTCGTCTGACAAAAATAATTTTGGCCATTGATTATTCATCTTAAATCTGCTTTATTGTCCAATTCTATCACAGAAGCAAAAGTTATTAATAATAAGGTGCATAGTTAACAAGTGCATAGTTAATTTTATTCTTGATAAGAATGATTTGCTTCGACTAGTGGCTAAGAATTACTTTAAAATAATGAGCAAAACATTTAATGTGGTAGAAATCATTACGAAACGTAATAAATAGACTGTAAAAAAGTACATAATTTGCGAGAGTTACAATTTAATAATATTATAGCTACCACTGCTGAAAATTGGTTGCTATGTATTGAAAGCAAAATATTTTTAGAAATTTAGAACGAGCTGTATAGTTACGAAAAAATTATATAAATTAAATTTTAAAAATATAACTGGTACAGATTTTAAATACCTTAATTTAATAATTTTAGATCATGAGTGAAAAATGTAGGAGTATAAAATTTAAACACCTTTTGTACAATTTGTGTTTAAATATTATAACGTTTTTTTTTTTTCCTTCTTTAAAAAAAAAAAAAAAACATTTTTCTTTCATTATTTCCCATACAATTTCGATACAGCAAGCATAACAACCAACTCCAACCAGTATAACAACTGAAGCTGCGATGGCTCAGTGGTTTAAGCATTGAATTGTTATTGTTAAAAACTGGAGTTCGATACCGTGTGGCGGCTTGATATCCACCCAGTTAGATTGATGGGAACTTGCTCTTCCGGAAAGTGTGCTATGTTGAAAACATTGCTACCATCGTGGCGTTGGTCATGCCCACAACAGGCTGTTTCGAAAATGCTTTACTTTAAATAAGATATACAAATAGACTGCAAAGGAGCTGCAACAACTTTAGGTGATTATAGATGCGTAGCTGCCAACTTGTGCGGCTGTTGAGAAAAAAATTTCCTAGTGGGTAGCGACATTATAGCGTTTCAACGTTTTAAATTGCTTAAACATTTGAGAACGAAAAAAAAAATAATGTACTGTGTGAAATATCTGAGCTCCTAAAGCCGCTTGCTGCTCTTTTCTCATTCATCTTTAACCCTTTAATGGGCCCTTTATTTCTAGTAAGGGTAAATTAAAGTATTTATGGAATTGAAATTGTTTTAAGAACAGTCATTGATATAAAAAAAACTCATTTAGTTTGTAAAAATGCCATTTTTTTGGTAGTAAATATATTTAACATGACCTATTAGGAACTTACTGGCTTTTATTTTTCTTTATTTATAAAATAAATTCCTTAAATGCTACAAACTTCAAAAGGAATTATGTATTTTATAACTTTTATACGTTTTTTAAAAGTGACAAATGGTTACCAATTTTATTCAAACTCACTTCAAGAAAGCTGAAGTTATTGAAAAATGGAAACCTAAATTAAAAGTGGTAAAACGTGGTGGTAAGNTGTAAAAAGTGGTAGAAATTCAAGTCACTTTTTTTTTTATTTGTTATCTTTTTAATTATTCAATCGTAACTACCAATATGACTTACATTTCAAATTATGCGTGTTTAAAACAGAAACATAGTTAACAAATACTTTCAATAGTAAACTGGAAAAAAAATGTACTTTCTTAAAGATTTCCTAATTTTAATTCGTTTTCATAAAATCTAGAATTTTATTAGTGAGCGCTTCTAACATTTTTAGTCTCCTGTAGCAAACCTGCAACTCGATCCACAAGAATGTGTTTTAATTTTGAGAATTCAATCGAATTTAAAAAAAAAATTTGTCGAGACAAACAGTATCCCGTGAAATTGGATTATCCAATTTGCAAACTAGCTCAATTAATAGTAAACTTAAGTGTTTTTTAAGTGTTCAATGCCTTTAATTCTGCCGTCGATAAAACTATTAAAGGATAATTTTGGAAAATCATTGTAATTGGCAATAAACCAGAACACCTGACCTGAATATGAAATAATGATGTCATTGTGTAACGTGATTCGTATGATTTTATGAACTGAAAATATATTTTTGATTACCAATTAACGTATTGTGCATTCAGTTATACCATTGAACACACTCATAGGAAGATTTTACTTGTATGCATGAATTCAGTTTTGCCTGTTTCGTTTGAAATAATGACCTGTCTTATATATTCCACATTCAAATTACTTTCAAGAAGAAATGTTGCAGAGGAATCCACTGTTTAGGAATTACTATTTTATCAAATTTCAAAAGTTATTCCAGTAGTATAAAAAATGATATTACAAGAGTTCTTACTTCGTTATCTAGAATTTTAGTTTAAATTTTGGATTCTTTTTTCCCATAGTATTTTAGCCTTTATCATTTTTTAAAAATATTTTTTAGAGCGAAATATCTTTGAAAAAAGAATAAAATTAAAAGTTTCATATTATTGGATTTGGAGATTGTATCATAATCCTTATCCTTCATATCAATCATATGTTACATATGATTTTTTCCCCTCAAAAAAAATCATATGCTACATATGATTTTTTTTCCCCTCAAAAATTCAAAGCGATAAAACTGTGCAGTTAAAAGTTTTGGATATGTAATAATTTAATACTTTGTGATCTCCTGTTTCTAGTTTTGTGAAGTTTATTTTTATTTTACCCAAAGAAAATGGATTAAGATGCTTAACACTAGATTGTCCAAGGAAGTCGTTTTGACTGCTTTTCAATTTCAATTTAAATAACAATGTATATAATGACACAATTTCCTAGAATTTTGTGACTTTTTGTACAACATATAATTTTTTTTTGTTTTATTAGTATTTACTAATAACTTGTTATATAACTGTAAATAATATAAAAAAAATATTAAAATTAATTTTAAACAAATTTCTTTAAACATTAGTTATTCTTTAACAATCCAGTCATTTCGAATGTTTTGGGCTAAGTTTCAGTCTTTCTAGTGTTGAAAATCATTTTTAATGTGAACTGTGTAAAATAAATACATTTTTTAAAATCTGAAATCATGTTGACACTTAATATTATCATATCACTGAAAATGCTGATTGCAGAATTGCATTTTTTGTAAGAAGAAATTCTATTTCATCTCGTATCGTGAATCTCATCCTACTTCTGTTTAATAATCCCGTAATTCATATGCTTGAAAGATAGGTCATTATATACATTTTTAATAATTTTTATTTCCTTTTCACAAATAAATCTTTTTGGGAAAAGAAAATAAATAAAAAAACATATTAACCACTCTTACCTTCTTTCCATACCCCTTTAACGATTGAATCTAATCCTGGAGAAAACGACCTCCCTGATTGGAGCAACTAACATTAAATATTGGAGATTAGTGTAATCAAAGTTTTTCATATTTAATATATATTTTAATTAATTTGACATTTTATAATGAAATGTATACTGTACACATAAAATTATTTAAATCCATCTAACTGAAATGCAAGCGATACTTTAATTTGAATATTTCAACGATTACAGATTGTCTATTTTAATTTAAATATCGAAATGAGATACATATTTAGTTCAATTTAATGACAATACAGTATATTGAGAACTTTATTATTCAACTAAACTTCAAACACCCTTCTGAAATAAATATAGACTTATTTTCAACGTTAATGAAAATAAAAAAGTCGAATAAAAATTAGATAATAATAAAATTTAAATAAAAATTATAAATTTTTTTCAGGTGTATCAGTAAATATAGTAGCTGCCTTAAATATAAAAAAAATCTTGTTAAAACTGTAATTTAAAAAAAATGTTTCTTACATTTATTACTGTAACCTAATATTGTTGTTTGTATTTAGATGTTCTGGTCAAAAATCTTGCAATGGAAGTGCCTGTGACTTGGAGAACAAAGAATCAAATAATCCTAAATCCAACTTAAACTGTTTGGGGCAAGCTTACGTTGAATTGCCACCTGAAACCGTCACGAACTCGGATGACAAGGAGAACAAAACGGGTGAAGACCAGGACACAAAATGTTCCATTCCAAATTCTAACTCATCAGAAAAGAAAATACCAGAGAAACTTAAGATACTCAACCGCTCATCGCAAAGTGTGTGCCTGGATCGTCTTCGTCAGAGTTCGGTGGAGGAAGACATTCAATCCACGCAATCGGCTCCATGCTCACCAAGGATGAAGCCAAGGCAAAAATCCGTGGAAGAGGTCCTATCCAGCAGCAAAAACGAACTTTCCAGAAACTCTTCTCTGTCTCAGTCCACTTCGCAGGAAAGTCTGCCAGAGAACGAGACGGGAGGTCTGATGGCATATCATAGGTACTACCATGTCTTCCGAGAAGGCGAATTGGATAATTTGATTGAAACTCATGTCGACAATTTGCATATTATTTCTTCTTATTACGATCATGCGAATTGGTGCGTCGTTGCGGAAAAAGTTCAGGTTTGGACTATTTAAAAACGTTTACCAATGCACAACTTTCATTTATCGTAAAATTAAGAATGAGCTTATACACATACGAGAATTAAGGCAACTGTTTTCTGAACATAACAGGGTTAATGATGAACGATTACTTCATACATGAACAAAATAACTGCAACGTGCATAACTCCTTGAACAAACTTGACATAATTTCTCGCATAGCACGGCATGCTGTCAGATTTATTTAAGCGCAAATCATTATATGTTGCCAACTTTTGCTGTAAACTTGTAGTCAGATCGCGTAACTAACGTTTTTCTCGATTTCAAAGTCACATTTAAATCCTAAATGAGAATGCATAGCTCTGGCATAAAGCATATGTATTAATTTTATTCAGAGGAATGTTATTCTTTTATTTTAATGATATAAATCACATTCATTTATCATTTGATACGTTTAGTGATATGTTACTTTTATATTATCATAGAATATGTGCAATGATATAAAACATACTCATTTACCATTGGATGCTTAATAACACTAAAAGATATATATTCTATCATTGGAAATACTTATTGATATGGAATGTACTCATTTAACTTGTTTAATGTATGAAACATGTTAATTTACTATTGAATACATTCAATGATATAAAACATATTCATTTACCATTAGATGCTTAATAACACTAAAAGATATATATTCTATCATTGGAAATACTTAACGATATGGAATGTACTCACTTAACATCGAACTTGTTTAATGTTATGAAACATGTTAATTTACCATTGAATATGTTTACTGATATGAAACATATTCATTCACTATTGGTTACTTAATAAACAAAGATGTTTATTTTATCATTGGATGTTTATTCTATCATATTAATTTACCACTGAATATGTTTAATGGTATTCTGATATAATTATGTTTAGTGTGAACATGAAAGAGTCAGTGGCACATAACAGTTGATTATTTGAATCGACAATTATTGTAGAGGAAGTTCATTACATATTAATTGTTTATTATTTCATTTTCAATCATTTCACTTTGAACTGAATAATTTTCGCTTGTTTCGATTTGGATACAGTGGTTTAACCAGAGACTCAGTTAAAAATGGAATAAATCGAGATATGATAAATTCAATGTTTGAGTGTGTAAATCAGGATATGGAATAAATTAGAAATAAATGTTATGTTTTCTAAACAAAATGGAATAAATCAGGATGCTTGAAGTTCAGTATTTTAATTTGTAAATCAGGATATGGAATAAATTAGCAATGCGTGATATAGCTCCTAAGTGAAATGAAATAAATCGGTATATTCGAAATTCGCTGTTTAACTATGTTAATCAGGATATAGAATAAATTGGAAATGAATGGTATATTTTCTAAGTAAAATGGGATAAATCAGGATGTTTGAAATTTAATATTTAAATTGGTAAATCAGGATACCTGAAATTTAAATTGGTAAATCAGAATTCGGAATAAGTCTGGATACCTGAAATTTAATACTATTTAAATTGGTAAATCAGGATACGGAATAAGTCTGGATACCTGAAATTTAATATTTAAATTGGTAAATTAGGATACTTGAAATTTAATATTGAAATTGGTATATCAGGATACTCAATAAATCAGCGAATAAATCAGCAATGTATGATGTAGCTCCTGAACAAAATGGAATATTTGAAATTCAATTTTTTTTTATAAAAAGTTATATATTAAGGTTGTGCTATGCGAGAAATTATAATCTCGAGAAAAATCAATTTTTTCTCGCGCTTACAAAACTTGCTCTGCTTCAGAATTTGTTTTGAATCGGTTACCGCTCAAGTAGAATCGTACAAAAGTTGCCAGTTTCGTCATAAATACAAATAGGAAATTAATACATCTATTTTACAACAACAATATACCGAAGTTTTAATTATTTTCGAATAATATTTAATGAATGATTGCTGAAAATTCATTCACCTGTGATCCCTACATTTTCAGGGTAAGTGTGGTTTAGTGCCATTAGTTACAAAAGATGTCTACTTGTAAAGTGAAGTCATATGTTGCCAATTTACTAACTTGCCAAATGTAATTACTTTAACGGCAAAAGATAAATAATTATTTTATTTAATTGGACTTGCGAGAATCTGATACAATATGACAAAATTATTTTTTTATTAAGTTATTTACAATTGAAATAATTCAGAAATACCCTATGCTTAAGTAAAAGCAACAACATATTTTAATTTTTTCTATATCAGAAAACGGTTGTTTGAACAATGGCAAAACAAAATATCTAAAATTGCTAACCAAATATGTTAATAACTATTCCCAATTTATGCCAAATATGTTGATAACTATTCCAAATTCATAAGTGCTAAAATTGCTTAAATTTTAATTTACGTCTGTTTATTTGTATGCTTTTTTAAAATTATTTTTGATTAAGATTCGAAAACTTATGGGCAATCATTACAAAACAGATTATATGCATAAAAATTTTTTGTGGTGTATAAAATATAAACGAAATATGGTCATGTTTTGTACTCTATGCAGGGCTGCAGAATCTTTGCGCTTTTTGTAAAAATTTATTCTAGTGGTAGCTATGTTTATGTTTTAATGTAATATTTACTATTTATTCAAACTTATTTTCTACAACACCACATATAAATTATTTAAAAGTTCATATGCAGCGCCCCTTTACTCCAAATCTCCGCTGGTGAAGCATAAAATGTTTGCAAAATTACCAAAAACTTTGAGAGTTTCGGTTTTGAAAGGTCTACCACTCTATAAAATATTTTGCAAAAAGCGTTGCAGTTAGCAGGCCTATCTATGGTCCAGTCTTATAAAACAGTTCTTATTAAACACATTTTTATTTCAGTTTTACTGTCTCATAACCTATCTATTTTTCAAAATGTTTAAGACACTGCGTACTGAAAAGCATATTTAGAGCGTTGTTAATTTGTTATGAAACATTTTCCAATTCCATAAGTGAATATATAATATATTTCAGGTAGTTGTAACCTTACCTTGCCTTTCAAAAAACGATGGTGCTTTTCAGAAAATTATTGTCCACCATTTAAATTAAGCGTAACTAGAAATAAAATTAAACATATCTAGAGAAAATACATAAAGCTCATATTCCTTAAAATATTTTAGAGATAATCTAGCGATTTATTGTATATAATGTAAAAAAAAAAATAAAACGTTTTGCATGTCTTTTTCCTTGACAGCAAAATATGAAACTTATTATTATAAACAAGCTTGAATATTTATGTTATCTTTTGAGTGTCTAGATGTGTTATAGATTGTTTAAAATGACGTTTATAAAGTATGTGAATAAAATAAATATATACATATGTATATATACAAGTTACAATATTTTATGATTGTTTATGAATTTATGGGTTACATCCTTAAAGCGTGGATGTAAGATATCATTAAAATGCTTGACTTGTATTCTGGGTGTTGCGTAATGACAGTCCTTATTACATATATTTAAATTCCTTTGCGAAAAAGAAGTCAAAAGTATGCTCAATATGGTTGATAGATAACACTGGGGAAATAAATTCGCTGCATTTATATGGTCAGTCTGTGTAAAGAACGATGACTATGGTCACGAGGTTTAACTATTTAAAGTTGAGTCAGAATTTGAAAGAGTTTTGATCGGTGAGAGAAAGAGAATCATCTTTGTAATGCGTTGTTTCTTGTTTCCATAGCAACAGGCGGCCTTAGACTTTGTGGCGAGGCAGTTATTCCAATAGGCAAACTACATAAGCATTTGATCTCACCTAATTCGGGTGTGGAGATTTCAAATCTGGAATCAGCTTTGTCCAGATGCTACAGATTTTTTTTTTAAATAGTACTTTTAATTTAGTTTATTTTTTGATTGAATGATTTGATTAATTAATCCCTAAAGAACTTTCTATACATATATATGCACTGGTCTGCTCCTTTGAAAAGACTATATATATATATATAGAGAGAGAGAGAGAGACAGAAAGAGAGAGATTTGTGAGTGAACTTAACTTATCGTAACATAAATTGAATTGCATTATTGCCTTATACCCGCCATTCCTTACGTGGCAGAGAAGTTTGAAAACTTAGTAGTCACTCAAGTGAATTTTGAAAATTTTCTGGTTAGGACTATATTAAATTGCATAAACGCTGTTAGTTTGTGGAAAGAAACCAATAGGGAAAGGAACAGATTTGAAATAAACATTGCGAAATTGCGCAAGATCAATTAAAACATTTGATGCAACGGAACATTTTTTTTCCTGAATGTAATTATTTGGCCGAGGAAAGAACAAAAACACTATTGAAATCTAGCAAGTAACTACTGAGGGAGGCGGGGCGAAACCAACAAGAATTGGTTGCTGTATGATGCAATGAGGATTTGAAAAGCGATTAGCTCCAAGTTTCAGCAGGCAATCAAACAGGTCTTGAATGCATTCAGGCAGTCTTCGTCTGTCTGTTCTGATTTCTTAAAATTCGATAGTTTTTTTGTTTTTTCCTAGCTTTTCTACCACAAAGTGTATAATTTTTTGACTTCAATTACTACAAGGATTCTAAAATTTTACACTAAGGATAGTGATTAAGGAACACCCTATATTTTGACCATGATTATCACTAAGATTTTCTGAAAGTGTGATAAATTTATCAATGGCATGAAGAAGTTTAGAAGCCATTAAATAAATTAAAACTTTAAAAATTTACTTTTACTTCGAAGTTACTTTGAAAGAGCTTTATTGTTTATATTTAAACGAAAATAAGGATTTATAGTCATTGTAATTAAGGAGAAGTTTAAAAAAACATCCATACCTTGATAACTGTATTAAATGTGACTTCTCATTGTTTATTGTTATTACCTGTAGTACTCTTGACAAAAACCTATCGCCTCTGTATATAAATGTATATGTTCTTTCAATCGTCTATTGTTGTGTTTCCTGTTGTTATAATATGTAATAAAAATATTTTCAAATTTTTTGAATGATTATTAATTTATGTATATTTAGAANCATCTGATGCAGCGGAAATTTTTCCCCCTCAATGTAATTATTTGACCGAGGAAAGAACAAAAACACTATTGAAATCTAGCGAATTATTACTGAGGGAGGCGGGGCTAAAACAACAAAAATTGGTAGCTGTATGATACGATGAGGATTTGAAAGGCGATTAGCTCCAAGTTTCAACAGGCAATCAAACAGGTCTTGAATGTATTCAGGCAGTCTTCGACTGTTCTTATTTCTTAAAATTCGATAGTTTTTTTGTTTTTCCCCATTTTTTCTACCACGAAGTGTATAATTTTTTGACTCCTATTATTACAAGAATTCTAAAATTTTACTCTAAGGATAGTGATTAAGGAACACCCTAGATTTTGATCATGATTATCACTAAGATTTTCTGAAAGTGTGATAAGTTTGTCAACGGTATGAAGAAGTTTAGAAGACATTAAATAAATTAAAACTTAAAAATTTAGTTTTGCTTTGAAGTTATTTTGAAAGAGCTTTATTGTTTATATTTAAATGATAATAAGGATTTATAGTCACTGTAATTAAGGAGAAGTTTAAAAGAACATCCATACCTTGATAACTGTATTAAATGTGACTTCTCATTGTTTATTGTTATTACCTGTAGTACTCTTGACAAAAACCTATCGCCTCTGTATATAAATGTATATGTTCTTTCAATCGTCTATTGTTGTGTTTCCTGTTGTTATAATATGTAATAAAAATATTTTCAAATTTTTTGAATGATTATTAATTTATGTATATTTAGAAAGCACCCTATTTTACCAAGCACGGGGATTCGTTTGGATTGGAAATGAATAAAACAGTCCTTAAGATTTCAAAATTTTATTAGCACTCAATTACAGCTCAAATTAAAGCGTAATACAGCAAAACACAGCATTCAAAATTTCTGATGGATCAGTTAGAGTTAAGTCGGGTGAGAACACTAGAACACGTGTGCACTAAAATCTTAGAATTTTCGACACCATTCTAGATGTTCTTGTATATAACAGCGTAAATATTGCTTTGAAACTAAAATTTCCAGATGTATCATTTTGTTGCCAAAATGTTCGCCAAGCTTCGTTGAATCGCCAAATTAGCCACCAAGTCTGTAAGAGTGTTACTTAGCAGCGGAACATTCCCTTAAAGGAGATACATTTGGCGTTATTTCCTCTCTAAATTACTTTATAAATACGCAATTTTTCTTCTTAGACTTATTACTTAGGATCCATTGAGATATTTGGCCACATAAACAAAGAATCCTCACAAAATGATACAAATTCGCAACATTATGAAGACTTTATGTTTTCATTGGCGCATATAATTATTTCAAATGATTATGAAACATTAATCGCCGATGTTATTTCATTGGTATTTTTATTTTTCTAAATATATCCATTGAATGCTAGATGATCATCAAGTTTCAGCATAAATATTAAATTCGAAGTGTTGATTTTATTGGATCTAGTAACCAATGTCATTACAAGAAGTCTTACACTGCAGTAAGTTAGACAAACAAAAACTAATATAACGTATATACATTTTGTTAGCAGAAAGTTCTTCAAGAAAAATCAGAGGTAAAGAAGGTTTAAGTTCCATATGTCATTGCTGTCAATCCACCCCCTTCTCTTTCCCTATTGCANGTTTTCCACCTCTTTGTCCCATACTCTTTTTTTTTTTTTTTTTTTTTTTTTTTTTTTTTAAACAGCCAGTCGAACAATTTGATTCTCAGCTTAAATTTGCGTCCAATTTCTCCTTCCTTTTTCCGGTTTTATAATTTCGAATTATTTTAGATGGAGAAGCAGATAACCCTTAGGGTTAGGTACTTCGAAAATTAATCCACATAAGCGTAAGAAAATTTGACTTAAATGCGTTTTGATGAAACAATTTAACGTTTGAGAGAGATAATAATTCGTTTAACATTTATTTTTCAATGTTTTAAGTTCCATAATTAAAATTAAAAAAAGAAATATATATAT
>NC_092204.1:17484002-17501632 GCF_043381705.1 Parasteatoda tepidariorum
TTTTCATGACAAAACACAAAATTTGTACACAAATGCTAACTTTTGAAAATGGATTAGATTGGCAAAGAGAAAATACAATTTTTTTTTTTTTTTAAATAAAAAGTAGTTTTATTTCGCAAGTGAAAAAGACTAGTTTAATTTATCCAAGTTCTGCAAAATTAAAATGTAAATTTCTGTTCTCCCTTTAATAGTGAGTGATGACTTAAACAGACACTTATTTAAAATCAATTGTAGTGATAACTTGCAATTTATTTTCCATCCATTACTTGCCTTAATTAATTTTCTTGACTTGATGAAATATAAATTAATGTCTGTAATACTGTCTGTTAATTGACTAGAGATGTCTGAAATTGTTTCTAATAGTTTACAATAGGTGTTTAAAATGATGTCTAATAGTTAACAATGGATGTCTGAATCATGTTTAATGCTTTCACGTCTTTGCTTTTTGGGACACCTCAAAATAGACATTTCAAAATTTAATGATGTTTAAATTGTTAATAAATCGTAATGGTCCATATAATTTTAAATTAAATATCTCACATAAGAATCAAATATTGAAATATAAATTTCACTATGGGGTAAAAGAACTCTAGAGAAAGAAAGAAACGAAACAGTGGGCATTAGTGAGGTAATAATATAATGCTTTCATCTGTAATTATGTTTACAATATTTTTTATGAAACTAAAATTGTAATTAAAGTTAAAAATTATTAACTTCGTGAAAGCGTGAATGCCTTACCATTTTTTTTTCGTAAAACTCTTTACATCACTTAACGCAGATTACTAATGATCTCGTGAATTGCTTATGAGTTTAATGTAAAATGTTAATTATCTGACAAAGATAAAAGCTGGTGGTAAGAGAGTTACTATTTGCCTTTTTATTCGACAAGAGTAAACTTACAGTGACAACTGGACATAGGACCTTGTCTTGCTGAACCAGCCCGAAGGCTCTCATCGATTCATCTGATATAGTAACTATAGAAGGTGATTATAACGCGAATTGGAATAATAAATAAAATTTTGGCGCACTGCGCATTTTAGATACCATGATTTACTACATGTAAGTCACAACTAGCAAATCCTAATAAAAAGTTGCTAATTATTGAACTAAATTCATTGTAATGTTTTTAAATATAAAAATCTATTTAAAAAATAAATTCATATAAATTTTACTTTAAAAACTCTAGTGATAGGAATTTGTTGATATTTGAAGCTCAATTTTGTAGAAAAAGAGATCATGAAATCTTTAAAAATAAAATAGAGTTGCAAAATTATGATTAGGTGGATAATTTTTTAAATCTTTTTGTTTTCGTTTTTGTACAATTCTATGAAATTAATAACACATTTCATGTTGGCAAATTTTTCAAAAAATATAATTCGGCTGATTGGATTAAAATCTAGAGAAGTAGAAGGACAATAGTATTCTATACTGGAGGCGTCACTACTTCCAAAAAATGGATCAAGGGAAGGTATCACTTACCTTGCTGTGTTCTGAATGATTAGAAGCAGTAAGACCAACCTTACTCTTGTTTCCGGGTTTGGCATACAATATATTTAACAATAAATATCTATAATGATCATCGATTTGAACTATATAACATTTATTGGATTGATTAACAAAACATGATGATGATGTATTTACATTAATGGAATATATTAGATGATAGCTATTGAGAAGTTTTTAGTGAGAAAGTTCGACAGGGCGCGTTCCTCGTTTTCTTTCTAGTACTACTACTGTTTTTGTTTTTTAAAACTTTCTCGTCCTCTCCATGATCTGCAGCTAGCGGGCTCACGCTGCAACAGACAAGATTTTCTGGCCTCTATGTATAGCTACAACTTCAATTTAAATCATTTTCACGACGACTAATTGCAATTCTGATCAGAATCATAATATTTAGTGTCATAACGAATGAGTTATTTCGTCGAAAAACGGAGTAAATAAGAAGTAACTCCGCTACCTACCATTTTTCAAACTTTTTATGTTCACGTAAATTTCAGAATCACATATTGATTCACATGCAATGAGTTAAAAGCGGGACAATTTCCTTGATACTTTTTTTTAAATTTTTTTCAAATCTGAGAGAACCAAGACTTAGTTTTACATAGAAAAACATGAAAAATATTAAAAGGAAAGAAAAAAACAATAAACCCTCTTTTTGTTGAGGCATTTTTACATCCGTAGAAGTGTCCATATTTCAGTTTATAATTTAAAAAAACAATAAAAAAATCAACCAATCAATCAAGAAAGCGTTAAAGTACTTAAAAAAATATAATAAATTCTATAAATATACAATTTAACTTAAGATCCTAAATAATTTAAAGGAGTTTAATATAAAAAATATAAAATATTTACCAATATTCAAATGCTAGGGTGAATTTGGGCAAACTATACTCGTACCAAGTTTTAACTTCATAGGTATATTAGAAGTCGAGTACTCTTGCAGGTCAGATGAAAAAATTTGAACTTATGTGAACAGATTTGAAGAAAAACTTTAAATGAATAAATATGAACAAAAAACTTGAGTTTGTAGACGATTTCAAAAATGGGTGTGTTTTCTGTTGTCAGTATTTTTGATGAAAGTTTTTGAGTATTGTCTTAAACTCTGTGTCGTATTGCTCAGAATAAAACTGATTATAACGTATATCTCTCCGTTAAACGAAATTCAACTCGATATGAACCTCCTCAAGTAAATGAATAAAACTATAGTTATACAGTGGATCCCTTCACATATTGGTATCGAAGGCAATGAGAACGCAGATTTTCTGGCAAAAAACGGAACAACAATGCTCCAAGAAATAACAACCGTCACACCTGATACTCTTAAAAAATACGTTATGAAAAAACTCAACGAAATAAATAATTATGATTTAACTATAAAATCAAAAGGCAAAATATGGGAAAATATTCAAGACAATTGGAAATTTCTCTGTTACCAACCCCGTAAGGAAGCAGTAACCCATTTTAGGCTTAAAACAGGCCACGATTGCTTATCAGAACATTTATATAACATAAAAATTCTTCCCAGCAAAGCATGTCCAATTTGTGAAACAGGTGTATTAAACTCTGATCACCTCTTATTGTGCAAGGGACTAGATAGGAACTCCCAGAAAAGTGGGAATATCACTAAATTGTATTGGGAAGCAAGAACTCTCATGAATTGTCACTAACTTTACCTTTTTCATGCTAATATTTAAAATTTTATATTGTTGAAATGTTTATTGATTCAAATGTTTATTGTTCTTTTTTGCTCACTTTACCTAAATTGTTGAATTGTTTCTTTGTTATTTTTCTGCTCCTTTGTGATGCAGTGAGCTGTCAATTTTTCTGGATTGAATTCCTAATAAAGCCATATGAGACACAAACACACATAACGTATATCTTTTCAAAAAATTTAAAAAAAATTATCTAGACCCCTTAAAAAAGAATTTACGTTGGAAATTTCTATTAGCTCTCGCATTTAATCATGTTTGCAAAATACTTTTGTATTTATACTATTTTCTCTTTTATTTATTCATTTATTTTAATTAAGTTTTTATTTATTTTTGATCACTTTATTTTAGTTATTTATTATTATTATTACTCGACTTATTTCTATTGTTTCACTATAAACTCTTCTTTCATTTGTGTCACACATGAAAAATTTGTAAAGAGATTAAACATTGATTTTAAAAAAAAATGTCTAAAGTAGTAAGGATAATTTTTCATTTCCCTATTCACTACCAAACATTAGTTATTCAAATGTATTTCTTAAGGAGTTTATAAGTAAGTTATAATTAATTAGTACTATGAGCATAAAGAAGTTTATAAGTATTTTTAAGGAGTTCATAAGTATTTTATAAGGAATTAGTAAATATTTAATCCGGAACTGGAACTCGATGCATAGCAAGACAATAACGTGGGTAAGAAAATCATTACATAATAATTATAGCTTGTTTTCAAGTTGATTAAAATGTACATGACTACATTTTTTTTCTTTCTTTTACAGTTATAGAAAATATATTGGGCTGTATGTTTATCTAAATAATCAATTATGCTAAATAATTAGTACAGACCAAATTTTTAGTTACTAAATCAGACACAAAAATGTACTTTCTCTGAAAAACGTAAATTTTGTTCAACAGATTCGGATTTCTGACCCCCCAAAAATAGGGGGGCACCGCAATCTGGGAAACATGGTCCCCACCTTAGCCAAAGGATACTCAAAAGGATACTCGTGCAAAGGATGCTCGTACAAAGGATACTCGTGCTCTTTGTTCGCCAAGGTCCCCACAGTTTGGTCAGGTTAATTTTAATTTCTGCGTATTTCACGATATATAACTTTTTAAGCGAATTAAAAAAAAATTTTGCAAAATTATAAATTTGTTTATCTAAATCCAAAAAATAACTTTTAGAAATATTTATTATTTTATTTAATAATGGTCAAAAAATTTTTTAAATGTAAGTTTTATAATTTTTTTGCAGCATTTTAAAACTTTTCGTGGCAAATTGCAAAATTTGTACAAAAATGTTAACTCTTGAGAATAGATTAGATTGGCAAAAAAAAATACGATTTTATTATTATTATTATTTTTTTTCAAATGTAGTTTCATTTTGCAAGTTTAAAAGACTGGTCTAATTTATCAAAGCTCGTTCTACATTATTAAAGTGTGAATTTCTGTTCTCCTTTTAAAAGTAAGCGATGATTTAAACAGACACTTATTTAGAATCAATTGTAGTGATAACTTGCAATTTATTTTGAGATCCATTACTTGCCTTAATTAATTTTCTTGACTTGATGAAATATAAATTAATGTCTGTAATACTGTCTGTTAATTGTTTCTAATAGTCTACAATAGGTGTTTAAAATGATGTCTAATAGTTAACAATGGATGTCTGAATCATGTTTAATGCTCTCACGTCTTTGCTTTTTGGGACACCTCAAAATAGACATTTCAAAATTTCATGATGTTTAAATTGTTAATAAATCGTAATGGTCCATATAATTTTAAATTAAATATCTCAAATAAGAATCAAATATTGAAATATAAATTTCACTATGGGATAAAAGAACTCTAGAGAAAGAAAGAAACGAAACAGTGGGCATTAGTGAGGTAATAATATAATATTTTCATCTGTAATTATGTTTACAATATTTTTTATAAAACTAAAATAGTAATTAAAGTTAAAAATTATTGACTTCGTTAAAGCGTGAATGCCTTACCATTTTTTTTTCGTAAAACACTTTACATCACTTAACGTAACTTACTAATGATCTTGTGAATTGCTTATGAGTTTAATGTAAAATGTTAATTATCTGAGAAAGATAAAAGCTGGTAGTAAGAAAGTTTCAGTTTTCCTTTTCATTCGACAAGAGTAAACAGACAGTGACAACTGGACACAGGACCTTGTCTTGCTGAACCAGCCCGAAGGCTCTCACCGATTTATCTGATATGGTAACTAAAGGTGATAATAACGCGACTTGGAATAACACATAAGATTTTTAAAAAAATAATAAATTGGCGCACTCAGCATTTTAGGTACCTTGTTACAGCATATAATTCATAACTAACAAATCCTTATAAAAGGTTGCTAATTATTGAAGGAAAACCTTGTACTTCTTTTAACCGTCATAATTGTTTCTTAAAAAAATGAAATGATATAAACTTTACTTTAAAAACTCTAGTGGTACAAATTTGCTAAAATTTAAGTGTAATTTTGTAATAAAAAGAGATGGCGCAATCCTTAAAAAGGAAATCGAGTTTACAAGATTACGATTAAGGTGGATAATTTTTTAAATCTTTTTGTTTTCGTTCGTACTTTGTACAATTCTATAAAATTACAACACATTGCATGTTGGCAAATTTTTCAAGAAAATTATTATAAATAATTTTCTTGAACGACCGATTTGGATTTTAATCCAAATCAGCCAAATTATTAATATAATTCGGCTGATTTGGATTAAAATCTAAAGAAGTAGAAGGACAAGATTTTCTGGTCTCAAATTTAAATCATTTTCACTCCGACTAATTGCAATTCTGATCAGAATCATTATATTTACTGTCATAACGAATGAGTTATTTCGTTGAAAAACAGAGTGAATACGAAATAACTCTGCTACCTACCATTTTTCAAACTTCCTATGTTCGCGTAAATTTCAGAAGCATATTTCTATTGGTCGGCATGCAATGTGTTAAAAGCGGAGCAATTTCATTGATACCTTTTTAGACTTAGTTTCACGTAAAAAAACATGAAAAATATTAAAAGAAAAAAAAAACAATAAAGCCTCTTTTTGTTGAGGCATTTTTACATCAGTAGAAGTGTCCATATTTCAATTTATAATTAACGAAAACAGTAAGAAAATCAACATGATCAGCTTTTTCCTTTTTTCCCCAAACAGAAATCTTTACGTCCTTATCTTTTTACCTTTGTTGTATGAAATCTATCTCTGTTGTGAATGTGCTTACAATTGAGGCAGTTTTTGAGTTATGAGTGGCGGTTCCAGTCAAAAAACATTAATTTTCACTTTACACATTGCTGACAGGTCACGAGTTAACTCGTGTTTTTTGGCCAAACGTTGGTGACCGGTCACGAGTTAACTCATGGTTTTTGGCCAAACGTTGGTGACCTGTCACGAGTTAACTCGTGTTTTTTGGCCAAACGTTGGTGACCGGTCACGAGTTAACTCGTGTTTTCGTTAGCAGTGATCTCGTGGTGACTATTTTAAAAAGTGGGCGTAATTTTCCTTACTTTTCAAGTTTCACAATTTAATTTTCTACCAATTTATTATAACTTTACGAAACCGGATGTATTTGCAAAGCTTGTGGTTGTACCATTACACATAGGTGATTGTTATACTATTTATCATACGGCATTAAAAATTAAAAATTTTGAAGTTTATTTATATTGTTTTACTTCCACATTCGCTTTCAAAACAATAACCAGGCACTTGGGGTAATTTTCAGAAAAGTTGCCCGTCAGCAATGTGTTAATAAGTTCAAACTTTAAATTTTAATTCCATTATTGTTTATTTAGGATTTTTTACCATGTTAGAAAGAAAGAACATAGAGAATTTTTAAAAAAATGTAAAGATTTCAACGAATAATAGATTAAAGTTACAAGCAATGAATCCATATTCTATGCATTACTGGTTCTGATTTTATTTTCAGTTGAGAATTGAAAGAAGAAAAAAAACTCAGTACTGGTTTCATAAATGTTGTGGCATACTTCTAGGAGAGTTAGGGCTTAACAACAGTTTTAAAATTGCATAGAAACCCATTCCCTGAAATGTCATCAGACGCCTCTAGGTGCACTTCCCTGTTACAATTTGTTTCGTCGTGGACTTTTGAGAAGGTCATAATGGGGGTAGCGCCCCTAGCAGCTTACGACGACATTGATGATGATGTGCCCTAACTTCCCTTGAAGCAAGTCAAAACATTTACGTGACCTCCTGTAATGTATAGCATTTTTGAATTTGTACATTTCGACAAAAAGTAGCCTAAAAATCCCATTTTAAAGGAAAACTGTAGGGTTAGGAGCAAAACTAATTTTTGATTTGAAGTTCCCACACCCGAATTAGGCAAGATCAAGCATTTGTATAAATACAACAAACAATTTGTTCCCAACTGTAATTTATTAGTGAGAAATGTAAGAATTTAATTTACTCCTCTCGGAAGACAGCGGAAAACAAAATGTTTTAACTACCAGTTTTTTTAAACCTTTAATAGTGCTTGAACGATCATTGAAAAACTAATAATATAATCATTGAAAAATAATAAGCGGTTGGCAAAATTCAGCAGAACAGAGTTCATTCGGCTTTTTAAAATTTAAAAGGTGATAGCGAAATTAATAAAATAAAATATATTTTATTAAATTTGTATGTACCACTATGTTCAACATTTTCAAATATATAAATTAAATCACAAAATTTAAGGAAAGCCGGGGGGAGACGAGGGAGTGTGAAGGGAGTGCATCTCTCTTGTAAATAATCTTTGTAAATAATTTTTCACTTGTTTCATTTATTAATTTTCACTTGTACTTATAATATGTTCAATTGCGATATACCTACGTACTTAACCCAGATTATACACTGTTTTCTTTATTTTAATATATTGTCATTAGTGACTAGGCACCCCCCTTTTCCGCCCCACCCATTATTTATTTCAATGCGATGAAAGAGCAGATATCCCCTAGGGGATAGGCACTCTGTAAAATATGATTAGTTAGTTAGTTAGTNAGAACCAAGACTTAGTTTTACATAGAAAAACATGAAAAATATTAAAAGGAAAGAAAAAAAACAATAAACCCTCTTTTTGTTGAGACATTTTTACATCCGTAGAAGTATCCATATTTCAGTTTATAATTTAAAAAAACAATAAAAAAAATCAACCAATCAATCAAGAAAGCATTAAAGTACTTAAAAAAAATACATAAATTATATAAATATACAATTTAACTTAAGATCTTAAATAATTTAAAGGAGTTTAATATATAAAATATTTACCAATATTCAAATGCTAGTGTGAATTTGGGCAAACTATACTCGTACCAAATTTTAACTTCATAGGTATATTAGAAGTCGAGTAATCTTGCAGGCCAGATGAAAAAATTTGAACTTATGTGAACAGATTTGAAGAAAAACTTTAAATGAATAAATATGAACAAAAAACTTGAGTTTGTAGACGATTTCGAAAATGGGTGTGTTGTTTTCTGTTTTCAGTATTTTTGATGAAAGTTTTTGAGTATTGTCTTAAACTCTGTATCGTATTACTCAGAATAAAACTGATTATAACGTATATCTTTTCAAAAAATTTAGAAAAATTATCTAGATCCCTTAAAAGAGAATTTACGTTGGAAATTTCTATTAGCTCTAGCATTTAATCATGTTTGCACAATATTTTTGTATTTATACTATTTTCTCTTTTATTTATTCATTTATTTAAATTAAGTTTTTATTTATTTTTGATCACTTTATTATTTATTATTAGTTATTTATTATTATTATTATTCGACTTATTTCTATTGTTTCACTATAAACTCTTCTTTTACTTGTGTCGTACATGAAAAATTTGTAAAAAGATTAATCATTGATTTTAAAAAAAATTTCTTAAGTAGTAAGGATAATTTTTCATTTCCTTATTCACTACCAAACATTAGTTATTCAAATGTATTTCTTAGGGAGTTTATAAGTAATTAGTACTATAAGCATAAAGTAGTTTATAGGTATTTTTAAGGAGTTTATAAGTATTTTATAAGGAGTTAGTAAATATTTAATCCGGAACTGGAACTCGATGCATAGCAAGACGGTAACTGGTAAGAAAATCATTACATAACTAGTGGGCTGAGCCCTCTGCTCGCTAACACTCGCCAACCCCCGAAAATTGCTACGCAATCTTATATGGTTTGCTTCGCAAACCAAGCTCGCTTCTCTCGCTACTAACTTAGGTACAATGCAAAAGCACAAAATTCTAAGAATTCAAAACAATCATTCAAATCCATATAAAAACTTTTTTTTTAAAAAAAAATTACATCTTTTTAGTAAATACTAAGTCATTAAAATAAATTTGAATTCAAATAAATGACATGTAATTCGTTAAACCTATTAGATATGTGCTGTAGTATAATTCGTAATATAAATCAAAAATCGTCAAATAAATTCGTAATACATAAATTAGTGAAAAAAAGCGCTTTCGACAAAATACTAAAATAGAGATCTATCGACAAAGATTACTCGTTTCTGCCTAACTTAATAGTATGAGATTGCCGCAGCTGGTGCTCTCTGGTTATTTCAATTTCCGTTTTTAAAAGCGCTATATGTTGAGCTACCTCAGCTAGATTTGGCATGTGACATTTTTAGCGGCAATCATTGGTCGATTCGCCGTCTAAGAGAAATAGTAACGTAAACAAAACAAAGCAAACGTTGCCACCGGCGGAAAAGAAATACAGCCAAAATTTGGGAGCCGCGTAAGAGAATTATATATATTAGATAATTATAGCTTGTTTTCAAGTTGATTAAAATGTACATGACTATATTTTTTCTTTCTTTTACAGTTATAGAAAATATTTTGGGCTGTATGTTTATCAAAATAATCAATTATGCAAAATAATTAGTACAGACCAAATTTTTGGTTGCTAAATCAGACACAAAAATGTACTTTCTCTGAAAAACGTAAATTTTGTTCAACAGATTCGGATTTCTGACACACACCCCCAAAAAAAGGGGGAGCCTCAATCTGGGAAACATGGTCCCCACAGTTTGGTCAGGTTAATTTTACTTTTTGCGTATTTCACGATATATAACTTTTTAAGCGAATTTTAAAGAAAATAGTGCAAAATTATAAATTTGTTTATCTAAATCCCAAAAATAACTTTTAGAAATATTTATTATTTTATTTAATAATGGTCGAAAATTTTTTAAAATGAAAGTTATATAATTTTTTGCAGCATTTTAAAGAATATAACATTTCGTGGCAAAATGCAAAATTTGTACGAAAATTTTAACTCTTGAAAATAAATTAAATTGGCAAAAAAAAAAAAAAAAAAAAAAAAAAAAAAATTAAAAAANAAAAAAAAAAAACGATTTTATTATTATTTTTTTTTCAAATGTAGTTTTATTTTCCAAGTTAAAAAGACTGGTTTAATTTATCAAAGTTCGTTCTACATTATTAAAGTGTGAATTTCTGTTCTCCTTTTAAAAGTGAGCGATGACTTAAACAGACACTTATTTAGAATCAATTGTAGTGATAACTTGCAATTTATTTTCCATCCATTAATTGCCTTAATTAATTTTCTTGACTTGATGAAATATAAATTAATGTCTGTAATACTGTCTGTTAATTGACTAGAGATGTCTGAAATTGTTTCTAATAGTTTACAATAGGTGTTTAAAATGATGTCTAATAGTTAACAATGGATGTCTGAATCATGTTTAATGCTTTCACGTCTTTGCTTTTTGGGACACATCAAAATAGACATTTCAATTTAAAGATGTTTAAATTGTTAATAAATCATGATGGTCCATATAATTTTAAATTAAATATCTCACATAAGAATCAAATATTGAAATATAAATTTCACTATGGGGTAAAAGAACTCTAGAGAAAGAAAGAAACGAAACAGTGGGCATTAGTGAGGTAATAATATAATGCTTTCATCTGTAATTATGTTTACAATATTTTTTATGAAACTAAAATTGTAATTAAAGTTAAAAATTATTAACTTCGTGAAAGCGTGAATGCCTTACCATTTTTTTTTCGTAAAACTCTTTACATCACTTAACGCAGATTACTAATGATCTCGTGAATTGCTTATGAGTTTAATGTAAAATGTTAATTATCTGACAAAGATAAAAGCTGGTGGTAAGAGAGTTACTATTTGCCTTTTTATTCGACAAGAGAAAACTTACAGTGACAACTGGACATAAGAACTTGTCTTGCTGAACAAGCCCGAAGGCTCTCATCGATTCATCTGATATGGTATAACTATAGAAGGTAATAATAACGCGAATTGGAATAATAAATAAAGTTTTGGCGCACTGCGCATTTTAGAAACCATGATTTACTACAAAGTCACAATTAGAAAATGCTAATAATAGGTTGCTAATTATTGAACTAATATTTTCGGAATCTTTTTAATTATAAAATTCTTTTTAAAAATAAAATCATATAAATTTTACTTTAAAAACTCTAGTGGTAGGAATTTGTTGATATTTAAAGCTCAATTTTGTAGAAAAAGAGATCATGAAATCTTTAAAAATAAAATAGAGTTGCAAAATTATGATTAGGTGGATAATTTTTTTAATCTTTTTGTTTTCGTTTTTGTACAATTCTATGAAATTAATAGCACATTTCATGTTGGCAAATTTTTCAAAAAATATAATTCGGCTGATTGGATTAAAATCTAGAGAAGTAGAAGGACAATAGTATTCTATACTGGAGGCGTCACTACTTCCAAAAAATGAATCAAGGGAAGGTATCACTTACCTTGCTGTGTTCTGAATGATTAGAAGCAGTAAGACCAACCTTACTCTTTTGTTTCCGGGTTTGGCATATAATATATTTAACAATAAATATCTATTAATGATCATCGATTTGAACTATAAAACATTTATTGGATTGATTAACAAAACATGATGATGATGTATTTACATTAACCCGTTTTGTCCCGAATATATATATNAAAAAAAAAAAAAAAAAAAAAAAAAAAAAAAAAAAAAAAAAAAAAAAAAAAAAAAAAAAAAAAACAATTGGGGCAGTTTTTGAGTTATAAGTGACGGTTCCAGTCAAAAAACATTAATTTTCACTTTACACATTGCTGACCGGTCACGAGTTAACTCGTGTTTTTTGGCCAAACGTTGGTGACCGGTCACGAGTTAACTCGTCTTTTCGTTAGCAGTGATCTCGTGGTGACTATTTTAAAAAGTGGACGTAATTTTCTTTACTTTTCAAGTTTTACTATTTAATTCTCTACCAATTTGTTAAAACTTTACCAAACCGGATATATTTGCAAAACTTGTGGTTGTACCATTACACTTAGGTGATAGTTATACTTTTTATCATACGGCATTAAAAATTAAAAATTTCAAAGTTTATTTATATTGTTTTACTTCCACATCCGCTTTCAAAACAATAACCGTGCACTTGGGGTAATTTTCGGAAAAGTTGCCGGTCAGCAATGTGTTAATAAGTTCAAACTTTAATTCAATTATTGTTTATTTAGGATTTTTTACCATGTTAGAAAGAAGGAACATAGAGAATTAAAAAAAAAAAAAAAAAAAGATTTCAACGAATAATAGATTAAAGTTACAAGCAATGAATCCATATTCTATGCATTATTGGTTCTGATTTTATTTTCAGTTGAGAATTAAAAGAAAAAAAACTCAGTACTGGTTTCATAAATGTTGTGACATACTTTAAGAAGAGTTAGGGCTCAACATCAGTTTTAAAATTGCATAGAAACCCATTCCCGGAAATGTCATCAGACGCCACTAGGTGCACTTCCCCATTACAATTTGTTTCGTCGTGGACTTTTGAGAAGGTCATAACGGGGGTAGCGCCCCTAGCAGTTTACGACGACATTGATGATGATGTGCCCTAACTCCCCTTGCAGCAAGTAAAAACATTTACGTGACCCCATAATGTATAGTATTTTTGAATTTGTACATTTCTGCAAGAAGTAGACTAAAAATGCCAATGTAAAGGAAAACTGTAGGGTTAGGAGCAAAACTAATTTTTGTTTTGAAATTCCTACACCCTAAATAGGCAAGATCAAGAAATTGTATTAATACGACAAGAAATGCGTCCCCAACCATGGGTGAAAGCCCTTATATAGCAAGACGGAAAAGAGAAAAACCTGGTACGTAAAACATTTCATTCCAGCATTTCTTTTCGAAAAAAATGAAATATCTGTAACTATCAAGATTTCTTTTATAATTCTGGCATATATATAAAACTGCTTCTTTTCCAAGATAAATTAGATATTGTTGAAAAATTTAAGAAAAGAATAAGTAGACTCCTCCCCAAAACTAGCTATAACTGGAAAGATTTAACTACCAGCCTTTCCTCGTTTCCGTCTCGCTTTCACCCCTGTCCCCAACTGTAATTTATTATTGAGAATTGTAAGAGTTTATTTAACTCCTCTCGGAAAGCAGCAGAAAATAAAATGTTTTAACTACCAGATTTTTTTTTTTCTTGCTTTCTTTCCTTCCCTTTTTAAACCTTTAATAGTGTTTGAACGATCATTGAAAAACTATAATATAACAGAGATGCCAACTTGCTCCGGACAGGAAATATATATTTTGAAGTGGTAGTTTATCAATTGTGATTCTTGGTTTAATAAATTCAATTTAGTAGATTTTTATCCACCACTATTTCTAAATAATTCGTTGGCTTATATAATTCACCACTTTATAGCGCTTGTATCGTGCTGTACCTTTTAAAAAGCAAGCAAACTTGGTCAAACAGTTGCAAAATTTACTTTGTAGTTATTTACCGTTTTTTAAATTATTTCGGCGTGTCCGGAGCAGTTGGCATCTCTGATATAATCATTGAAAGATAATAAGCGGTTGGCAAAATTCAGCAGAACAGAGTTCATTCGGTCTTTTAAAATTTAAAAGGTGATAGCGAAATTAATAAAATAAAATGTATTTAATTAAATTTGTGTGTACCACTATGTTTAAGATTTTCAAATATATAAATTAAATCACGAAATTTAGGAAAAGAGCCATTATTGGCCTCAGGAGCCTAGCTAGACTAAACAGAAGGAAAGGATGTATATGCTTAATAAAGTGCCATTTTTAATTCCCACCACGATAAAGCACCGCCCCACCTTATTCAACAAGATAATGCTAAAAAGGAAAATGACAGCTAGCGACCTCAGGAATACAGCTCTTCTTTCAAGTTGGTTAGTATGAAGCGAGTTTAAAATTTTTAAGTGAAGACAATAAAAAAAAGGAATTTGTTACTTCTATATTAGAATGATAGCACAATTTTTTTAATTTCTTTAAGACCATATGATTTCAATAAAATAATGCTGCTTTTACATGCTCTTAGTCAACGCAATATTTTAATAACTATTAAGTGCAGTAGCTTAAATTGTACATTTTACTATGAAAATGAAGTAATAATCGTACATCTTATTTAAAATAAAATGTTCAGCATTTTTTCATTCGTAGACTTTTTTTCTTTTTAATTAAATTATTTTGAAGAGCAGTGTAAATTTTAAATACTACTGACGCGGGAAGTAAATAACTTTCTTTGACATGTGGGCCGTTTTCACAATTGTTGTATTAAAGTCAATATTGAAATAAGTCATAGCTATTACATTTTAAATTTTGTTTCTATTTAATGTACGAAATTAAGGCTGCAAACTACAATAAAAATTGAGTCTAAAATAAATTGTCAATGCACGATATTAAAAAAGTTTAAAAGAATTACGGTAGATGGCGACACCACACATTTCAACGAAATGTTTACTGGAGATAATTTTATAAAAAAAACATTGTGATAAGTTTCATTGTGAAGATTAAAATATTTCGCTTCGTGAATCTTTTAACGAGAATCTATTTATTTTTATCAAAAGTTTAGATTATTGAAAGGGTATAAATTTTGAGCATTTAATTTATTTTCTCAATAAATTTTTAAAAAATTGAAAAAAATATTAATTATATTGGTCACTTTCATTAAGTAATATTTAATTGATTAAGTAATTATTCATATGTTGTTGTTTTCAAAATTAGTTAAAATCAATTTTATTACAACAATAAGAAAATTTCAAATCATTAACTTTGCTACCACTTTTAACAAGCGGAAAAACCTTCGGCTTGCTAAATGCTGGAAAAATTGACAGATCTGTCTAAGGCAGAGGTCGCCAAAGTGGTCTATATAGACCCCCAGGGGTCTATTTAACAAAAGCGGGGGTCGATCTGAGACAGGGGGGCGAATGGGGGTCGATCCGAATCGGAAGGGGCGATTGCGGGTCGAAAAAAAAAACAGTTCTCAATACGCAAATCACACATGCCTAATTAAGTATGTAAAATTTGTGATTTTTTTTTATAATTGACTCAATATCAGTTTCTTTATAAAACATAAATTAATAAACGTATATTTATTGGGGTGAAACAAGTATTTACGTACCACCGCGCAGTGGCACGAACTCAGCGCAGTTTATAAGTCATATGCATATGTGCGCTTGTCCAAATGTCACGTGTGACGAGCATTGACGTTACAAATGCAAATATCATACGCAGTTTCAGCTATCTTTGCAAACTGTGTTGAATATTTGCAGTGTCATTATTAAAACTTTTATAGTTTTGGATAATTAGTTATTGTTTCGATAAAACCATTCGTTTGGTTTAGATATCAATTTTAATTATCAATGCACAAAAAAGAAGGTAAGCATTAATAATATGGATTAGTACAGCCCGCGACAAAACTATAGCACACTTTGTATTTTTTTACGAAAATTACAAAATTGACCAATTTTGACGAAAATTAAAATTGACCAATTTTGAACCCAATATAGCGAACCTTGCAAAAAAACACCAGGCACACCCATCTCATTGATCAAGAAGCAGTAAATCTTTAGTTACTTTACTTATTATATCTACTTATGCATAATTACTTATTATTTAATAATAAGGTATTTAAATTTCAATATTAATATATTTTTCATAAAACTATTGTTGCACAATGTACTATTACTTTAATAAATGTTTAAGATCATAAAATAATTGTACAAACACAGTATCTAATAGAGTTTTATTTTAATTAACAGAAAATTACTTTTGTGGGGGTCGATGGAGATTTCGAAAAATTATATAGGGGTCGATGATCAAAAAAGTTTGGCGATCCCTGGTCTAAGGCAACATAACAAAACAAGGCTGTCAGCTTTCTTCGCTTTTTGTTCAAATTTATTTTAGTGGTAGCTATGTTTATGTTTTAATTTATTATTAGTTTTTATTATTTTTTTTTATTAAACTTAATTTGCACATCACTTTATATAAATGATTTAAAAGTTCGTATGCAACTCCACTTTGCTCCAGTTATTTCGTGATGAAGCTTTTAAATTTTTGACAAAATTATCAAAAATTCTGAAAACTCTGGGTTTTAAATGTGTACCACTCTATAATGAAATATTTTGCAAAAAGCGTAGTAGTTGGCAGGCCTGACAAGATCAAGAAAGTACAATTTTTTAAGTAAATGTGAAAAAATAATAAGTAATCATCTTCCCCCTTTTTTAAATTGAAATTCTTACATTTCCAAGTTTAGCTGGCATAGATACGTAGTTAGGATACTAACACGTTGAATGCCACGCTAACTTTATATAGCTTGCTCTTCTGGCCACACGGGACTTAACTACAAACTAAATTTGCAGATATTAGGCAGATTTTGCTAGTTTTTTAAAAGGTTTAGGCATGACATGTCTAAAAAAAAGTGTTGAATTATATAAGCCTACGAATTGCTTAGAAATAGTGTTGGATAAAAATCTACTAAATTGAATTTATTAAACCAAGAATCACAATTAAACTACCACGTGATCTGGACCTTATCCGGAGCAAGTTGGCATCTCTGTGTATATAAATAAAACTGTTTTTGTGTGTTCTATATTGCATTAATTTCTTCAAACCATTTTAGTAACGATAATAATATAAAAAAATTACAAATTTACTGGAATTATGTGTTTCTAATAATCTTGGCTCTTCGCCGGTCACTGGTGACCGCCGTGGCGCTACGAACAAACTCAGTGCCGGTCACCGGTGATCCCATGGCATTCAACGTGTTGAAAACTTTATGTTCTACTTAGTGTATGTTTTGCGCAGTGAAATCTCAATTTAGTTCGAAAGCATGGTATATCCTGGCGATGACCTGATCTCGGAATAAACTTGGAAATGTAACGTTAGATGACTGCTGATTTTGCTTATGAAATTATTCGCATAATGTAACAATTAATTGTTTAGTTCACGCTTGTTACTTAGTTGGTGCGTTTTATCTCATAATGAGTGATGAAGTTCTTCAGATGGTATATGCAAGAAAATAAAAAGAGATAGGTGCCTACGGTTAATATGATACTTGATTTCACAAGCTGATGGCCGGAGCATTATCTATACATAATAATAAAAGCGGCTGTGTGTGTGTGTGTGTGTGTGTCTGTATGGT
>NC_092204.1:17502583-17535442 GCF_043381705.1 Parasteatoda tepidariorum
CTTTTCATGTATTTAGCATTTTAGTTTTTTTTCTTCTTAAGCGTTGTAGCTATATAATTTCAAACATCCTCAAGAGCTATAACACATCTGCAGCAGAACTGGATATGAAGACAAAATTGCAGGACAGGAACACTTTAATTGTCCACTAATCTTCAGATTTCCTGCTATGTTTTAAAAAACTTTATTTGTGGAAACCTTTAGCGTGGCGGACAGCTGGCCGCCTTTGCGGCTAGTTAAAAAATAAATGTGTCATAAAAATGCTCCGATGGAAAAACAAGAAAGGAGAAACAACAGTTTAAGTTGTAATTATTATAGCAATTTTACTAAGTATAAAACTCCTGATGAATTTCCTTTCAGTAAAAAATAAATGGAAAAATATAATTATAAAAGCTTTATATATCAAGCTTAATTATTCAGTTTTTTGTCTCTGCTGCAAAATTAATTTTTTTGATTCATTTATTATTATTTTATTTATTTATTTATTTATTTATAGGTCTAGTTTTCGAACTCATTAATTCAATTAATATATTGTAGTGCAATTTTTCTGCAAAATAATTCCTGAAAATAAAACCCTTCTGTTCGCCCCCTTTTCGCTTTTAGAAAAAGGGACTGTCCTTTTAATTCCATCTGGCTCGGCAAAGCGTGTTTAAAAACTTATGTCAGGCTGCATTACACTGTAAATATTATGTTCTAAGTCTAAGTGAAGAGATTTACGTTTATTCTAGGTTTTTTTCTAGAATAACGATATTCTAGGTTTTTTTCTAGAATAACGATTGTTTTTTTTTTTTTTTTTTTTTTTTTTTTTTTTTTTTTTTTTTTTTTTTTTTTTNTTTTTTTTGCTTGTTTGTTTATTTTTTAAAGTGAGCGTTTAGAAGTATTTTGTTTTACACTATCCAGTTTTGTAGCATTTTGGAAAAAGTCTTTTGAAACACTTGGGGTCTTTTGGAAAACACTTTTTGCAAGAAATTTCTTCTAGTGGTAGATAAGTCTAGGTTTTAATGTAAAATTCTTCGTTTAGTAACTCTGATTTAAAGTTATTTTCCGTGTGTAAATGATTCAATAGTTCACATGAAGAGCCGCTTTATCCCAGCTCTCTTGGGGTCAGAATATTAAAATTTTGGCAAAATTACCAAGAATTCGGAAAACTTTAGTTGTTTATTGTCTACCACTCAATAAAATATTTTGCAAAAACAGTAGTAGTTGTCAACATGGCTGAAAGCCTTTATATAGCAAGACGGAAAAGATGAAAAACTGGCACGCAACACATTTCATTATAGCATTTTTTCCGAGAAAAATAAAATATCTGTAACTACCAAGATTTCTTTAAGATTTTAGCATATATATATAAATCTGCTTCATATCCAAGACAATATAGGTATTGCTAAATAGTTTAAAAAAAGAATAAGTTAACTCCTCCCAAAAACTAGCAGTAACTGAAATGGTTTTACTACCAGCCTTTTCTCTTTTCCGTCTCGCTTTCACCCCTGGTTGTCAACCTGACCAAGCTAATACAATACAAAAGTGAGAAGCGTAAGTCCTCTGTCTACCAATACCACATCAATTTACTTGTGATGTTTTTAAGCCAATGATGCCCAATTTTCGTTCGACTGTAGAACCCTAAATAATCAAAATTCTTCAGGCGGAACCGTGACTTTAGATATAAAGTAAATGAAAACAATTCTGAACATCACTAAAGCACTATTTTGACTTTTAAACTTCTTATTATTAAAAGACTTTTATTATTAAAGTATTTGATTGAGCAGTGGTGGCTTAGGAGATAGAGAGTTCGATTTTCCAATGGGATAAACCGGGTTCGTAACCCAGCGACGGCTGGTCGATTCAAATTCCGCATCCGGCTCGTACCGACCACAGTACTGACATAAAATATTATCAGTGGTAGACGGATCCTGTGTTTGAGTCCCCTTATCGTGAGAGGTTTTTCTCTCCATGTAACGCAAATGTGGTAGTTCCATCAAAAAGTCCTCCACGAAGGCAAATTTCTCCCAATATTGGATTCAGGAGCTTCCTTGTCTTTTGAATTGGGTTCAAAATTACAAGGCTATTTATGACTGCACAAATGTTTTCATTTTAAACATCAATAATTTGCAACGTAAATTATGGATCGAAGTTGCAATTAAATATTTTAATAGATTAAGTAAATAAAAAAGAATCGGTCTTCTATTACTTCTTGCATTTTTAGTCGCGACACCCCGGTATCGAATTGCCTGTATTTCCTAAAACGGGAACTTTTCAAAAGTATTTGTTTACCTTAAATCGGATAATAATATAAATAAAATTAAAAAAAATAGGTTGTAAACCATAAAACAAATGAGTAACCGTCACATATTCTTCAAACTAATATCTTTGTTGATAAGAGTTTTATTTCTTCCTTAAGATTAAAACTATTGAGCCTTTTGTAAGAGATGTTTTTATCACGTGATATGCTGTCAGGTAATTTCAACGACGATTTTGGCGGTCCCTTTCATGTGCAGCGATAAAAATTCGAGAAATGGAAGAAAAAAATATTTGTGACGTCAACTAAACAATAAGGGAGAGGAAGCTCTTGTCAATCGTAGTTAAGTCATAACACCTGTATTGACTTATTTTTTTTAATGACTGATAAAAAGTCGTCTCTTTTTCCTTCTAATGAAATTGTGAAATCTGAGCTATTTTCTAACTGTTTATTTTATCGCTTTCTATGAATAAGCATTATTCACATAGTGATAAGTATAATTCACATAGTGATGATTCGCATGAATAAGTATAATAAGCAAATTCGTCTTCAAGTGCGAACAGGGCTCGAAAAAACTCAGAAATTTTACCCGTCCCCGAGGACGGCTTGTCCAACAATGCGCCCGTCCTCCGTTGAAACTAACCCGTCGCTTTTAAATAAATAAAAATATAATTTTCTCCTATTTATTACAAGTATTTATATAAATTGCACAATGAATTAGTCGTTACTAGGATTACATTATACAGTAATAAAAGAAATACTAGGTTACTAATAGTAACCTAGTATTTCTTTTATGAAATAATTTAAATGACAAGGGTCAAGTTATCTGGAATGTCAAGTTATCCGAGGGTACTGCGTTTTTTAAATGAATCAAATATGACGTTTGCCAGTTCCACAATCAAGCCAATGATTTACAGAGGTTTCTGAACAGAAATCTGAAAGGGGTTTTCCATTTAGGTAGATGTTCATAATTGCTTTTAAAGCTTCTTGTTTAAGACCAGTACGTATTGTGTTTTTTTGTAAGTTTATTGCTGCAAAGCCCCTTTCAACCGCTGCAGTACTCCCAGACAGAGAAAACATCAATATATGCGCAGTATGTTGCTGTATTGTGGGTCATTTTGCTGCCTTGTAACTTACAAGACTCTTGTAAGATAACAAAAATTGAAAATGTATCACGAACATTAACGAGAAAACGGCCGTCCGCGCGGACGTCGGATTCGAGAAATTCGTTGTCCGCGGAGAATTTTTGACCGTCGAGGACGGGCGGACGGGCTGTTTTTCGAGCCCTGAGTGCGATCTCATATTGCAGAGATGCCAACTTGCTCCGGACTGCGGATAAATAATTTCGAGTGGTAGTCTCTTACAGAGCTGCTAACAGCTCTGAGAATTCGACATCATATGTTTTGAAAAATGGTAGAAAATTTCAAACTAGAATTTGCAGAATTTTAGTCACTTTTACAAACTTTTTGAAAGGCTTAACTGTACTCATACTCATATGTTGTAGTTATCTTAGCATCAGCCCCGCGAGGGGCTCTAACTAATTTATCTGAGTGGGAATGTATGATAAATCGCTGAAGCACAACTGAAGGTTGGGGTTCAGTAACATTAACTGAGTGAAAATTAAAATAAAATCGCGAGATTTAAACAAAGAAATTTAAGAGAGAGAAGAGGTTTTTGTGGCAGACTGCCTCGCCTCCCCCCGAGGAGGCTCAACTGTAACAAAGTGGAGTATCACATAAACCTTTGAATTATTTAGAATTTGGTGAGTTAAAAACTCGATAAATCAAATTTACTAAACCAAGAATCATTCATTAAAAGACTACCACTCGAAAATATTTATCCGCTTTCCGGAGCAAGTTGGCATCTCTGCCATTTTATTTTATTTTACTTTATTTTATAACTGTGCCGGCCAGGTGGCCGAGTGGTTAGCGTGGCTGACTTCGTAGCCAATGACTGCGGGTTCGGATCCCGCTCTGGGCATGGATGTTTCTCTCTTTCTCTCTCTGTTCTCTTCTGATGTGTGAATGTATGAATGTGGCCCATCTTATGAACGGGTATTTGTGGCAATGTGGCGTGGGAAATGTTGCTCGCCTCCGTGACTTTGGTTCACAGGTGCCCACTGGGTAGCGATAAATGAGCAACACTTCCGGCATCTTCTAAGAAGAAAAACGAAAGTTCAGTACCTGCCGTTATTAAAAAAAAAAAAAATTATAACTGTTGTTGCACAGCTGACCCAATTTATCGGGTTTACGACTACTAATGTTCAACTCAATAGCCTTGTAATTTTGAACCCAATCCAGAAGACAAGGCAGCTCTTGGATCTAGTATTGAGAGAAATTTGCNAGTAATAGTGGACAAGTTACGTTAAAATTAAATTTTTTTAAACATTAAGACATTAATTTTGCTACCGTCAGAAAAGAAGATTTCTGAAACTACGGAAATTCCGTAGCAGTTGGAGGGTATGCCACTGGGTAACGATAAATGAGCAACACTTCCGGCATCTTCTAAGGCGAAAAACGAAAGTTCAGTGCCTGCTGTTATTTAAAAAAAAAATTATAACTGTTGTTGCACAGCTGACCTAATTTACGACTACTAATGTTCAACTCAATAGCCTTGTAATTTTGAACCCAATCCAGAAGACAAGGCAACTCTTGGATCTAGTATTGAGAGAAATTTGCCTTTGGGGAAGACTTTTTGAGGGAACTAATCCGGATTTGCGTTACGGAGAGGAAAATCACGAAACAATCCCACAGTTAGTCTGACGGCAAGGGGACTCTAACCCATGATCCATCTACCACTGAGGATATTTCACGTCAGCACTGTGGTCGGTACAAGCTGGATGCGAAATTCGTATGGATCAGCCATCGCTGGGATTCGATCCCGGTTTTCTTTATCGGAAGGCGAACGCTCTATCCCCTGAGCCATCGCGGCTCCATCTCTGCTTTTAACATCAGATTTTTGGTTTAGCAAATTCGATTTATAGAGTTTCTCTCACCACTATTATAAAATATTAACACTAAATTATAAGCCACTTTTTTTACAGCTTGAGACCTCCCTGTCCGAGCGTTATCGTCTACCAAAAGCTGTGCAATAGCGTGGAGGTAGCGGGCTTGAATCCTGCAGTTCCCTAGATGTATTTTCGAGCTATCCTTCTCTGTATAGTGCTATCTGTCTTTCTACTTGACAGAAGTTTATAAGTCTTAATTTAGTTCACAAGCCTGCAAATGTATGTTGTACCAATAAATAAATACACTAAACACTATGACCTATCAGTGTATTTAATATAATATTAATTTACCAACGTAATCTTCCCATCTATCTTCTTTCCTTAATCCTATTAAATTTTGATGAAAGAGCGGATAGCCCCTCAAGCTAGGTACTCCGTACCCGGAATTTAAGTTGGCAAATTACAGTTACAGAGATGCCAACTTGCTCCGGACAGCAAATATATATTTTAAAGTGGTAGTTTATCAATTGCGATTCTTGGTTAAATAAATTCAATTTAGTAGATTTTTATACACCACTATTTCTAAATAATTCGTACGCTTAAATTAATCACCACTTTATAATACTTATGTGTTACTATACCACATACAGAGCAAGCAATAATTGCCAAATATTTGCAAAATTTACTTAGTTGTTATTTACCGTCTTTTAATTATTCTGGCAAGTCCGGAGCAGTTGTAACGCGTGTTGTGCCTTTTAAAAATATGGCAAGAATTACAGAAAATCAACGAATTTTAGTTCGTAGTTCCTTACCGTTTTTTTTTTTTTTTTTTTTTTTTTTTTTTTTTTTTTTTNTTTGTTAATTGTTGAATCCGGGACTGTTGGCTTCTACGCATATTCATTACGAACTCAACCCAGAAGACAAACTAACAACATCGCATTTGTAAAAAAAATTTCAATTGAGTATTTTAGAGTTTCTACAATAACTAAATTACAATTTGGGTTTATTTTCAGTTCATTTATTTGCTTTCAGTTGACTTCTTTTTCTTTTAATTATTTTTTCAACATTATATTCAAGGTTAGGATCTGTAACGGTGATTGTAATCTTAAAAACGATTTATCGATTCGAATTTCGAATCACATTTAGACAATAATTCTAAATAGTAGTTTGATTTAAAACAATTGAACAATTTGATTTTAAACAAAACAATATTTCTAATAAAACCTGTTGGTTTATTTTAGCTATTTGAATTCGAGAAATTCCAATTTGTCGCCACTGTTTTGAAAATCTTTCATTTGCTTTAGGCAAAACTTTGTAGTGAAACCAATTGCAATGTAGGTTTGATATTCTTCGATTAAAACAGTATTCGCGATTAAAATAGTAACATCAGCTAAACAGATAAAAAATAGAACTTTTTTTTTTGAGTTTATTNGAACGCTCTATCCCCTGAGCCATCGCGGCTCCATCTCTGCTTTTAACATCAGATTTTTGGTTTAGCAAATTCTATTTATTGAGTTTTTCTCACCACTATTATAAAATATTAACACTAAATTATAAGCCACTTTTTTTACAGCTTACACACTGAGACCTCCCTGTCCGAGCGTTATCGTCTACCAAAAGCTATGCAATAGCGTGGAGGTAGCGGGTTTGAATCCCACAGTTGCCCTAGATGTATTTTCGTGCTATCCTTCTCTGTATAGTGCTATATGTCCTTCTACTTGACAGAAGTTTATAAGTCTTAATTTAGCTCACAAGCCTGCAAATGTATGTTGTACCAATAAATAAATACACTTAACACTATGACCTATCAGTGTATTTAATATAATATTAATTTACCAACGTAATCTTCCATCTATCTTCTTTCCTTAACACGTTCACGCCGGGAAGACCCACAGGTGGGTCACGCTAGATTGTCTCATCTTGGCAGCGCACCGGAGTAAAAACTGGTAACAATAAATTTAATTTTCTTTTTTTTTCGTGATTAATAAAAATCCATAACTACCAATTGTTTTTAACGGATGCAATTAAATTGAATTGCTTCGTCGCCGTGTTAAATTTCTTTACAGTGAATTGTTTACTGTTGAGAATAGATTAACTCCTTCCGAATATTATCTAATATTGAAATAGTTCTTCTATCAGTATTTTCTCTTTTCCCGTACCAGTATTTTCACTTTTACCGGCGTGAACGTGTTAATCCTATTAAATTTTGATAAAAGAGCAGATAGCCCCTCAAGCTAGGTACTCCGTACCTGGAATTTAAGTTGGCAAATTACTGTTAACATGTATTGAGCCTTTTGAAAAAATGGCAAGAATAATCAGCAAATTTTAGTTCGTAGTTCCTTACCGTTTTCAAAAATTGTTTAATCCGGAATTTTTAGAGGTCTCTGCATATTCATTCCGAACTCAACCCAGAAGACAAACTAGCAACATCGCATTTGTAAAAAAATTTTCAATTGAGTATTTTAGAGTTTCTACCATAACTAAATTACAATTTGGGTTTATTTTCAGTTCATTTATTTGCTTTCAGTTCACTTCTTTTTCTTTTAATTATTTTTTCAATATTATATTCAAGGTTGGGATCTGTAACGGTGATTATAATCTTAAAAACGATTTATCGATTCGAATTTCGAATCACATTTAGACAATAATTCTAAATAGTAGTTTGATTTAAAACAATTGAACAATTTGATTTTAAACAAAACAATATTTCTAATAAAACCTGTTGGTTATTTTAGCTATTTGAATTCGAGAAATTCCAATTTGTCTCCACTGTTTTGAAAATCTTTCATTTGCTTTAGGCAAAACATTTGTAGTGAAACCAATTGCAATGTAGGTTTGATATTCTTCGATTAAAACAGTATTTGCGATTAAAATAGTAACATCAGCTAAACAGATAAAAAATAGAACTTTTTTTTTGGAGTTTATTACTGTTTTACAACAAAAATTAATATTAAAATGTAATGAAACTTCAGTTGTTGCTCAAATCAGTGATTTTAGTTTAATTGGTGTAACTGACTGATATTTCCTCAAAAATAGAATGCATTTGAAATTTTTTCTTTGTTTTGATGATTTATCTCTCTTTTATTCTAAAACGTCATTTTAAAAAGAATGAAATTACATTATTGCAATAAAGTTTCACATTATGAATGTATTTCAAAGTATTTCACTGCTTCGATGGTTTATCTCTCTTTTATTCAAAAACTTCATTTTTAAAAGAATGAAATTACACTATTGCAATGAAGTTTTACATTAAAAAGAATGAATATCCACTTAAAGATTTTAGTTTAACTTTTTACTCTGTATATTTCGGTTAAAACGGAATATCTTAAAAGCCTTTCATTCCATGTTTTTCCCTTCATGTGCCGTCAAATTTCGAAATCGTTTAAAGCGTGCCGCCCCCCCCCCAAAAAAAGGTTGAGAATCACTGTATTATAGTCATATTGGAATTTAAAATGTTGGCAAATTTACTGAACATTCTGGAAGTTTTGTTTTCCTTTCTTTACCACTCTATAAAATATTTTACAGAAATTACGTTTTTAATAACTTTTAAAAAAAGCAAAAAAAAAATTAATGTCCTGCTGTTTCTTTAAAAATAATTTTGTTAATATTTAAAAATTAATTTTTAATGGATGATTTATTTCTCGGAAGCTGCTTATACTTCATAAAATTGAGAAAATTTACTGTTAGTTAAATTAATCAAAAACTGTAGTAATCATATTCAGTCAGAGGATTTTTTCTAAATTTGAGCACTCTAGTCACCCTGAAAGTGGTCAAAATCTAGAATAACGATTCGACTATTGAAGATAAATTCTTTTAGCAATTAAACTCAGGAAACAATTAAAACTAATATTGTTAGCAAGTTCAATACTCCCGTTAAGATTTGAATTCTCTACATAATTGGAAAGAGGTCGAAATTTGAAGGAAAAAAAATGTTGAAATTTCCGAGCAGCAATCACGAAACAACTGAAGCTCATATTGTCATCAGGTACTGAGCTCCAGTTAAGTTTTAAGTAATCTAGCTAGTCAGACAGTATTGGGTCTACCGAAAAATTTTGTCCGTGATAAAACACGCTACATGCTTTATTATACAATGATGCAGAAGTTGCTTCGAATTTTTTTAATTTTTAATTTTACTTTTTTTTTTTAAATTTCTTTTAAACTGTAAACATTACATGTACCGCTATTGTTAGTTCTTTTGAATACTTTCGATATAAGCTTAAATATGTATGCACTTTCTCTTTTACTCCTTATATACTGTGTCTCCTTCAGCTGGGACATTACCATTGAGTTAAAAGGTAAGTACTCAACCATTTTCTTTAATAAAAGAACATTTGGCACTGTTGTAAAATGAGATGTACTTTTGCGGACCGAACTTGACGAAAGTGATATACTGATGATACTATATTATGCAATCGATGTATACATATTTTATTTCTCTTACCAAGAAAGTTCTCATTTCTGTTTCAAGTTATCAACAAAGGGCTGAAATATCAAGCGCTTGAGTTGTCATAAGTATGAAAGCGTAAACGCACGTGTTTACAAACTTCTGAATGAAAGTTTTTTTCTCATTGTCACTAATTATAAACTGAAAAGTTTAATTTTTTGAAGAGAAATTAGTTATATTAATAGCTGAATTCAATTCTTAAGACTTTACGCTAGGACATATTTCAAATATGTTTAACTTAGCAGTGAGCATGGTTAGCACAGCAAGCATATAAGATTCCATATCAATCTTTGGGGGTCAGTCAGTGATTGTTTAATATTCTTAAAATAAATGAAGTAATGCAATCTTTTTGCTACCAGCTTTTTACTTTTATCGATGAAAAAAGTATTTTTGACTCTTTTTATTCCTAAAAACTGCTTAAAATAAATCTTTTTTAAAAAAAATTAAGATGAAAGCTGGCGGCATTATTTCATTTTTATTTGAAAGAAACAAAATATGCATACATATCATGATGTTTTGTTTATGCCACAATGACATAAATTGTTAATCATCGAATAGTAATTTGCTTAAAAATTAAATCATATACCCATTTCCTTAAACATAAAATTTGAGCTATGTCCAAAAAAAAAAAAAAAAACTGGCGATCTTCTTCACTCATCAAATTCCTGGTTTCCTAAGTTCCCTACTACAAGTTAGATCCCCCCCTTCCCTCGTCCGTCAAATTCTTCTTCCACCGCAGGGATCTAAACATTCTATAAAAAAATAAAAAAAAGCCCAGCGGGACAACACAAAAGCACGCGGGGAATTATACGTCACAGTAAAGGGGCGGGGCCAAAGCGTTTAAACGAGGAGTCGGATTTCATTGAAGAAATCCTCCACACACACACTTGTTCTTTCGTTTTTGAGGGAGTCGCAAGAACAAGAACGTTTCTGTTGAATAAATGGTGCTAACGCGCGAAAAAAATCAGGAGCCGCGGATCTAATGCTGTTTATGGTTTTTGTGCGCTAGAGCAAGGTGTTAGTTCTAAAGTTATGGAAAAAGAGTTCTATTTTTTACAGGATAATGTTTTTGAAGAAGATCAAATAGTACCAGATTGTTCTTATAGGAGTTGCACCGTCTTCCAAGCTCCATCGAATACTGCTTTGAAGGTAAAACAATTTATTGGTATTTCTTTTTAACAATTTTGACTAAAATTGTCAGTTTAGTAGATTTAGTTAAATTATTGAAATTGTTTGTTTGCATGTAAAGACAACGAGGAAGAGCGATTTATGTTCATAAAAGCTGATTCGTTAAAGAAAAAACAACCTAGCAGAGTTATTTTAAAAAAAAACAATTTACGCGTAAAGAGGAAGGGAGTTTTCACCATCTTTACTTTGCAATAACTCTCGGGGAGAACTGATTTTTTTCGCTATTAATTAGTTTAAACTAAGTAATCCTCAAAATATAACACAGTTGGCTATCCAATTTGAAAAATGGGCATAAACCGTTCTTCCCCTTAATTTTACCATTTTGTTACGATTTATTTTTATATTGCAAAAAAATTTGCATTTTATTTTTAAAATATTTGCTCGGTTGCAACTGGCGAATATGCACCTGTTAATTTTCTTCTTCTAATTCTTAGTTTAATTTTTTTTTTTTTACCAAAAGCTTACATCCCTGAATAGCCAATCATTCATAGGTACATGTATTAGGTAGGTTATCCGTTACGTGTAGTCCATGGATTTTGCTTGACATTGTGAAAAAAATTATAATAATAATAAAGGTAACACCGAAAGTAATTAAGAGACTTAAAATAAAATATTTTGCGTAATTTAAGTAGTAGGCAAAAAGAAAAAAGGAACTCACAAATTAAAAAGAAATAATTTTTTTTTTCTATTCTCTGATGCAACAACTTTTGTCTAGGTTTTTTCGGTTTTTTATTTATTATTAATTAAAAAGCAAGCCATAATTGCAAAATTAATAATAAAATTTCGCCAACGGTTACAAAAATCAAGAAAATTTGATAAATTATGAAATTTTTTTTTCAGAGTTTATGGCCACCCTGTTTTATTTCTGGATATATCATTATGCATAATAAAAATACTTCAATATATATAATACTTTTTAATGAATCATATTCTATTCATGGGTGACGAATTTAGAAAATTATTTTGCTTATCACTTCAGATAAACAAAGACTGCTATTCGATTATTATAGATGGTGCTTAAAGTGGTAGAAAAAATTAGAAACATTTTCTAATACTAGATTTTCAATTTCAATTATTTTGACTACTACTCTTAAATAAATCAACTTCTCATAAGTAAAAGTAAATGCAAGTTATTTAAAGAAGAGTGTTTACCTATCGCAAAAAGTGTGCATTGGCAAATTTTAATTTTTCCGGAGTTGATTTTTCACAGTGGTTATAAAATAAAAGTTGAATCACAGTTATTTGCTGAAATATATTTTTATGATTTGTAAGAACCTAAAATAATGAATACGTAATTATTATTAGTATACATTTATACATACGTTTATGTTATTTATAAGAAGTGGTGTTCAGAATCATTTTAAATTAAATTTATAAACACAAAAAATACACTTTGCATAAATTTTGCTTTCACTTTAAATGTAAAATTTAAAATGTTTCACTAATAAAGTAAAAAGCAGCAAATATGATAGTATGTTTAAGCCTAAGCAAATAAAAAATTTCTTTTGGATTTGTCAGAATGCAACCAAAGGACAAAATAGTAACTTAATGCCTTTTTATTATGTTTATTAACTTATAAAAATAAAAATTAGTCAGTGTGTCTGTTTTTTTTTCGCCAAAAAAAGTAAATAAATAAGCAAATGGCAATTAAAATTTTGATAATTCCTGGTTTTATTACACAATCTTCAAAACAAAATTTTATTTTAATAACACAATTATATTTCTGAATTTTAAAGTAAGTACACATTTTAATGGAAATTAATATAGCATAAAAAATATAGTAACTATAACATAGTAACGTAGCTTTAAAAAAATAATATCTTTTTAATTATTATATGGTCTTTACTTTGAAAACACCTTTATATGTCAAAGCTACGACAACAAATCAAAAAGCTTCCCATGCCGGGAATCGAACCCGGGCCGCGTGGGTGAAAGCCACGAATCCTAACCACTAGACCACATGGGAGTCGTTCTTTGTAAACTTTTGCTAACTTAGCTATAAAGCCTTTAAAAAATGAACTACTAACTTTTAATTAGTTTTCCGTCAATTATTATATTGTCTTCAATAACAAGTTATGTCCAAGTACAGTTCGTAAAACATGTGGAGATTGTTTTATTTATTAACAATTTGCTCTGCAACACGGAACTGAGTGAAACACTCGGAAGTCAATGATTGAATCGTTTATGATGTTTTCTATAATTCTTTAAATTTTTTTTTTAAAAAAACATTTCGTGTGTCTGACCTTTTTATTACTATCTTCATATTTGCCTTCATTACATAACATGACAAAAATATTTTAATAGAAAAAAAACAATAAAAAGATTCCCATGCCGGGAATCGAACCCGGGCCGCGTGGGTGAAAGCCACGAATCCTAACCACTAGACCACATGGGAGTCACTCTCTGTAAACTTTTGCGCTAGCTTAACTATAAGGCCTTTGAAAAATGAACTACTAACTTTTAATTAGTTTTCTGTCAATTATGATATTGTCTTCAATGACCACTTGTGTCCAAAAACACGGGAAGATAGTTTCATTTATTAACAATTTGCGCTGCAACACGGAGCTGAGTGAAGCACTCGAAGGTCAATGATTGAATCGTTTTTGATGTTTTCTATAATTCTATTAATTTTGTTTTTTAAGAAAAAAAAACATTTCATGGGTCTGACTTTTTAATTACTATCTTCATGCCTTCATTACATAACGTGACAAAAATATTTTAATAGAAAAAAACAATAAAAGGTTTCCCATGCCGGGAATCGAACCCGGGCCGCGTGGGTGAAAGCCACGAATCCTAACCACTAGACCACATGGGACACAGAAGGAATGGATTAGTAATTCTTTAATTGCTAAAAGAGTTTTTTTTTCATTCTTTTTTTGAAGTAAATTAGTCTATATTTATTTTTTATATCATTTTTCTAATTACAGTTGCTTTGAATTTAAAATAATTTCGTACTCATACGCCGATTTTGATTCCAACTCCGAAGGCTAATTTTTGTTTACTTTTATTTTAAGACTTATTAAGAATCTTAAAAAATTATCTAGTGTGACACATAAATCTTTTCCATTAAGGTAAATTTCCAAAATCACATATGTTAGCATGCAATATTATTATTTTGTGTATGTAAATGTTTTTTTTTTAATGTTCTAATAATGTATAATAGCATTGGTTTTGAATAAAATAAATTATTGGTGGAAATTAAAATTACACGATTGTTCAAATAAGTTAATTTTTGCCCTGTAAAGTATTTATTGATTTAAAAAAAATTACTAGAAGAATTTTTTTTTTGCTGGATATAAATCGCATAATTGTAGAGCATCTTGATAGAAAATAAAATATCACAAAATTTATTAAAATTAGTATTTTTCGTTATTATTTATGGATTGAAATTAAAACTACACAAAATATTTATTTAAAATGAAATCTAAAAAATGTGTTCCTTATATATTGATAAAATGTAAATATCATACAAAAATATTATTACAAATTATATTTTTCCAATGTTTGTAAATGCAAAATAAAATTAAGTTAATTTCCTGTAACGTATTTATTAGTAGCAATTTTTTTTTACTAAAATCATTATTTTATTTTTATTTTGTCATAGCAAATTGATAAAAAATTAAATAATACAAAATTTATTAAAATTGATATTCTTCGTTGCAGCATATTTATGGATTGAAATTAAAACTACACATATTTTTTATTTAAAATAAAATCTAAAAAACGTATTCCTCATATATTGATAAAATATAAAAATCATACAAAAAATATATCATTACAAATTATATTTTTCCAATGTTTGTAAATGCAAAATAAAATTAAGTTAATTTTTTCCTGTTACGTATTTATTAGTAGAAATTTTTTTTTTACGAAAATTGTTTTTATTTTGTCATGGCAAATTGATAGAAAATTAAATAACACAAAATTTATTAAAATTAGTATTTTTCGTTGCAGCATATTTATGGATTGAAATTAAAACTACACAAAATATTTATTTAAAATAAAATCTAAGAAAAGTAGTTCCTTATATATTAATAAAATATAAAAATCATACAAAAAATATATCATTACAAATTATATTTTTCCAATGTTTGTAAATGCAAAATAAAATTAAGTTAATTTTTTCCTGTAACGTATTTATTAGTAGAAAATTTTTTTTACTAAAATCATTATTTTTATTTTGTCATTGCAAATTGATAGAAAATTAAATAAAACACGAAATTTATTAAAGTTAATATTTTTTGTTACATCATATTTATGGGTGGAAATTAAAATTACACAAAATATTTCCTTTAAAAGATTAAACAATGTATATCTTATATATTAATAAAATATAAAAATCATACACGAATATATAATTATGAATAATATTTTCCCAATTATATATTTATTTATGAGAAATAAAATTACCCTTAAATATTTCACTAATATACGTTAGGTTGGGTTACTTCGAAACCAACTCATCTAATTAAATTCGCTTAATTGAATATCGAGTATTTTACTATCGATTTTTTAGTTACAAGCAATTTATTTTATAAATTGCTGTTAACATTTTGCTACATTTTTAATTAAAAGCTTTTATACGTTATTTGATATAATTTATTTGAGATAGGCATCTTTTTCTAAGCTTGTCAAACATAATGAATTAGACGTATCCGAAAGATGGCTAAGAGCTACCGATTGTCAAAGAGCTTTTCAAACTTCTAACTCATTGAATGTAAAGAAATTCTCAATCGATATAAAGTCAATACTATAAAAGTCGTTCACGATTGTTGCTTGGAATGTGCAAGCAAATAGTTCCATTTTGTGTTGGAATGCATAATGCGTGGGCGTGGTTTGGCGCCAATATTCTGAGAGAGGGCTGCTTTTGACCTCTGGATGGAGAACGACAAACTGATAACGTCCCCCCTTTTGCTGTATTCTTTCTTCCTTTTTTTTTTTCTTTCGTCAGCCCCTCAAAATATCCTGTGGTACTCCAGTGTAAATAGTCAGGATTCACAAAATTAGGTGTAGAAGTTGTAGAAAGTGAAAAAGTTTATTTAAAGAGTTTTGCCATTCAAGTGGCGAAAAAAATAAGCATAATTAGAACAAATCAAAACTTTAAAGGGGATACTTTTTTTTTCCTTCCAAAAACAGTGTTTCCCAAAGTGTGGTACGCGTACCCCCAGGGGTACGGGAACAGTTTAGCGGGGTACGCGTTCTTATGCATCTTGCAACAAACTAAAATTTCAACAAATTTTATTTTATAAACAAAGCTAGACATGAAAATTTACGATACGTATTTTTCTATTGGCTATTTTTTGCAGAATTAGTGGTGTCAGCAGCCAGATGTGATTTTTAACTTTTGTGCTATTCTTTTATAGTAAAAAATACATTCATTTTTTATTAATGGTACACAGTATTACGAAAAATTGAGAAAGTGTACACGAAAGTCATAAGTTTGGGAAACACTGCAATAATGTAATACTGTAAAAATTAATTGTTCCAAAGCAGTACAAAAATTGGGGGTGGGAAACACTACAATAACGTAATACTGTGAAAATTAATTGTTCCAAAGCGGTACAAAAATTGGGGGTGGGAAACACTACAATAACGTAATACATTGAAAATTAATTGTTCCAAAGTTGTACAAAAATTGTTGGTAGGAAACACTACAATAATATAATACTGTGAAAATTAATTGTTCCAAAGCGGTACAAAAATTGGGGGTGGGAAACTCTACAATAACGTAATACTCTGAAAATTAATTGTTCCAAAGTGGTACAAAAATTGGGGGTGGGAAGCACTAAAATAACGTAATATTGTGAAAATTAATTATTCCAAAGCAGTACAAAAATTGGGGGCTACTTATTGGAATAAACACCTACGATTTTAAAGCTAGTATGAAAAACAAAATAGTCAAACTTATTACTGTGATATTGTGTTGTTTTATTAAATTATAATCGTTTGTCTTGTGGAAGTTAAAAATAAAAAATTCCATTTAAAACATCTTTTCGATTCGTCATTATTTAACATAGAAAGCAATATCCAACTATGTGTAATTTATTCACAAAATGTGAAGGATTGAATTTTTTGACACTTTTTTCAATGTTATAATATGAAGTTACTACAATAAAGAAATAAATAGTTGGAAGATGAATGTCGATTCATAAGTAAATTGGGGGGGGGGTCTATTCTTAGCCAATCTTTCAGGATGACTGGCCGGTTCAGGTTACAAATTGAGGGCGGACCGTATCGCTTCCGTTCCCGTGTGACGGACAAATGAGAACGCATGTTCATTATTCGCTAACAAAGAACACCATTGTCACCTACAACACTAAACAGAAACTCCGTCTTTTTCTCTTTTTTTTTAAAGAGAACTTTCTCCAATGTTTCTTTTTTCCCGCGGTAACGCCCGAGATGTTGCCAAACACAAGTGGAGTAACACAGATCAGAATGTTATTCGAATGTATATCGGTAATCATGGTTTGTTGTAATTAGTTGTTTATTGTACAATTTCAATAAAATCCTCACAGAGAATAATGGCACAATTTAAATAAAAATGTTTTAAAAAGTTTAACACCTTTTCTGTATCGGAAATACATCACAACTAAAATGCTGCTATCTTGTACCAGCATGAATGTTTTATATTAGCTTAACACCTTAACTAAATGCTTAACACCTAACATCACAACTAAAATGCTGCTAACTTGTACCAGCATGAAATGTTTTATGAAAATGGCTTCCTGATTGTTTAACTTTTTTTTTTTCTTCTCAGAACAGAAATGTTGATAAAATCCATTCTGCTTTTCACAATTGTTGAAAAACGCTTTAATATATTTTAGGGCTTAATAGAACAACAATATATTTAGCTTATGAATTATTAACTCACATTACTGTGTGGCAAAGCGTAATTTTTTGCAGTGGTACGCAAAAACGATAAAAAATGAAGAACTTTTTTCAAAATTCTCAAAAAACTCATCTACTCAATTTTGGAAAATTTTACCAACAACACATTTTCCAGACACGATTGACTCTTTAAATTTTGTTGTAGGTTTGCTTATACACATACTTCAGACAAATGTTATGAACATAATAAAAAGTCAAAATATCTTTCAAGCAGAACTAATATGCTCCTAAAATGCATAATTTAGTTTGAACATTAATAAATAATCCTAATATAGATGACTTGGTTAGAAAAAATTTTTAATTCAAAAGCCATACTAATAATTAATTACCTATTGTTTCAACTATTTAGAATTAAATGTTTCAGATTATTCATTTTATTTTTATAAATAGCCCTTTTTACTCAGCCTTCAAAATTGTTTACTAACAAAAAACTAAACTTATTTGCTTTTATTTATTATATTATTTTTTTTTAATCTCCACTACACAGACTTACTTGAAAAATGCGTGGTGTAATTTAAATCTGATCCAAAAATTTTATTAGCGTGATAATAAACCAAGCCTAATAGTTGAAATGTTTACACGTCATGCACAACTACATGATTTGACGCATCCATGTGATTTTTTCAGCAAGTATTCTTCTCGAGTTGTTCAAGTACCCAATTCTGAAACTGCCGCAAAGCACCTATATGAAAAGAAAAAAAAAGTCAATAGTTTTCATGAAAAAAAAGTACATGAATTTGTGTTCTAAGTTTTTGATGTTTAAGAAGTTACTCCTACGCTACAATATATGGAATTTTTTAAAATTTAGATTTATTCGCAGATTTTAATGATTTTCATTTAAGTGGAAAGTCTTGACTAATTGTAGATTTTTCAAAACGTTTAATAATTTAAAATATTTCAGCAATTGTTCCGTTAATTTTGGAATAAAACTGCACCACACTTAAATTATAGTTAATTGGAAACCGCCCTCAAATAACCCAGCAACTAACAGTAGTAACTATTATAAAATTTGTACATTGTAGTAGAAAATACTAATTGATGATTTGCGTACCTGACAACTTCGATGCATAATTAGTTTGTTTATGTTTCACGTGACTTCATGTCTGTCTTTGTGTTAAGTCTGTATAAATACATAGTGAAAGAATTGGAATCTTAGAGAAAGAATCTTTGTGAAAAAATTTAGAATGTGTCACTTAACAGAATTAATACTTGACGGACTTGGCTAAATAAAATTGAAAGAACAGTTGCTAACGTAAACAATTGCCACGTTACAACATTTAATCAGGATCGAGATACCCACCCTACATCATTTACAGGTATCCCATTGTAAGAATAGTTTGAACTTAAATATTAAATATAGATTGAATATTTAAATTTAAACACAATAAACAAAAATTTTAGTCATTTCCGGTAATTTAGGATTTCTCATAAAATAATTCGAACCTAGAATATTATGTAATTTTGCTGTTATCGTTCGTTTCCTTGTGTTGTAAAATTTGCTTATTTACAATAATCTATCAGTTGAACTTACTCAAACATTCATAATGAATGAAATCTCAAATAAACATTCGTGTAAATGTGATTGCTAACCGCAGTTTCTTTTAATATTCTCTTGATACACAATCATTAATGTATAAATCATTTCAATATGAGTTTACAAACATCTTTTATTACTTCCCCATTCTGTTTGAGTCTCAATACAAAATTGCTCTGCTAAATGACCCCTAATAATCACGCAAATACAACGGAAGTATTTTTTGCTCTTAAAATTGTTAACACAAAATGAGCTTTAAAGAGAAATATGCACATAATTACGTCAGAAGAATGGACTCCATTCTCAAACGATAATTGCAGGAGTTGGGTTTTTCAAAGATTGATCCTGTTTGTTAACATTACGCAAACGATAAAATATTGATGATGCCTATTGCATTTTTATTTTCATTGTATTTATTTTGTTTTTATGTTTTACATAAACTATTCTATTAAAGTAGTATGATATTTGCCATGATATTTACGAATATAAAGAGATAATTACCTCACAATCCATTTAAGTGACCTTCATATTATTTCCTTATTACATTCGTTTACTATTATCTGAATTTAAATAATTGCGCCATTTTTTTCCCCGAAATTTCTCTCTCTCTCTCTCTCTCTTTTTTTTTAGTGAAGTTAAAAAATTAGATGTTTTTCTCAAAATCTTAAGTATTCTTATGTCCTTCGAAATATTTATTAATTAATTGACATATTGGTTACAATTTGAACTTTATCATGAGGATAAATACTTCCTAGCTTAGATTAAATATTTCTGGATTTAGGATTAAGTATTCATAATCTAAGACATTATAGAATAACGCTTATAGCTGTATATTGTAGGAATCATGTTTCTTTTTTCTGGATGCAGTTATGCTCATTTAATGGGAACTTGAGAAAAACAAATAATTATGACAAATCGATGGTGTTTCGACTCAAATAGGTTTACTTTACGTATATTTTGTTCATTTGCTAATGTAATAACACGTGAAGATTATAAGAAAGAACAGATAATTTGTGTTTAAGGACCAGATTATTTGTAAAAGGTCCTGATTTTCGAGAAATCGTAAAAACCTTATTCATAATTTAGTAAATTAGTGAAACTGGGATTCTGTTATGCCGATTTTGTAAAAAATAGGAAAAACCAGGAGTATGTCCAATACCCCATTTTCGCGAATCTGAAAAATATACTAAATTTCTTTAACTAAAATGTCACAGATTTGGATTCTTTCATAAAAAATTTTACTTTTGAGATTATATGGAATTAATGAGTGTGAAAGATGGAAACAAGAACCATGTCTTTTATAGAACTGTAATTTTAAAACTATAAATAAAGACGTCATTGACTCAACCGAACACAAAAAAGAAGTCGTAAGAATACAACTTTACAATAAGAAAATTTGTAAAGGGTCTTTTTTTAGGGTAAAATAATTTGTGACGGGAAATTTCTTCTTGATATGTCTGTGATTTTAGAAGGAAATATTTTGTTTTTTAATTTTTCGACATTTTTATATGTGTCTCAATAGCTTACAATAGTAAAAAATTAGACTGATTAAGTGTTAACTTCATCATTACGAAAGTATGAAAATATAGCTACTTTTTATACTTTATGTTCTGTTTGCTTGTAACTGGAAACCTGTTGAGATAAAATATGTACGTATTTATGCCGATAGTGATATCCCTTTCAAAGAGACCGCTTGTGAAACTTTTCACTTATTACCGTTTAGTGAAAAGAGTAAAAAAGTTTTCCTCGAGAAAACGATTTTTAATTGAGTAAAAAGAATATTATTCTATAATTGAATCTGTTTCCTTATTAGACAACTAAAGCTTTTCATTTATCGTAATCAAGGCAGATGACATCCTCAATTTAAGAATGATCTTTCTCAGGGCGCACTTTAAGAAAATGACTCCTCTTTCACAGCGCAGACGATTTCATATTATATGATTGTGATTGGTTGAAATCAGAGTTACGTTATTCTATCGCTGTTGAATCTGGCAATGAACTTAGATCAAATAATTGTTTCTTAGAAAACGATTTCACGCTGGAATTCATTTTCCTTTTCTTTTTTTTATTAATTCAATTCGCAAATCAAATATCATAATAATTCATTCATAAAATGTAAGTGTCGAATAAAATAAAATAGGAAGCCGTCGATGACTTTCTGCCGGAAATGTTTCGTCCTTTTTGTTATTGATTTAGAATTAGACCATAGAGGATATCAAAATAATTTTTTAATCATTTTTTTTCCGGCTTTGAAATGGAGATGTCCTCTATTTTACTCGAGCGTACCATTCCTGATATCATTGTTAAAAATTCTCGATTAGTATCAAAATAGTTTGTCCTAATGAAGAGTCAACAATGGTAACGTCAAATAGTTATTGGTATCGTGATATCAGTGCAAAGATCTTCGATGAATTTCAAAATAGTTAGTTCATTTAAACAATCAATCAATCAAATGGTTCTTGATAGCAGAGTAAACACTAAATTAGCTTCTGAATAGTTAGACCTTATAAACAATTGAGCAATCAGTCATATTTATACAAATAGCTTGATTGATAACTAATCAAAAATATATGAATAATATAGTAAGATAATAAAATTAATTTTCTGAACCACGACATTCTCATTTAATGCTGAAAATATTCGAAAATAAATATATTTTCAATGGATTTTTGGTCTGAAAAAATGGATTGAGTATTCACATTCTCGAACTTTAAATGTCATTTTCATTTTCTCAAAACAGCTGCTTTCATACTTATTTTCTCCCATTAATTCAATAATATATTTTGTTTTGAAACGATAAGTTAAAGTTCAACCATTTTGTGAGGGAAAAAAGGCATTTAGATAATTTATGAATTTCAGATTTTGAAAGCATGCTATTTTTAACAAGGGAATTATTAGCAGTTGTTCGTGAATTCTTAGTTCTGCATATTAACAAGCCAGCTATGAATATGGATATAGTGCAGCATATCAATAAAAAAAAGGGGGATTTGCGATCTAAATTTTCTTTCAGCATTTGAAAAGTTACTCCAACATTGCATTGATTTGGATTCATAAAAATATACAATGAGCAATTCAATGAGTCGGTGGTATTTTATTGATTTATTTTAATTTAATCTTCTTTTAAAAAATATTTAAACAACTTCCTCGCTTTAAAACCTGATCGCTTTTTTTACAAGAACAATAATAAATCTGGTGTAAAATTGAAGATTTCATTTGAGTTTAAAGCACTTGAAACTGGCTTTTTCATTTTCCTAAGCGAAGAACCTCAGAAAAGCTCTTATCAATCTGTCACTTGGAATTCAATTCCACTAAGATCTTCAATTTCTAAAAATACAGATCACACTAACGTCATCGATTAAAATATAAACACTCTGAAACCCACATTAACTATTTCTCACTTTGATCACTTTGGGCGAATCAAATTGTGTTGATGTATTTATTATATTGAATCAAGCTATTTGTCTTGTGTGATCTTTGGGGGAAGAACCTTGAACCATTTGCGAAGAATGTGATTATTTGTGTCGCATGTCTTCTTATTTAAATGATGGATCTCATCCGGAGGTGTCTTTGTGATTTAACTTCAACCGTATACTTTGCTTGGGTGACATATTATGCGAAAGGATTTAAATCATGGCCAACACCCAATCTACTGACGTATGAAATTGTTTCCTATAAATAATGATTACGTAAATAGGTTTACTAAATCAAGTCTGAAATAGTAATTTATCATTGCATTTTGTATTGAATGCAGACTTTTTATTTGGCATAGAAATATATTTTGCACTTTAAGAATGCATAAACATAAATATATTTACTACACGGATGTTTTTTTAAACAATTGAATATCTTAGTGGAATTCAATGCATATGTTAACTAGCCGTATCAAGTTTGCGATAGCTTTATTTAGCATAGAAATATATTTTGCACCATAAGAATACATAGAACTAAACATTATTCATTATTTTAAAATGATAGTAATAAATATTCCTTTATTAATATATTTACTATACATTTTCGGCAATTGAAGATCTCAGTGAAATTCAATGCATATGTTAACTAACCGTAGCTAGTTTGTGATAGCTTTCATTTAACATAAAAATATTTTTCTTATTATAAAAATGCATAGAAAAATATTTTGCATTATTTACTATTTTGAAAGTCCAGTAATAAATGTTATTTTATTAATATATTTACTATACGGATGTTTTTTCAGCAATTGAAGATCTTAATGGAATTCAATGCATATGTTAACTAGTCATATCTAGTATTATGCGATAGCTTTTATTTATCTTAGAAATATTTTGTGTAATATTTATAATTGAGAAAGGATATTTATTAATACCTTTCTATTCATATATGCCTTTATTTATATTTACTGAACTACCATCGGTAGTATAGTGGGATTTGTATTTTCAAAAATAAAAGATCTTAGTAAAAATTTAATGCGTATGTAAGCTAGTCCTGTTCTTTTTAGTATATTTTGACTAAATGCTTAATTTATTATATAAGCGATTATATAAATTTTTCGCTGTATAAAAGGCCCTAAAGTAATTTTAAATAGTATTATTTTAATGAATATAGCTGTAATTATATTCCAAATGCTTTTGACTTACATTCCAAAAATTGTGAAATACTGTAATCTCATTATTGCTATTGATAGACTTTCAGAAGTACATTGAAAATAATTATTAAAAAAGGACAAAACGTAATTTTTATTAGGTACTTTCTTAGTCATATCTGATGTTGGAAAGTAACTTAAAACAGTTGTTGAAATGGCCGACTCCGAATTTTTCTAAAAGTTCGACAACCAATGGCATGCATAGGAGGGGGGTGGGGGTGAATGGGGCCAGTCATTAGATAAATATGCTTTCTAGAACTTTAATTACAATTCGATTATTTTGTCATGAATTAAAAAATTTTAAGTGATAAAATATTTGGCCCAAGAAAATTATTTTATGAAGAATAAAATATGATTTTATATTAGGTTTAGGAAAGTTTTAGGTCATCATTAAAATGTAAAGATTCATTACATTGAGGAATAAATATGTATCAAGCTATAGTTTTTTTTTTTCCCTCGAAAAGTTGATAAATTTTGTACATGTGTAAACTGAACGTGTCAATGATATGAATCGAAATTTCTATAACTTTTTGTGTTCTTTTTTAATAGTTTAATTATTTACAGATGTAAGAAAGTGTAATAGACTAAATTTTTTATACTTTAATTAAAATTAAAATAATAGTCACAATATTAATTTAAGCGATGTCTTTTTCACATTATTTCTAAATATTTATTTTCATATAAGAACAAAGAATTCATTTCTTCTTTTCATCTGTAGGAGCCATTTAACCGGAGTCGGAGTCATTCAGATCTTTACGACTCCAGAAGCCCAGTCTGAGCCAAAAAAAAAATTATAATAATAATAATAATCCTGTTGTAGGAGAGAATATTCTAGTCCCCTGAAATACAATTTTCTTTTCATAGCATAGTGTTTTTTAATAGGAGCATTATAGAAATGAATTATTTTCCCGTAATGTTGATAATAATGACCATCTCGGCTTTGTTTTCATGGAATTTACATTTAAACTAGCTTTAAAACCTTAATAATTACCCTGGGAATACATTACGTAGTTCCTATAAGTTAATCCATTGCATGTCTTACCTAACTGAGGAGATTTTCAATATTTTTTTGGAGAACGTTTCTCTTGTTAAATAATAGTCAGTTTAGGATCAGACTTGTGCTTTTTATAGTGCAATGTTTCGCCAATTTAAAACATCTTAGAACTTCCGAAATCATTCTTTTTTTTCGCGGCGAAAAAGCCTACTTTCCAACTATAAAAATTTATCGATTCGGCCTTTCCCACACTATTTTTAATATCTTCTTCTTCCCGACGATCGAAATAGAACTTTTTTTCTGTTCCATCAAACGGTATTTCTCCCCCTCTCTTTCTATGTTGCCAATCGAGGAAGTATAAAACGTGCATTAAATACGTGAGAGCCGAATCTGTTCCGGCTCCCAATCGGAACCACGGCCGTTTGGATTCGAAAGTACGCATACGAGACATAAAACGCATGCCGATCATAAAACAGCGATACTTTCAATAAGCTTTCTTTTGTGTCTCGCGCCAAAGATAAGTGTAGGAATCTTTCGATTACAGTCACAGTTAGATTGCTGAAAGGTGTTAGTTTTTCTCATCTTGCATAGATTGCATTCGAAAAGGTACTAAAAGTGTTCTCTTTGTTGCCAGAAATACATTAAATCGTTCACTTGACTCATAAACGTTTTGAGGGATTCTCTGAGACGATTTAAAGTAGTTTTAACTGTACTTTTTTTAATGGTGAGAACTGTTATTTTCACTTTTTCCCGATTAATATAATTTTCGTTTCCTGGTTGGGGGAAGATTTTCAGATTTTACACATCATTTGAAGACCTTGGAAAATGCAGAAAAATGTCATTTTAGCACTTTAAAATTTCAGTAAAAATCTATATCTAGATATCACTATTTTTAAATGTCTCGTTCTTATTAGTTTTATGAACAGTTTTGTTAGAATCCGCGTTTTGGCTCTAAGGTATCCAGAGGTTATTATTCTAGAATTTGAACAATTCAGAACAGGTAGACTTTGAACAATTCAGAATAGAATTGTTATAACTATGGGAAAACGAAGAGAACATACCCTCCAACTGCTACAGAATTTCCGTAGTTTCAGAAAACATTTTTCCAAGTGGTAAAAAAGTTAATTGTTTAATAAATTAGAATTAAAAGAATTTTATCGACTATTACATATAAATAATTTAAACAGATATATTAACGGTTATATTGACAATATTTATAATTTGTAATATCATATTCATATTGTTATAAAAAAACTTATATTATGAGTTCAGTTAATGCATAAAACGATAAATATTCTATTTTCTAAAAATGTCCACTTTAATTCACAACCACGGGAAAAAATATTTCGTAAAAATCTGAAATGTTCTACTGCAGTGGTTCCCGAATGGTGTTCCGTTGAACCCTAGGGTTCCACAAAAGGGTAAAAAGGGTTCCAATAGTACGAACTTGTTTTTACCTTACAGTAATAATTTTTGACGTCTATAATTATAATTAGATTTCATTAATAATCTATTATTTATTTAATATTTCGATTCTTTTTATAAAATTAAATTTAATTGAAAATGAAAAAAGAATAGAATTTCTTTAAATTCTTCTTCTTCTAATAACAATATCTTGAATTAATTATGAAAAGGACCTGCATTTAAGAAAAACTGTATTGATAATTGCCATAACTTTTTTCAAATCAAAATAAAATTACTAAATTAGCTTTGAAAAAAAGAAATATGTTTCCTTGGTAACCATTATAATGTTAATAGCAGTTTTTTAAGCTTTCATTTCAACGAAAGCCAAAATTCGACTTATTTATTTAATTTTTAGCTTATATATTTTCACTAAATTTCAAACAAAATTCGATACAGCTCCAAAAGTGCAAATTCCTATTCCAATTGCCAGATATATATAATTTAATTTAACGTTACTAATGAACTAAACTATGAAAAAACTCCATTCCTCTAATTAAATATTTTTAAAAATCTTTTATTGGTTGACACGCTCCAGGGGTCTGTTTAGAAGAAATTTGGGTCCGTTAACGGACCCTTCACAAAATATCTTTTCATAAAAACGGACCCTTCACAAAATATTTTAACTTAAAAACGGACCCTTCACAAAATATTTTAACTTAAAAACGGACCCTTCACAAAATGATTTTTCTCTTAATCGGACCCGTCACAAATTTGTTTATCTTCATTATTATTTTGTTAATCGAATAAACCCTTCCCAGGGCAGAAAACAAGAAAGATGGATGTAAACACATTAAGTTTTGTCTTCGGCAGACGATTCTTCCATTATTCGTCCGAAATTAATATTCTGCTTTCAGCAGTATAGGCTAAATACCAAATATTTGTATGTTGCATCTCTAATTTAAAAGCAGCAATTGTTGTTTATTTTTTAAAATTTAATTTTTTTAATTATAATTTTACAGTGTTGAGCATAATCTTGTATGTCTTTACAATTTAAAAACTCCTTGAAAAAAAAATTTTTTTTTGCAATAACGGACCCTATTTGCACAAATTCATAAAAGCGGACCGTGGTTGAAAGAATGTGAGTAATTTTTTCACAATTTCACGAAAAACGGACCTTTCACAAAATGTCTGGACAGACCCCTGCGCTTGAAATTGTTCTTACATACTTTATTTGCTAATTCGGGGTTCCCCCGAAAGAAGTTAAAAGTTAAATCATTGTGGGTTCCATAGCCGAAAAAATTTAGGGATCGCTAGTCTAAGGTATGAATTTAGGATAAGATGCTCTTGAAAATCATTAGTTTTTCCCCTATTTGTAAAACCTTTACTAGGGAATAATTATTCTTAACAAAAAAAAAATTTTAATCGTCTATTTATAAGATTTGATGTTCACAAATCTGAGGGACAAAAACACAAGATTTTGAGCAGACTCAGAAGACGAAAGGCAAAAAGTCCTTCGAAATACTAAAATGCATTTAAAACTGAAACAATATAAAATACATTGTTTTTGGTTGAAGGTAATGGAATTTTGATCCTCATCTTTTCACTACAAGGGGACGCATTTGATGGCCGAACTTCTCGTTCGAATGTTAGGCGAAGATCGTATTGTTATATTTCTGTCGTTATCTTAATATAACAACCTTTTATATATTCTTGCTTTTATTCCTGCTAAATCTTAGACAATCACTCAGAGCTCCCTCTGGTTAGGGAGAAAACCTGGAATTGTCAGGAAATTTTATTTTAACTCCAGAAATCAGGGAAAGTTGCAATTTTTTGCAAAAATCTGGAAAATTCATATATATCATACCTCTAAAATAACCGGTCTTAGAATTGTCTGTATTAGTAATCAGTTATTAAAATTCGAGTTAAATAATTCTAGCATCCATTACAATTATCTGTCGTAAATATTTCACATTTTAGTGACACTGACATGTTCCCATCCCACTAAAAAAAAAAAATTCTAACAAAATCTAACATTTGGCATTACCAGTAAAAACAATCTACGTTTGCTAATGTAAAGTTGCATGGCATAAACAAATATGATCTGGATTTTCATTGAAATTTACCTGATATACCTAAAAAAAGAAGTCAGGGAATTTTTTTTTATTATATATATTGAGGTGGGAACCCTGATTACAGTTATTCAGAAAAATTTGCTTCTTCTGACGTAGATATCTTTTTTTCCTTCATCCCTCCCTAAGCATATTTTTGAGACAAATAAAAGGATTTTAGTATTTTTTTTTTTTTTTTTTTTTAAATTTCCNTTTTTTTTTTTTTTTTTTTAGAATATTGCGTTTTTAAAAATTATCATTAACAAAAATCATGAATGAAATCATATTTTATTGCTTGTTTTCTGTGTATGACCTCTATGTTGTTTTATTACAATCAATGATCGCTCAGCATGCAATTACTTATACTACAGTCTGTGGGGGAGAAATCGAATTACTCTGGGGCTGTTTTGGTTCATCCACAAAATAACTATGGCTAACAATAACAAGGAAAAAAAATGTCCTTTCTCCCCCTCAATTGTTATTTTTTTTTTCTGTTTTCATCCGGTCTTGTCACTTTTATTTATTTTCTTTCCTCCCTCCTAAATCTATATAGTTTTTTTTTTTTTGGATCACATATTCAATCCATATCTGGCGAATTATCACCTACTGGGCGTTAATTTTAGACTCAAAGAAAATTAATTTAATATATTTAAAAAAATAATAATAATAATTAAAGTTGATTCGCTAAGTGCTGTTAATAATTCCGCAATTGAGAAATTTTATCTCCAAGTTTTCAATGTTGCAGTGGAAATTTATTTTGTAAATTTCTTAATATAATGTTTCGAAGTTTTCGATGATGTAATAGAAATTTGAATTGTTAAATGAAAAAAGAAAAATCTTTTTTCAGATTCTGTAAAAACTTTGTTATCAGATCTCTCCAAATTTCAACTGATGTAGTAAAAATTGAAATTTTCAAATTTTTTAAATAACTGATTTAAATTTTGTGAAAAAATTAATATTTGATGTTCCAAGTTTTCATTGCTACAATAAAAATTCATATCGATAAGTCTTTAATCTTTCCTTAATTATTATCTTTATATTATTTCTATAATTATTATCTTTATATAAAGATAATAATTATAGAAATAACTATTATCTTTCTTTAATGCAATGAAAATTAGAATTGTAAAATGAAAAAAAAAAAGTGATTAAATTTGTTAAAATTTTATTTGATATCTCCTAGCTTACACCGATGTCATCGGTAACAAATATTTTATGTTACTTTTTTATATACTATCTCTACATCTTTAATGTACTATTATTTCACTGAGAGTAGATTAAAAAAAAATTAAATATCTTATTTAACTTTTCTTATTCGGTATAAGCTTTCTTCGGTACAATAGAAAATTAAACCATAAAATACTAAATATCTTATCTTATTTAAATATTGAATATTCCATTTTTCTATTGTATTTGTTATTCCATCCCAAAATATTTAATGTCTCTAAGTTTTCTTAGATGCAATAGAAATTTAAATTGTAAAATGCAAAAAAATTAAAATCCTTTCTTAAATTCTGGAAAAAATTTCTTATTTGATATACCTAGTTCAACGTATTATACGTATTAGTTTTTCTATTTGATGTATCTAATGTGAAGAAAAAAAAAACTAATAATTTTCTTATTTGAATTCTGTGAAACACTTCGGTACGTTTCCATTTCGCCGAAGCAAGCAGTTAAGTTGCCAATGAAAAGTCTTCCTTTTTTTCTGATTTTTAAATTATGATACATAAGTTAAAATCGTAAAATAAAGATAAATTAAATCCGCGTTTTTACTGTTCAAGTTCTTATTGATAAAAGATTTGAAATCTCTATATACTATTTTAGAATAAATTTTTAAAAAATCTTATTTAAATTTTGTCAAAATTTTGGTATTTAATACTTTTTTTTTTTTTTTTTTTAATCTTACCTTCCTGATTTTTTCAACAATGATTATATAAGTTAAAATCCTGAAGCAAAAGTTTAAAAAGAATCCAAATTTTTACTGTTCCCGTTCTTATTGATATAAGATTTGAAATTTACATACTATTTTAGAATAAATAAATGAAAAATATCATTTAAATTCTGTTAAAATTTTCGTAATTAATATTTCCTTTTTTAAAAAAAAAAATATATGATTTTTTCAACTATGATTATATAAGTTAAAATCCTAGAACAAAAATTTTAAAAAATCCACATTTTTCACTGTTCCCGTTCTTATTGATATGAGATTTAAAATCTACATACCATTTTAGAATAAATGCTAACAAAAATCTTATTTAAATTCTGTCAAAATTTTCGTATTTGATATCACTTTTTAAAACGATTTTGATGCCAACAAACAGCATATTTATCACTCTGATATTAGTACAAAGCCAACGAACTTTCTCTTCTAGGCTACTTTGGTTATATTTTTTTATTCTTACACACTGTTCTTCGGCAACCCTGTCCCCCACACTGCTTTAGGTGAAAGTTCCTTGATCTTACTGCCAGATCACCCACAAAAATCTGCAAAATATCAACAGGTTCTTTTTAGATCAATTTGAATTGGAGTGGAAAATGTCCGTTTTTCCTGCCATGACATTGATTCCTTTTCAATGTGCCGTGTAACGGGTGATGGCGTTATATGTGTGTGCTGCTGCTGCTGCAGATGTTGCAATGCAAAAAGGGTCGGCGATCTTTCTCTGTTCCTGTTTTCTTATGTTTGCAACAAACAGAATGCGTGGGGCTTTGAACTTTCTTTTAAAATAAACACTATATATCACCGTTTTTTTATTTTCTTTGGGGGGTAAAAAACTGAAATTGAAAGTTTAAAAAAATGTGATGTCCAACTTCAAAATGTGTTTCCGAGCTCTGGGTCAGTCATCAGCAAGTTTTTGCTTAAAACGCCTTAAAATTAAGGCCTGAATCTTTTTATCTTGTTAAAGGAGTAGTTATGTTTTCTAATTAGCTAGGTTTTCGAAGCTCTTTCACAAAGGAAAATAAAAAATTAAAAAAGCCATAGTTTAAGTGCTTCATACTTGAAGCAAAGCCTTAATGACATCTGTATATGCTAACTATACTTAGCAACTATCTAATTTTTCCAAGAATAAAAAACGTTTGGAAAAAAATCATGTTTCAAATGAGAAGAATACTCTTAATTCGTGTGACGTATATGCTAGGTCTACATGGCTGACTTAAAATTGTCCGTCCGTATTTAACAATAATATACACAGGGGTCTGTCCAGACATTTTGTGAAAGGTCCGTTTTTGTAAAATTGTGAAAAAAATTACGCGTAATTTGTGAATATAAAATAAACGTTGAGTCACATTCTTTCAACCAGGGTCCGCTTTTGTGAATTTGGGTAAATGGGGTCCGTTATTGCAAAAAAACTTTTTCAAGGAGTTTTTAAATTGTAACGCATACAAGATTATGCTCAACACTGTAAAATTATAATTAAAAAAATTAAATTTTAAAAAATAAACAGCAATTGCAACTACTAAATTAGCGATGCAACATACAAATATTTGGTATTTAGCCTATACTGCTGAACGCCGAATATTCATTTCGGACGAATTAAGGAAGAAGCGTCTGCCGAACACAAAATTTAGTTCGTTTGCATCTGCTTTCCTTCGCCCCCCCCCCCCACCTTTCCTGGGAAGGGTTTATTCGATTAGCAAAACAATAATGATAAACAAATTTGTGAAGAGTCCGTTTTTAAGTTATAATATTTTGTGAAGGGTCCGTTTTAAAGTTAAAATATTTTGTGAAGGGTCCGTTTTTATGAAAAGATATTTTGTGAAGAATCCGTTAACGGACCCAAATTTCTTCTAAACAGACCCCTGATACATAAATCAATTTAAAAGCAACATCAAAAATTTTTCAAATTTTCAGGAAAAGGCTTTCAAGAGCGTTTTTGATATTAAAAAAGATACTACGATTTTCATGCACATTCTAATATTTTTTATGTGCTGTTATCGAAATGCTTGTTATCGACTTGTTTATGTGCTGTCATCCACTTGTTAAGTCATCTAGAGGCAATTTTCAGGAAAAGTGCCACTTTTTGAAAATGTGTGGTTTATAACTTTCCTTTAATCATATATACAGAGTTTTCTCTAATCGCCTCTCTTAATATGTATTTTTTGGATCTCGATTGGAAATGAAGTTGAAAAAGAACCAAATCAACAGTGAAACGGGAGAAAAAAATGTGTAGAAATGTGGCGAATCGCTTCCGAAGAAGCCAAGAGTAAACAAACCCAAAACTGTTTGATTGCATGAAGAAATTTGAGAGGCGTTTTGGATAGTCATTTTGCATCAGATGTAGTCCTATATCAGATGTAGCATTCTCTAATAAATAAACAACTTTTGATGTGTTTAATCACATACTTATTACTGAATCGTTAGATGCCCATATATTTTTCTTTTTATTAATTCTATTTATATTTACTCTCGTAAATATAAATTTGGGTATTATATCGTTTTTTTTTTTTTTTCATTCTTGGCAAAAGAACTCTAAAAATATATATATACTAGCTGTACCCTGCG
>NC_092204.1:17535942-17663740 GCF_043381705.1 Parasteatoda tepidariorum
ACAATATTTATAATTTGTAATATCATATTTATAGTGTTATAAAATAACTTATATTTATGAGTTCAGTTAATGCATAATACTATAAATATTCCATTTTTTTAAAAATGCCCGCTTTAATTCACAACCACGGGAAAAAATATTATGTAAAAATCTGAACTGTTCTACGGCAGTGGTTCCCAAATCGTGTTCCGTTGAACCTTAGGGTTCCGCAAAAGGGTAAAAAGGGTTCCAATAGTACGGGCTTGTTTTTACCTCACAGCAATAATTTTTGAGGACTATAATTATAATTAGATTTAATTAATAATCTATTATTTATTTAATATTTGATTCTTTTTATGAAATTAAATTTAATTGAAAATGAAAAAAAGAATAGAATTTCTTTAAATTCTTCTTCTTCTAATAACAATGTCTTGAATAAATTATGAAAAGGACCTGCATTTAAGAAAAACTGCATTGATAATTACCATGACTTTTTTCAAATAAAATAAAATAAATATATTCGCTTTAAAAAAAAGAAATATGTTTCCTTGGTAACCATTTTAATGTAAATAGCAGTTTTTTTTAATTTTCATTTCAACGGAAACCAAAATTCGACTTATTAATTTCATTTTTAGCTTATATATTTTCACTAAATTTAAAACAATATTCGATACAGCTCCAGAAGTGCAAATTCAACTGCCAGATATAAAATTTAATTTAACGCTACTAATGAACTAAAATATGAAAAAAAATCCATTCCTCTAATTAAATATTTTTATCTTTTATTGGTTGATACGCTCGGAATTGTTTTTACATACTTTATTATTTAGAAATTAATGGTTTCACCGAAAGAAGTTAGATCAATTAGGGTTCCATAGCCGAAAAAAATTTAGGAACCGCTGGTCTAAGAATTTAGAATAAGTTCTTCTTGAAATCATTAGTTTTTCCCCTAATTGTAAAACCTTTACCAGGAAATAATTATTATTTACAAAAAAAAAATTTTAATCGACTATTCATAAAATTTGATGTTCAAAAATCTGAATGCAAAAACTCAAAATTTTGATCGGAATCATCAGACAAAAACTCTTCGGATTATTGAAATGTCTAAAACTGAAACAATATTAAATACATAGTCTTTGGTTGAATTTTGATTCTCATCATTTCACAACAAGGTAACTCGTTTGATGACCGAACTTCTAATTTGAATGTGAGGCGAGGATCGTATTTTTATATTGTGTCGTTATTTATATTTTGTCGTCTACTTTTAAGTCTATGTTGATAGCCTAGTAATAGCCATAGGTTATCAGTAAACAAAAAAAAAATTCGTTTTTTTTTATTTTTTTTAATACTTTATAGATTATAACTCTACATGAATCAAAAACTATGGGGGGAAAAAGAAGCATGGAGTCTTAATATGACAACCTTTTTTATATATTCTTGCTTTTATTCCTGCTAAATCTTAGACCTTGGCCAAAGAATACCTGAGAATAGCGTGTTCTTTGTTCGCCAAGTCTTAGACAATCACTCAGAGCTCCCTCGGGTAAGGGAGAAAACCTGAAATTGTCAGAAAATTTTATTTTAACTCTAAAAATCAGGGAAATTCGAAATTTTTTACAAAACTCTGGAAAATTCCTATACCTTTCCTCTAAAGTAACCGGTCTTAAAATTGTCTGTATCAGTACTCAATTATTGAAATCCGAGTAAAATAATTCTGAAATCCGTTACAATTATTTGTCGTAAAAATTTCACATTCTGGTCAAACTGATGTGTTCGCATTCTCGTTCAATTTCTTTTTCTGCTAACAAAATCTAACATTTGTCATTACAAATAAAAACAATCTAATATGGTCTAGATTTTTATTGAAATTTATCCGATATACCTGCAAAAGTCGGGGAATTTTTTTTTCCGTCTGAAATTGAGTGGAAACCCTGATTACAATTATTCAGAAAAATTCTCTTCCCCTTACCTAGATATCTTTTTCTTCGTCCCTCCCCAAGCATTTTTTCGACAAATAAAGGAATTTTGGGAATAAATAATTTTTTTTTAGAATATTGCGTATTTAAGAATTTTCATTAACTGTGTATGACCTTAATGTTGTTTTATTACAGTCGATGACAGCTCTCTGCATACAATTACTTATGCTACAGTTTATGGGGGAGAAATCGAATTACTCTGGGGTTGTTTTGGTTCATCCACAAAATAACTATGGCTAACAATAACAGGAAAAAAAAATGTCCTTTCTCCCCCTCAATTGTTATTTTTTTTTTTTCTGTTTTCATCCGGTCTTGTCACTTTTATTTATTTTCTTTCCTCCCTCCTAAATTTATATAGTTTTTTTTGGATCACATATTCAATCCATATCTGGCGAATTATCACCTACTGGGCGTTAATTTTAGGCTGAAAGAAAATTAATTTAATACGTTAAAAAAAAAAAAAATGATAATTCGCTAAATGCTGTTAATAATTTTTAAATTCCACGAATGAGAGATTTTATCTCCCAAGTTTTCACTGTTGCAGTGGAAATTTATTTTGCAAATTTATTAAATTTCTTAGAACATAATATTTCAAAATTTTCGATGATGTAATAGAAATTAAAATTGTTAAATAAAAAAGGAAACTGGATCTCTCCAAATTTCAACTGATGTAAAGAAAATAGAAAATTTTAAATTTTTTTTTAAATATCTGATTTAAATTTTGTAAGAAATTTCTTACTTGATATTTCATGTTTTTATTGATACAATAAAAAATTTATATCGATAAATATAAAATACCTTTTTAAAAAAATATATAAAAACTTAAAAATGTGATAGTTTCTTTGATGCAATGAAAATTTAAATTGTAAAATGAAAAAAAAAAAAAAAAAGACAACTTCTTATTTAAACTCTGTTTTCTTAAAAAAGAAGTTTCTTATTTAAACTCTGTAAAAAATTTACTTACTGATGTAGTCGATTACAATATCTTATGTTACTTTTTTTTATATTCTATGTCAATATCTTTTATGTACTATGTTTTTCACTGATGTTAAATTAAAAATATTAAATATCTAATTTAAATTCCTGAAATATTTAATATTTTGTCTAAAATATTTCAGTTTTCATCGATGCATTAGAAATTTAAATTGTAAAAGGCAAACAAATAAAAATCCTTATTTAAATTCTGGAAAAATGTTCTTATTTGATATACCAAACTCTTATCTTATTAGTTTTCTTATTTGATATTTCTAAAGTGAAAAAATAATAATAATAATTTTCTTATTTGAATTCTGTAAAAATTTTCGATACTTTTCAATTTCGCCGGCGCAAGCAAGTTGCCAATGAAAAGTCACCGGATGCATGAAAATTCATTTTTTATTTTCCTGCGATGTTTATTTATGAAAAAAAATAATTAGATAAAAAATTATTAAAAAGTAAATAAGTAAAAAATAAAATTACTGCTCCTTCGAAATAGAAAAGTACTAAAATTTCTTATTTGATGTTTAATTTTTTTTTATTTGATGTTTTTATACTTATTTGTTATTAAGTTTTCAGTGTCGTAAGAATTTAAATTGTATATTAAGAATTATTAAATATCTTACTTAAATTCTGTAAATACTTTCAATCTCGTTTAATCTTTCCTGATTTTTCAATTATGATATTATAGTAAAATCGTAAAATAAAAATAAATTAAATCTACATTTTTACTGTTTAAGTTCTTATTGGTACAATATTTGAAATCTATATTGAAAAATTAAAAAAAAATCTTATTTAAATGCTCTCAAAGTTTTCTTAATTAATATTTTTTTTTTTTTTTNTTTTTTAGTTTTTTTTTTTTTTTTTTTTTAAATCTTCCTGATTTTTCAATTATGTTTGAAGTTAAAATCGTAAAATAAAAATTAATTAAATTCCCGTTTTTTCTGTTCAAGTTCTTTATATAGGATTTAAAATCGAATACATGTTTTATAATAAATGCTCTATTAGAATAAATTAAAAAAATCTTATTTAAATTTTGTCAAAATTTTAGTATTTAAATCTCTTTTTTTAAAAAAAAATAATAATAGTAATCTTACTTCCTGATTTTAAAATTATGATATATAAATTAAAATCGTAAAATAAATACACGTTTTTGCTATTTGAGTTCTTATTGATAAAAAAAATTGAAATCTCTACATACTATTTTAGAATAAATTTAAAAAAAAAAAACAAATCCTGCCAACATTTTCGTATTTAATATCTCTTTTTAAAATGATTTTGATGCCAACAAACAACATATTTATCACTGATATTAGTACAAAGCCAACGAACTTTCTCTTCTAGGCTACTTTGGTTATGTTTTTTTATTCTTACACACTGTTCTTCGGCAACCCTGTCCCCCACACTGCTTTAGGTGAAAGTTCCTTGATCTTACTGCCAGATCACCCACAAAAATCTGCAAAATATCAACAGGTTCTTTTTAGATCAATTTGAATTGGAGTGGAAAATGTCCGTTTTTCCTGCCATGACATTGATTCCTTTTCAATGTGCCGTGTAACGGGTGATGGCGTTATATGTGTGTGCTGCTGCAGATGTTGCAATGCAAAAAGGGTCGGCGATCTCTCTCTGTTCCTGTTTTCTTATGTTTGTAACAAACAGAATGCGTGGGGCTTTGAACTTTCTTTTAAAATAAACACGATATCACCGTTTTTTTATTTTCTTTGGGGGACAAAAAACTGAAATTGAAAGTTTAAAAAAAATGCGATGTCCAACTTTAAAATGTGTTTCCGAGCTCTGAGTCAGTCATTAGCTTTAAAATGTGTTTCCGAGCTCTGAGTCAGTCATTAGCTTTAAAATGTGTTTCCGAGCTCTGAGTCAGTCATTAGAAAGTTTTTGCTTAAAACGCCTTAAAATTAATGCCAGAATTTTTTATACGCCATGACGCAAAAAAGCTCTTGTTGAAAATAGTAGTTATGTTTTTTAAATAGCTAGGTTTTTCGAAGCTTTTTCCCAAAAGAAAATAATAAAAAGAAGCCTTAGTTTAAGTGCTTTACTTATGACGCAAAGCCTTAATGCCATCTGTATAGTACTGTACTGTATATGTCATTTTGCTGTAAACTTTTTTTAAAAAATCACCAATTTGTCAACGTTTTACCCCCTAGATCAGTGTTTCCCAAAGTGTGGTACGCGTACCCCCAGGGGTATGGGAACAGTTTAGCTGGGGTACGCGTTCTTATGCAAAGTATTTTGCAACAAACGAAAATTTCCAAAAATTTTATTTGAAAATAAAGCTAGCCATGAAAATTTAGGATTACGGATTTTTATACTGGCTATTTTTTGCAGAGTTAACAGTTAATAATTAGTGGTGTCAGCAGCCAGTGGTGATATTTAACTTTTGTGCAATTTTTTTATAGTAAAAAATACATTAATTCTTTTATTAGTGGTACACAGCGTTACGACAAATTTAGAAAGGGTACTCAAAAGTCATAAGTTTGGGAAACACTGCCCTAGATGAAAATTATCAAAATCAATGACTTATTCCCATTTTTTTTATTCTTTATTTTTTTATAAGCCCAGATAATGCAACATTGGAGTAAGTGTCTAAATATTAAAAAAATTAGACCATAAGCGTTTTTCAGTTTCTCAAAACTGTGGATTTTCTTTATATTAACGTTTTGCGTCATTTTTAGAATAAACATAGAGGGAATAAGCTAAACTTGACCTAGCGGTCATGAGTAGCTCACGTGGGTCAAACTCACGTGTGTTATGAAAATAGCTCATTATTCGCAAAAAAGGCAACAACAAAAAAAGCATGATTTTATGCGATTACAGAGCTTTCGAAAATAGCCTTGAATGATAATTTCTTCTGTTAGCAACTACCTAATTTTTTGCCAAAAATAAAAAAAAAAATTGTTTGGGAAAACAATCATGTTTTAAATTAGAGGAATACTCCTAATTCGCGTGACGTATATGTCATGCTAGGTAAACATGGCTCTTTTAAAAAAATTTCAAAAAAAGGCTTTCAGGAGCGTTTTTGATGAAAAATACAGCTATTTTCATGCACATAGAAAATATCGTCTCGATTTTCATTGATATTCACCAGGAAATGTCAGGGGATTTATTTTTCGACAATTGAGTGGGAAAGCTGTTCATCGAGTTTAATTATTTTGTTCAAATTCTAATAAGGCGGGATTATTTTTTTAGAAGAAAAAACAATATTTTTTGTGGGATACATTCAAAAAGTCTGATTTGTTTCATGAGACAATTATTTAACCTCCCCGACTTGAATTGTCTAAGGTTTACTGAGGAAGAACTTCTTTCCGGAAACTCTGGTTGATTCGGGAAGGAAGTTTCTGAATCTTAAATAAAGTAAGACAATAAATTCTTGGAAAAAGTTCATATTTATTTATAAGATTTCAAGGTTACCGATTTGCTGTTGAAGTATATTTTAATCTTTATTTTTCGTTAAGCGGTGCATTTGTTTCGTTGAAATTAATTTATAAAATCATTATTTATGAAATTTACTAAGTTCATCGATATTTCATTCTATTTCAAACCTATGATTGTTACACATATGTTGCGTTTGATTAGGTGTTATTATGAACGCCTTAAAAGTAGAAATGCAAGTAAAAAACGAAAGTGATAAATTGAAAAATTTACTTGAAGTTATTTAGTTTACGTTAAGGAAACAATGAACAATTAACAAAGCTAAATTATCCTTAGAAAGTATGCCGGACGGATTGAAGCTTTTAATTCAAAAATGTTCTAAACGCGTGCGGAACATAGAATGTTTTGTATCATTGCTACTCAATCAGCCGTGTTTTTTTAACGGACGTTCAGTCCTTCGTCCTAATAGTGAAATAAATTGAAACCTTGTCTATGGTGATAGGTAAATATCTATCCGAAGAAAAATTAATACTATGGTTCAATTAAGAGATATTCTAGAAAAACATTGCATGTGACATTTTACTTTAGTGAAATATCTCGTAATATTGAAATGCTAGCATCCCTATGCTAAGTTGATATTCCAAAAGAATCAAAATTTCCCAATTTCAGTGAAAAAGGTTTCCTAGAAGAATTGCAATATGTAACATACTGAGATTCATTATTAGTATACCTTAATACAGTGTTCTTCTTAAGCCTATTTAGAAGGGTGACCCTCCCTGTTATTTTATTCCCTATGAGTGCGCCCTCTTTTTGTAAAAATATGCAGCTGTAGTGCGACATAAATAAACAACTACTACTACTACTTGTCTAACATAAACAACAAACTAATGTATTGCTTTTCATTTCTAGAGTACCATTCACAACGCCCTGGATAGATACGCTCCAAACAATGACTGGGGCTTCTTTTCGGCCCACAAACCCCGTCGTGAGAGTGCCTCCAGAGTTGACGAATTCTTCGAAAGCAGCGATGGCATCAGTACAGCTCTCAGTTTAGAGAACATTGACGCCTTGCTGGAGCTGATGACGCAGAAACCTGAACAGATCTTGCACAACAAAGTTATGAAATCCACGACATCGCGGTCATTTACAAACTCAGTGCCTTCACAAGCTAAAGGGATGAGCACAAACGCACATTCGATGAACTTCTTGGACTACTCTGGCGAATCTCCCAATTTGCCTGGACTGTTTGACAGTGTGACGCCACCTTATCAGAGTCCAGCACCCGCCTGTAATATCAAAAGTGAAGTTATAACAGACTCAATCCCTTATGCTTCACCAGAATTCTCATCGTTGTTAGACGTTAGCCAACCAGATCAAGTGATTGTGAAAAGAGAACCTTGTACATTAGAAAATAAGCAATCTCAGCAATATTCCACTGTAATGTCCGCTCAACAGACTTATCTGGAACATTTTTCATTGTCTAAATTGATGATACCACCTTTAACGCCACCCGGTTCTGAACCGGGTAGCAATGATTCCATAGACTCACTATCCATGGGAGCGACTCCTCCGCCTTATTCGAGTCCTTCTCTTTCCGCTAGGTTAGAGATCAGAGATGACCTACCATATCTAAAACCCGCCTACAATCGTCGTAACAATCCTGAATTAGAAAAGAGGCGCACTCACCATTGTTCTTTCGCAGGTAATATGCCATCATCAAAAGTATTTACAATAAATGTATATCTATATATACACAGTGTTTGGACAAAAAAATAGAAAACACTTCTTTTGGCAAATAATATTTTGGAAGATTTTATGTGGTAAAGCTGTTGTTACAATTTGAATTATTATACTTGAAGCTTTAAGAAATGGTGTTGATTTATTTTTTGTATCGAACAAAATGAACATAGGAGGATAATTCCTCCCCCCCCCCTATTTAATGCCCCTATAATTTGAAAGGCGTGTTTCAATAAATACTGTAATCGTTTAAAATTATTTCACAATTACTGGTATTAAAGCTAAAAGGAATTTTCTGTCGTCATTTTAGTCAATTCGAGCTATGCATGAGTAAAAATATGGCACCATTTCTTAAAGCTTCAAGCATGATCTTGTACTAACAGTTTTGCCATTTTCGACATTTTTTGCCAACGGTACCCATGCGAAATTCAAATCGTTTAAAATGATGACAGGAAGTTAATAACTTCTTTCTAGCTTCATTACAAGCTAATTTGAAATCATTCTATGAGATTGAAATATTTATATAAGAATGCTTTTTCAAATTATAGGAATATAAAAAAAGAACGAAATAATTTTTTTTTTTTTTTTCCTACGCTCTATTTTGGTCAATGCAAATTGCGCATGTGTAAAAAGGGACACCTTTTGTAAAAGCGCAAATACGATATTTCAAATTGTGCCAACAGTTTTGCCCGTTAAACTTTCCGAAAAATTTGCTTGCATTAAAAACGATTGCTTACGCCAAGTTAATATACAAATGTTTCTGTATTATTGTCCGACCCCTGTATGCAACCTATTAAAATAAAATTGTTTTATTTGTTATTAGCCATTTTATATATATATTCAGATTGTTGTACTGTCATGGGATGGACGAACTTCAAAAATTGATGCAGCCTGCAAAATTTTTTTTTTGTTTTTGTAATGTATGATTTGAATTAGGGCGTGAAATAATTAACATTGTTTATTTACAGCGTTGTTAATGCATGTTAGCAGAAATCTTTATAAAGCAACAATCGGTATCATCTAAGAAGTGGTTGACGAACTCTTCCGAAGATGTTAAACATTAGTGATTGTATTACAAATGCGATAAAAAATGATACATTGTAATTTTTCACATAATGTAGGATATTTTTGTAGTTTTATTTCTTATTTCACTAAAAACACAAAATTTACTCGACTCAAATAATAAGATATTGTTAAAAAACTCCGATCTACAAAATTAGCTTAAATTGTATTTTTATCTAGACAATTGTTTAGTTAAAGCATGCGAATATAAAGGGGAATAAAATCTTCTAATATTATTTTTTAAGTTATGAAATTGTGCCAAATGTTGTACAATATTATTGTAAGCTCGGAATAGGAGGATAAATTGTCAAAAAACGAGACCCTTAACTGAGCAACTGATCGCCATCAGCTGTCCTCACAAGGAGTAAATTGGTACTCAAATCTAGTGATCAAGGTGGCCATCGAACTGGCGCAGTTGGCCTAAATTGGCATCCAGTTATGTGCAATTGTAGTTTAACTAAGTGATTTTCTTTCTTATGCCTAAGTTTCTGAGTTTGTGCTTCCAGACAATACATAAATTAAAATTTAAAATTTTTTGTATACTATATACAAAAAAATGTGTGTTTTAGCTGTACGAGCTCTCAATGTTTGTCCACTATATTTAGACACTCTGCATATGGTATTCTTTAAACGCCATCTTTTCCTTCTGTTTTAAACATCTTTGTAAAGAAGATTAAATGATAATTACCTAACATAGTGATGCTTAAAAATAAATATTTAATAATAATAATTAAAAAGTCCTGAATTAGATAATGAAACCACAAACCTCGCCGTGAAATTTTAAAATTATAAGTGGCGATCATCAATTTTTTATTACCAGCGGGAGACCGAGCTCCGCTCGGAAAAAACAGGTATCGAAGTTAACTCGAAGATTTAAATTTTCAATTGTGATTTATCAAAACATGTCTCATAGCATAAATAATTTCACAGCATACAGGGTGCCTACATTCTTACATACCATCTTTTNTAATTTTCTTTAATTAACTTTAAGTTATTATGTAATTATATTTTTTTACTCTGTTTACAGGCAATATTCAATCATAGCTGAAATCATAAAAATAAAAAAACTCTTAATATTTTAAGAAACACAATATTAAATGCTAGTTTTAATGCGTAATGTATTTTATTTTATTGTTGGAGATCCTATCGTATACTTGTAACATTGAATACAACTCAGAAGGCGAGTCGGTCATTTTCTTTTCGAATTTTGCAAATGTAATGCATGTGAGTAGCCGCCATTATATTTAAAATTCAAGTATTATAAACAAGCCTAGTATACACCAGAATGTAGAAAATTAAAAAAGAAAATTCTGATTAATTAAAAATTATTTATTTTTTAGGTTGTACGAAGGTTTACACGAAAAGCTCACATCTTAAAGCTCATCAAAGAATACATACGGGTAAGAATATTTACTAAACAAATTTATTAACTTTTTCTTTTTTTTTTGATTTAGGTACACTTCATAATATTTTATAACGTTTTCTATTGCATGATAGTTTTGGACTGATGTTAGATATTTTTGCGTCACTTATTTCTCTATGTCTGCAATCACTTTTTCTGTAAGCTGTAGTTTTAAGCAATTTAATGATATATTCCTCACCAAGATTTTACAAAATTCACTCGAGTAAATACCAAGTGTCCCCACTTCTCTGCTACGTATGGAGTGGTAGGAAGAAGGCGATAATACATTTCAGTTGATGATGCTATACGTTTAAGGTCATATGTTTTTTGTCTTGGTTTTATTTTCAATCGAGCAGACAAGTTTATATCTATGAATGAACCTTGGTGGCTCAGGAGATAGATCGTTCACTTTCCAATGAGGTGAACTGGATTCGAACTCCAGCGATGGTTGGTCGATACGAATTCCGAACCTGGATCGCACTGACCTCAGTGCTGATCTTCAGTGGTAGACGGATCATGGGTTAGAGTCCTCTTGCTGTCAGGTTAACCGTGCGAGGTTTTCGGAGTTTTCTTCTCCATGTAACGCAAATGCGGGTTAGTTCCATCAAAAAGTCCTCCACAATGGCAAATTTCTCCCAATACTTGATCCAGGAGCTCTCTTGTCTTCTGGATCGGGTTCTATATTACAAGGCTACGGAATTAAACGGTGGTTGTAAACCCAAAAATTGGTTTGAGCTGTTCAATGATTGTTATAAAATACAATATATCTCTGAATATTAGTCTATACGTTCTTTATACGCTTCCTTATTCAAACAAAGAATAAGTAAACTAAACGGTAAATACTGTTTGGAAAAAAAATCTGTAGCTTTTCGAATAAAGCTAATTTCAGATTTGAAATACCCACACACGAATAACGTAAGATCAAGTACTCGCTGTAATTGCAACAAAAAATTTGTTCCCAAGTGTAATTTGTAAAGATAAATTGTTTGTTATAATTAACATTTATTGTCTCTTGATATATAATATCGTTTGCAAGCTTTCGCTTAAAGCATTTTTTCCCCATCAACATGAGTTATAGTTTTCGATATAACAGCACGATATTTTTTTTCATTTTCTTGATTTAGTGCAGATACTATCCATTTTTTCGATCAAAGTTACTACATAAGATTAAAAACTACTTTAACAATTTTAAAGATTTATTTTCAAATTTAAACCAATAAATTACGCACCGTCTTGAAAATTCATAACAGGCATTCCAAATGTTGCTATGCTAGTACATTTTACAGTAAAAACGCATGTCATATCAACAAATTCAGCTTGTAATTGTGACAGAGGATACCGTTGATAACAATAGTATATTTTCTTACTTTTCAAATCTAAATTTTTTAATCTCTTTGATGAGTTTCGTATAATCTCAATTTTCATTCCAAATTTTGAAAATAAATCTGAAGTTTTTAGAGTTTTTTTTTCTGGCTTTGGTCTCAAAATCCTATGAAAAATTTGAATGTGGTAACCAATTTGCTTTAACAAATAAAAGGTTAAGTTTAATTTAAATCTTTCCAAGAATAATTGATTTTTTTTAGATTTCACTTTGATTTAGAACTAAATATAATTACTTAAATTGTTAGCATTTTAAAATATTTCGTTTCATCTGAAATGTTCTGCGAAAAATATCGTAACTTTCCTACCATCATTTTAATTTTTATAATAACGCTACGATTACTGTTTCTGGTGCAATGCTTGTAGGTCATATTTATTGTACATAAGATAATGATACCTGTTTCATCCTGAATTTGGTGGCTCATGTTTTTCCCGTAACCGTGACATTTATAATTTATGTCCTATCGATCACATATCCTAAACAAGTCACAGACAGGTGGGTAATCTGATTCGAATCTTGACTAAAATATCTAAACCGGCTTAGCGCGATGTCCAGCTGTTCTTTTATGGTCACCGAAAATTCAAAGCATGATGACCATTGCCCCCCTTCTTTCTATTTAATTTATCTAGAGTCCCTACAACGTGGCTATTGGTCTCTATACAATTGCTCAGCAGGTATTTCCTGACCCATATTTCTTCGAAGATTCTATTCAGTTGAATTTCAAGGGTAATAAAAATCCTTTCAAGGTCGCTGGTTTAATCTTGGATTCTTTTATTTATTTTTATTTCGATGACCTTTTGTTATTCTCTGCATTATTAAAGAAGAAACACAGCAGGATATAAAACTTAAAACACTGATAGAAGAATTTCGATTTTCACCAGGGCACAAAACGTAAAAATAATTATAGATTTAGTAGGTTATTTTGTATTCTGTGATGTATTTGGAAAAGAATTTCGATTTACACCAGGGCACAAAACATAAAAATAATTATAGATTTAGTAGTTTATTTCGTATTATATGGTGTATTTGGAATTTGGAAAAGAATTTCGATTTACGCCAGGGCACAAAACGTAAAAATAATTATAGATTTAGTAGTTTATTTCGTATTATATGGTGTATTTGGAATTTGGAAAAGAATTTCGATTTACGCCAAGGCATAAAACGTAAAAATAATTATAGATTTAGTAGTTTATTTCGTATTACATGGTGTATTTGGAATTTGGAAAAGAATTTCGATTTACACCAGGGCACAAAACGTAAAAATAATTATAGATTTAGTAATTTATTTTGTATTCTGTGATGTATTTGGAAAAGAATTTCGATTTACACCAGGGCACGAAACGTAAAAATGATTATAGATTTAGTAGTTTATTTCGTATTATATGGTCTATTTTGAATTTGGAAAAGAATTTCGATTTACACCAGGGCACAAAACGTAAAAATAATTATAGATTTAGTAGTTTATTTTGTCGTGTATTTTTGAATCGGGCATTCGTGGAGGATACAAAAAAGTGTATTATTACCAATTGTAGTTTCGTCTATANTTATATTTATTTACATTCTGATTCTGATTTTGTACGAATGCTTTTATAAATCAGCCGTCCCCAAGGGGTTAAAGAAGAAACATAGCAGGATATAAAACTTAAAACACAGATAGAAGAAGTTCGATTTACGCAAGGCACAAAACGTGAAAATAATTATAGATTTAGTAGTTTTTTGTATTTTGTGGTGATTTTTGTATTGGGCATTCGTGGAGGATACAAAAAAGTGTAATATTACCTATTGTAGTTTCGTCTATAGATCCATTCCTGTGTATTTAGAATTTTGTATTAAGAAAGAACTAAACAAAGTAAAATAAATTACAGATTCAATTAGTTAAGATTTAAATTTAGGTGAGGACAGAAACGGTAAAAGTGATTAAATTACAGATTCAATTAGTTAAGATTAAAGATTTAGATTTAGTTGAGAACAGAAACGGCAAAAGTGATTAGAGATTCAGTAGTTTATTTAGTTTTAGTAAAGAAATTCAAAGAAGTTAAATTGATAATAGATTCGTTGGTGTTAAATACAAACGTTTTCGCAAAGTTGTTTTTAATTCGTAATTGTCTTACACGATGTCATCATCGTCTTCAAGAAGAAAAAAAGATTAATCGATTTAATACGTAGGAAAATATTATCAGGTGGCACAGTAATTCGTTTATATAATGACGGAAGCGATCTTCTACACGAAAAAAGATTAATCGATTTAATAAGTAAGAAAATATTATCAGGTGGCATAGTAATTCGTCTATACAACGACGGAAGCGAAAGTGGTAATTCTTTTGGCGACATTATGATTTTCATTATTGATTCAGTAGTTTATTTAGAATTCGGCATTAGTGGATGACACTAAAAAGGTTACATTTATTAGATTCATTGGTGTAAAATGCAAAGGTTTTCTTAACGTTATTATAATTCGTAATCGTTTCGCACGAAATTTTATATTGGACATGCCAAAATATAATTTTAAATGCCAAAATATTATTAATCGAAATTAATTTAAATTTTATTTTATCATCCTAACAAACAAAAAAACATTCTTGATAGATTTTATAAGCAGAAAAATATCAGGTGGCATAGTGATTTTTCTACGCAACGAAAAAAAAGTGGCAGTTCCTTTGCTGACAATGTGATTATCTATTATAGATTCAGTAGTTAACCTGGAATTTGGCTAAAGTGAAGTGCACCAAAATAGTTAAAATAATTAAGATTCATTGGTGTAAAATGCTAAGGTTTTCGTAACGTTGTTATGATTCGTAATCGACTCGCATGCAACTTTATACTGGACATGCCTGAATTTAACCTAGAATTTCAACAAAAAGAAAGAAAAATAAACCTAATAGATTTAATAAGCAGAAAAATATCATGAGATGTGATTTGTCTAAATAACGACGGAAGCGAAAGTGGCAATTCCTTTGCTGACAATGTGTCTAAACGAGAGCGATTCTCATCTTAAAAAAATGTCTCCTCTTTGTCCAAATCTAGGGGGTGACTTCTTTAGATGCATCTTCTCTCCTTGGAACAGGTATCTTCGACATATCATGAAAAGAGAACGATTGAGAAAGGTGGCACAATATGGAACGGGAGGCGCAGGCCTGTAGGAACCCTTTTAAGAAAAGTGGCCATTAAAACACAATGTGTCTGTGTGCCTTCCCTCTTTTTGTCAAATGTGAATGGAATAAAAAAGGGGCGTTCGTCTTGTCGCTAAGGGGGCGCATTCTTTACCTCCTGAGAAAAATCAAGGCCAGTCTTACATCATCAAGGGGTCGTTCATCATGGGGCACAATACCATCTTTTGGTGTCAGTCCTTCCTATTCATTTTAGAATTTTCCCCCGTCTCGGAAGTGAAGTCAAATCAATTCTGCACCATTAATAGGGTTCCTAATGGAGTGGTAAATGCAGAAGTCACCTGATTTGTTGGAGAAGTCACCTGATTGCAAAAGCTGCTTATGTCTTGTCCTTGTGAATCTCGATTTACTCTGGAGAAGACATAATTTTTATTATCTTCAAGAATTAAATTGAATATTTGTTAATAAATCTGAAATTCCAGTTAATAAAATTCATAATACGTATGAGTAAAAATTATAGCAATTTTTTTTTTTTTTTAAATTATAATTTACAATTCTTCTTGTTGATTTATGATGCATTCAAATTAACGTTTAATCATCTCAACGGGACAAAATCGGCTTGAGAATAATTTCTGTGATTTATGACCCTGAAGTTCGATTCTTTTGTTTGATTGTTTTCGATTTTTTTTTTTTTTTTTTTTGCTAATGTATTTTATTTTACTAAATATTATTTATATTTGTTAACTTAAAACATGAAAATATATTCAATGAAAATTCAAATGAGCCACGACTTAGTTAAAAAACAAGTTTTTTTGTTTAGTTTTCGCGCTTTTTATAAAATAGTAAATAAAATTCAAATACATTCATGAATATATGTATAATTCATATGAATATAAATAGTTCTTGATTGTTTGATAAATTTCTTCCTTGCTTTTGAGATTAAGACTAAGAAAATCTCAATTTATCTTATTTTGACTACATTATAAATACTTTTCGTAAATACGATTTAATTTAAAAAGTCACATGAAATTAATAAATTATGAAAATACTCTTGCATATAAAAAAATTAGTCAATAAAAACTTTTCTTGTTTTCATTTGCGTTTTCACCCCCTTTTTTATCAGCTTAATAAAAATTTATAATTTAAACCATATTCTTGGGGGTTTACAAATTATCCGTCAACCGATTTTTATTCATTTAAAAATTATATCTCTTAAAATATTCTAGAGATAAATTCGGAATTATAACTTATTTTTTGTATATCATAGACAGCTTTCAGAAATAAAAAAACAATATTTGCAGTTGCATAAATTGCATGCTTTGTTGTAAAACTCACCTGATTGCAACCTGATTTAAAATTTTATTTCTCACTTGATCTCGTTCCCTTAATATCATCAATACCAAAGGTTTGCTAGACATAACGGAAGCGAATCTACAGGGAAAAAAATCTCTTGGGGTTTTAGATTTTCTACTTCACCTGAAAACCGCACCTCCAATCCAGATTATCGTCTGGGACGCGTGCCGACGTCCCAGTGGAAACCGGGAAGCCAACTTTTCTCTTCAGAACAAAAAAAATGTCCTAAAGAATGGGATCGTTTGCTATCTATCAATTTCACTAAACTGTATCCGTAACCTGCAAAATGCCCCCTACAAGTGCCGAATCTTCTAAAAAGCTACGCTTCCGGTCTTTTAAGCGCCGGTTACCTTTTTGTGTAATTTGCCGTTCGATATGCAAATTAGAAAACAGTGAATCGCTAAGAGTGAAAATGATTTCGCACAATAAAGTTACTGCAATTTATCACAATCATTTTCAAATAAAAGGGATTTCACAGGTTGGAAAAATAGGCGGTCGGTGGCTGTATGTCGCCTTCGTCAAATTTCCTGTTTCCTGTTCCGAGAATGCTTTTAAAAAATTACTTGCCTTGTCCTACATAACGTTCGATGAAAAGAAAGTAATATTTTTAGTTAAACTATGGCATCAGCTATTAATTTCTACAACTATTTTTTTTTTTTCCGCTGCGACGTGCACATGCTTTTCCTGTACATATTTATAATATGATTTATTTTGATATTATGCAAGGATCTTGGTTCAAAAAGCAAGCAATAAAAATGGGATAATTTTTTTTTTCTTTTTAAATCTGTCTTTCTTCAATTTTTTTTAAATGAAAATATTGAACTGTTTTTTCTATCAGGATTGCAATTAATGACCGTAGATTGTTTTACTAAATCAGATTAAAATTTATTTTTATTATATTTCATATTAAGAAACAAATTTTTATACCAAATGTAAATTATTAATTAATTAAGAAATATGAAACTGACTATTCTATTTATGTTAGATGCTTTTTTTTTCCCTTTAATTTCAGCACCTAGCCCTAAATTTAATTAATGATAAACAATAAATTTTATTTTTTCTTTTGTTAACGCATGATATATGCTTTTTAATATATTCTGTTCTTAATCCTTGGAAACGATCCGATCTTGAATTCAGAGTTATCTAATAACTAATGTGATTTTACTATACAAGTTTTATTAATGAACTATATACTGGGTGTTTCGTAAGTGTCACCCTTCACACATATTTCTAGAATCCTTGTCAAAAAATAAGTCAATTTTTATATTTAAGAAACAAAAAACAAAAAAAGATATTGTTATAAGTAATCATTAAAGGATTACAAAAGAAAAGCAGAACTGAAAACATCAAACCCTGTTTGATTTGCTGAAGCGAGAGATAATTTAAAAAGCTATTATTAAAAACACCCTAGTTCAGATGCTTTTTTTCCACATTTCTGTCTAGCGATTCACCAGATTTCGATTGCATTTATGTTTCTGTAGAAACCCGACTTCTGGTAAATTTTAGATTTTATCAGTAAAACCTAGGATTTACCATATTGGCTTGATAACACTTAGATTTTACCACAAGGGCTTCCAAGGAGGCCAAAATTGAATCATATTAAAGTATTCTTCGGATTTTTACCAGGCCACTCAGATAAAAACTAGGTTTTACTAGTGAAAACTAGGATTTACTAGACTTTTTAAGGTAAAAACTGTACAAATTCGATGTCTGGTGAATTATAGTTTTTACCAGTAAAACATATGATTAACCTATGTGTCTTGGCAGCTCCTATCTCTAGCAGCCAACGCTTTGTTAAATGTAGAAATGGAATCATATTAAAGCATACTTCTGACTTTTTCTAAGCCAATTTGGTTCGTTTTACCTACAAAACCTAGGATTTACAAGACTGGGTTTGTACACTGTTTGACTTCATGTCTGACAAGGATTATAAAAATATACTTTAAGGGTGATCATAGTGCAGAACTCTGTATATATGTTGGGTTTGAAGACAATTACCCGATAATTTAAAAATAAAAAAAAGCAATTGATATAATTTTTTTTTAAACTCATAATCAATTTTCGTTTGAATCAGTGTTCGTGAGAGGTAGGTGCTGTTTTTTTACAAATTTTAATTAATTATCTTCTTGTTGAAGTATTTTGATCTACAAATTCCTCTCCTTGCGCCTCATAAACCATTAGAGTTGGAACTCTGGTTAGTGACAAAGTCAATAACACAACAAGATAATATTTTCCACTATGCGACTTAACCTTTTGACAGTGATGAATAACTGTTGAAAACATTTAAAACTCTAACACGTCTCCCATAATACTAGAATGTTAAAGCTTTTATTTATTATTTATTTTTTTCTCTTTATCAAATGTGTTAAGATATTGGATGACGGAGATTAATTGATGTTTACACCAAGTACAAAACTTGCCTTCGTCCAAGATAACTTGATAATCAATTCAGTATCCAAGAGGCATTAATATTATTTAAAGCTTCCTTCGCTCATTGTTTGTAAGTTCTTTAAAGTGAACATGCTTTTTATGATAAATGCTTGTGGCAATTCACAATTTGTTTTGTTAAGGGTGATATCGAAGTTCTTTTTGTCAAGAAAAATTTAAAAAAAAGCCAGTCATTTCTTAATTCCTGAAGTTATTCAACAGAGGTCGCAAATATAAGCAAGGAAAATAACGAAAGCGCTACCGAATCACTACTGAGGAAAGTTGTATGTATGAGGCATCAAACTAGTTTGATTGTTTGAAAATAGAGGTGTTTCTATTTAATTTACACAATTTATAAGGAGTTAAACAGGAAAAAGTTTGCAAAAGCATTTACCATTAAAATTTATGAATTGAATTGTTTGCATTTTGACATTTTTAATGGCCAAAAAATAAGGATAGAACAATTACTGTCGGTCCAGAAATTAAATATAAAACATCTGTGATTAATTAAAATAACAAAAACGATGATTAGGATAAAAAATTAAAGAGCTGTTTTTAACTTTTGCTGTTAGCTAAAAAAAAAGAGTGAGAGGAAATAATAATGAACTAACGTTTCCTGTCTTTCGTTACTTAAACAGTAAAAAATAAGGATTAAAAATAAAATTAAAATTGCATGTATGAATATATATTCAATTAATTATAGCACCAATGTAGTTCTCGCTTTACGTGAACTAAGACAGTTGTTCCCAATAATTTTCGGCTATGGAATCCTGAATGATCAAACTTATTTTTCTCAACGGAATTCCCATTTTTTAAATAGAATATATAAAGATAATCGTGGACGTTTTATTTTAATAAATACTATTTTGTTTTGAGACTAATTAGAAATGATTTTTTTAAAATAATTTTATCTTTAAAAATTCTTAAATCAGATTTTATGTTTGACTTTAAATTCATTGTCTTGGAAGTTTGAGTCAGCATAGTAATTATCAGTCTTTAATGTTCAACCTGAAAACAATTGAAGAAGTCGAATTATTTTGTTTTCTTTCTTTTTCTATCGAAAATTTAAAAACTGCTCTAAACAGTGAAAATGGTTATTAGGGAGACATATTTCTTTATTTGTGAATTAAGTTGCTTTTATTTTGTTTAAATAGCCCAAGGGGGAAAACTTGTTTAATTATTTGTAAATGCATGTAATTTCCATAAGTCATTCCATATATTGCTATTAGAAAAATTATGTATAAATTTTTTTTTTCATTGACATTTATTTTGAAATAATGTTATAAAGGCAACCAAAATATCAAAGAAATAATGGATTATTGATTGGATTTAAATATAATTATCAGTTCCAAAATCTTTACTTAGATTTAAAAAAAAAAAGTCCATAACTATCGGAACCCTAATAACACTCCCGCGGAACCCTTGGGTTCTACAGAACACCATTTAGCAACCGCTGAACTAAAATATAAGAAAAATCTCTTTACATTCTTTTCTTAGTAAAACTATTTACATAGTTATTTTAATATCATTGATTTTTTAAAATTAATTCAAAATATGAACCAGCTTTTGGAACAAACTAAAGAATAATGTTTTATCTTTCATTATTTTAGTTATAATTAATGAATATTTTATATATATCTTATTATTATTTTTTATTTATTTTGATTGAATAAGGCAGCAGAAACAATAAATAAAATCAATTATTAATCAGTTCTCAAATGCTTACGTTTTTAAAAAAAATTTTTACTGTTTTTAAATTTTATTTCTTTCTAGAATTTATGTCGCTACATAGCAGGTGTAGTTCAGTATCAAGTTGCATTGTATGTCTTTTTCCTTTTTTTCCTAGTGGTGTTAATTTTGCGATTGATCTAATCCGTTTAGACAGACTTATAAAAAAATCGTCTGCGCCGAATTCATAATTCTTTCAACAATAATACGGTGTCTATTTTAAGAATGAATTTCTTGGAATCGCTGTAAACGCGACTGCATGAATGATATCACCACCAGATGCAAATGAATATGAAGAAACTGATTTCAGAATATGATATCTTTACAATTTTAATCGTTCGCTTCCCCCCTCCCACCCATTGCTTGGGTAACAAACACATTAAGGAACACGTCTTGTGATTGTAACTGATATAGACATTATATTAAGTCCAATTTATTCACTTGTATGAATTTTTGCTCAAGGTCGACTGTTAAGTAATCAGAAATCATTAAGTGAATGAAAAAGAAATCGTTAATGAATGAGGATTTTTAAGGTCTAATTTCGAGACCTGAACGAACTTAAGTTGGTTAAACATGCTAATTTAGGATCATCATCCGTATAATTTTAAGAATTGAGTAATTTGAGCTAAATTTAATGTATTTATAAAATAAATAAACGTAGAACTTATTGTGCTATTATTATATGAAACGAAATAAAAGACAACTGAATGGTTTCCTGAAAGAGTAACTCATATAATTAGCAACTAATTAGACTGGCCAAAAACTAGCAAAAACGGTAACCAGTGATGTTATTTGCTGGTTATGCAACAGCATTATGGCTATGTAAAATATGTTGCGCTGAAATAATTATTTCACTTTCATTATTAAAACACTGATGAATACGTGTATTTTCAAAACATATAATGAATAATTAAGCTTACTAATAATTCCGAATATAGTTGTGTCGAACATAAAGGAGTATTACCTGGCACTGGATACCCAATAAAATTTTGCTGAGATTGCCCGGAATTAAAATTCCGTTAAGTAAAATATGCCGTGCCTAAACACTTATTTCAACTTATTGGGGTCGTTCAGAAAGTACGTACATCCCGAAGGGGGGGAGGGGATTTGCTATTTTGTAAGGTGGGGTGGGGGAGGTATTATACAAAGTACGTACATTATAAGCATACACCAAATTTTAATTTGACTTTTTCCTACACACTCCTTAAATAAATATTAAATTTTTTTTAAACATAATTATTTTAATTTTTATGAAAAAGGGGGATAGACTAATAAAATGTACGTACGATAAGGGAGGAGGAGTAAGACCTTTTGTACGGTAATGTACGAAGGGGGGGGGGTTTAAAATTTCTCCATTTTTGTGTACGTACTTTTTGAACAGCCCCGTTATTAAAAAACTGATGGAATACATGGATTTTTAAATATACATATATAATTTTAAGGTTACTAATAGTTATAATTCTAAGTTAATATAGTTGAGTAGAATGAATGTTACCCGCACATGGGTACCAAGTAAAATTTTGTTTAGGTTTCCCGGAATTAAAATTCTCCCAATTAAAATATGTCGTGCCTAAACACTTATTTCAACTTGATTATTAAAAGACTGATGGAATACACAGATTTCAAAATATACGTATATGAATAATTTTAAGGTAACTAATAGTTATAATTCTGAATTAATATAGTTGAGTTGAATGAATGTTACCCTCACATGGGTACCCGGTAAAATATTGTTTAGGTTTCCCGGAATTAAAATTCTGCCAAGTAAAATATGTCGTGCCTAAACACTTATTTCAACTTGATTATTAAAAGACTGATGGAATACACAGATTTCTAAATATACGTATATGAATAATTTTAAGGTAACTAATAGTTATAATTCTGAATTAATATAGTTGAGTTGAATGAATGTTACCCTCACATGGGTACCCGGTAAAATATTGTTTAGGTTTCCCGGAATTAAAATTCTGCCAAGTAAAATATGTCGTGCCTAAACACTTATTTCAACTTGATTATTAAAAGACTGATGGAATACACAGATTTCAAAATATACGTATATGAATAATTTTAAGGTAACTAATAGTTATAATTCTGAATTAATATAGTTGAGTTGAATGAATGTTACCCTCACATGGGTACCCGGTAAAATATTGTTTAGGTTTCCCGGAATTAAAATTCTGCCAAGTAAAATATGTCGTGCCTAAACACTTATTTCAACTTGATTATTAAAAAACTGATGGATGTCAAAAAATATATGAATACGTTAAAGGTTACAAATTGCTATAATAATAAATATAAGATCTATCGAACATAAATGAGTATTATCCGCACTGGGTACCCAGTAAAAGTGGTCGGGTACTCGGTACATGTCTACTTCTATTAAACTAGAAATTTCCGTTCACTTCTCTGAATGGAAGCTTCTTATTTTAGTTCATTTTTTTTCTGTTTATTATTATTAAAAAATTCTTTTTTTCTAGGAGAGAAACCTTATCGCTGCACTTGGGAAACATGCGACTGGCGATTTGCTAGGTCAGATGAATTAACTCGCCATTACAGAAAGCACACAGGATCAAAACCTTTCAAATGTAAAGTATGTGATCGTTCATTCGCCCGATCAGATCATCTTGCTTTGCATATGAAGCGCCACCTGCCGAAAAACAAATGAAATGCATCTGAAACAACGGAACCCTTTCATCGCTTGATAAATATGCTCGTCATTTAATTGTAACTTGAGAGCGTTTTTGTGAAAAAGAAAACAAACGGGTGTGGTCTGAATGGAATTTTAAAAAAAGAAATCTCGAGACTTATGTTGAAGCTCACAGCTTTTTTTTTTTTTCCTTTCACGTGGAATTGAATTTCAATGACTTGGAAGATAGTTCAAACAAAAAGAAAGAAGAAAGAAAAAAAAACATTGTTTTTTGTCTGGTTGTCGTTAAGCTACGTTTTCTAAATATTTTCTGCGTAATATACCAGCAATGAAGATGGAATAAATTGTATTTTTTTAAGTGTACATATTTTTTGTAATATTTTTTTTGACCTTTTCTTTATTGTAATTTTTAATTGGGCAAGATTGTTTTTTTCTCTCTGTATGCTGTTCAAATATTCCATTTGTAAACAAACAACATGTGTGCATTAAGTTTTTGAGAAAGATTTCCGTATCGTGATCTATGCCAAAATAATCGCCGAGTCTTGGTAACTCGCCCCCAGAAGGGGACTAACTCGAAGGGTAAAACTTGTAGCCACCCACCTAGCAATTTTTTTTTTTNTTCTGCCTGTTATTTTTTTTTTTTTAAATTGTAAGTTTAAAATCTATTAGGCGATTGTAGATGACGTAACAGATCATGATACGGAATTATCTCCACTTTTACGACTAAATATTTTCACTAATTGGATATTATATGTGAAGCTATAATAACTTTAAGTACATCGATATTACAAAAACATAAGTACATCGTTTGATATGGGAGTATTTTAGTACTTCCAAGTAGAATTCATGCTTTGTGCGAAGTTACTACAGAGCAAGCTGAGAACAATTTAACACGTGATAACTACTCGTGGATAAACAATTAAACATATGAGATACTACCTGAAAGTTCTAGATCTATATTGACAATCAATGTTAAAAATATTATAATTATGTACTATCTTAGATGGCTAATCGGTATTTTTAGTTTTCATAACTATTCTGCGAATTAACTAGCAGTTTTTTAATGTACAAAAATTGAGTTCATTTATATATTTTAATTCATTTAATAAAATTGAACTTTGGTATTTTTTTAGCTGTCAAATAATTTGGTTAATCTGTTTTAAATAATTTTAAAAAGCATTATTATTACATTTTGGTAAGAATGTTATAGCTAATACTATTGCGTTAAAGACAGTTAAAAGCTATTTTTTACCTATGCGTTTAAAACAGGTGTTATTTTCTAGTAACGGAAGTAATTTACTTTTAATAAGTTTGAATCTTTTCGGAGCTTAAATATTTTTTTTTAATGTATTATTATTATTTTTTACTGTTAGGCGAAAAAAAACTTTCAAAGCATTGATATAATGTCTTATTTTGCATTTGAAAATTTCTAGGGAAAACTACTGAACTGTTTTATGATTACTAACACTTTTAATATTTTCACAGAAAATTAGCTCCATGGAACTTTGTCGGTACATGATGTATAAAAAAGTTTAGTACTTTTTTGAACAGCAAAATGTTATGCCTTTTTACTTAAAAAAGGATACTGTGCCATATGTTAATACTTAAATACTGGTAAAAGCTCTTTTTATTTTAAAGAGAAAAAAAAATCTTTTACTACCGTGAATTCACAAGTGCCAATCTTTTTACCAGAAATCTTTTGTATAGTGCCAATCATATTTCCTGTGCTATATTTTACTGGTTATTCTCTTATGATTGGGATGGATTTACTAAGCATAATGAAAAAGTCTGATAATATTTGTAGACTATTGAATATTATTATTATTTTTCAACTTTATATTTTACTGTTTTTTTTTATCCAATATATTTTATTTTATAATGCTTAAAATCTACAATATTGACAGACTATTAATGCAAGTGATATATTATATAAGTCTCTATTAAATATTAAATTTATCCTAAATTCTAATTTATTCGCCTGTATATCAATGCTTATTTAACAACTTAGACTTATTTTTTAACACCTTAAAAAATGTGATTCATTCTTTGGATTTGATGCAGGGTCAACTATGTAAACAGTAATAGGCTAAATAGCGTTATCAATTTATTATTGTATAACTGTTTTTATTTGTACGGGGTGTTCCATAACTACCGCCTTTGATATATATATTAAGAACTATTTAAATTAAGCACACAAAAAATTATACTTTACAGGTTGCAAATTAATGTCAAAGTAACAAGGAAACGATTTTATTTTATTTTATAACCGGCGTTGGACAACCGGCCTAATTCTGAGTGACGACTTTCAATATTAAACTCCATGGCATTATAATTTTGAACGCAACCCGGAAGACAAGGGAACTCCTGGATCAAGCATCGGGAAATAGCAGCTTTCGTGGAGGACTTTTCGATAAAACTGACTTTCTTCAGAAGTGATTCGTCGGTCATTTTATTTATTTTTCCGTTTCGACACCAAAATATTGATTTTTGATCCCTAATGTGTAATTCTATACACTTTTTTGACCAGAGTTCTAAAAATATATATTAAAGGAGGTGATTGCGTTACACCCTATACGTATTGTTCTTATTGATTTCAAAAAATAAAAAAGATTTTAATCATTTTGTTTACTCTGTATATTTAGTATTTTTATTATTCATATGTTTGGTGCTACATATATTTTGTAATAATTTCTCGAAGAGTATCTATTTTTATAAAAATAACTTTGTCTTTCTACACTGTCAAATAAACTAGAACAAACATGGCTATGCCATTGTATAAAGGAACCTGTGTGATATGGATTGCGTTATTCTTTACTGTGAGTTTGTTTGTATTTTTTAAAAGTTTTTAAACAAAGCACAATAAATACATAATTGAGAATGTTGTATAGTTTCTTTGTAATTGTACAATACATGTGTATCCGTATTACCTGGTATCCCAAAAATAATAAACTATTTGAGAAAAGAGGGAAAAAAAGAAAGTAAGAAATTGGAGGTTTGTTACGTTCTGCTTTGGAAGCAATTTATTATTCTGATCGAATTTCAGAGATAGTAATAAAATTCATCAACAGACGGCATTGCTGTCTGTTGATAGATTTTGAAAATATTGTTTTCGAAATTTCTTAGTAGCGCCACCTGTTGACAGACTCAGTAATACATTCATTTATAAGCTACCTTGATTTCATTCCATAAGAAAAAATTTAGGTGATCCAAACATATAAAAAAGTATATTTATAAACACATATTTACAACGATTAACTCACTTCCCTACTAAAAAGAATCTTCAGAATTTCTAAATATCTCAAGGTAACTAATTATTTAATACTACTTAAAAATACTTAAGACAACCTCATAAAATGAATCTAAATAAATACTTAACGTTTAACTAATTTTTTAAAGCTACTTAAGTTATTACTAAATACAGCTTGACAAAATTTATAATAGATACCCGAGTTTATGGTGTCGCATAAGAAAATACGTATGTATGCTAAAACTTTATGAAAGAACTAAGTTATAAATTTTTCAACTATATCAATTTTCATATTGTCGTAATTTATATAAATGCATATTAATTAATGCAAGTGCTGAACGCAACTCAATAAAATCTCGGAGGTCATAGATAATGACTAGAGTATTTGTTATCCTGGATTAAAATTTTATTCTAACGTCATCAGAGGCATATATTTTATTTTAATGTCATTTCTTTGTCAAAAGACTTATTCCAAGAATTTGCATTCAAAAATACAGTACGTTGAAAAATTATCAAAAGAAATAATTTTTTAAACAACTGTAAATGTTAAACTACCACTTTTTTTATTTAAAAAATAGTTTCTATATTAACTAAATCTTTCAACGAATATCAGCGCCATTTACTAATAGAATATTATAAGATGTCGACGGAAGTTGACAAATGTGATGACTAATATATTCCTCTGTTAATAAATATCTTATGATAGATAATCAAATCGCTCATAAATATTACTCTATCCTTTACACTAGAATTCCCACGTGCGACCAATAATGCAAAAAGTAATGACTACTAAAGTTTAATTGAATATATTAATATTAGCTATTTTTTATTAAATATTCCTTTTAGTTTATTGGAATTTTAACGAATGTCCGCATAACACCATATCAATCAGGGTTAAAAGATAAAACTGGTAACCAAAGTAGTTCTTTAGCAGTTTATTTGTAGGCAGGGTTATAATTGTTTGATTTATTTAATTAATCATTACTTTTGCTCAAAATAAAATTATTCCGTTACATTTTGAACTAACATTGATTATATATATGATTAAACTGACAATAATTAAAGTAAAAGCAAAGTAAGTCTGTCAAATTAGCAACGCCTACGTTTAAGCTACCGTTTTTTATTTATTTACATTCTGATTTTGTACGAATGCTTTTACGAATCACCCGTCCCCAAGGAGTTAATAAATAAATGCCTGATATTTTCAGTCTCCGCTAGAGGGCGTATTCAAGCGTTACGATCGCGAATCTAAATAAATACTTAACATTTAACTAATTATTTAATACTACTTAAATTATCACTTAAGACAACCTATCAAAATAAATTCTTAGCGTTTAACTAATTATTTAACACTACTTAAGTTTTAACTTAAGACAAATTAATAAAACAAATCTAAATAAATACTTAACATTCAACTAATTATTTAACACTACGTAATTTATTACAAAAGACAGCTTAATAAAATTAATGATAGATACCCGAGTTTATAGTGTCGTATAAGAATAATACGTATATATGTTATAAGTTTATGAAAGAACTAAGTTATAAATTATTCAACTATATCAATTTTCACATTGCCGTAATCTATATAATTTACGTATTAATTAATGCGCATGCTGAATGCAACTGACTAAAATCCCGGAAGTCACACGTTTCCCAACTATGGACTAGACTAGAGTATTTGTTATCCTGAATTAAAATTCTATTTTAATGTGATCAGAGACATATCAGAGAATTTCTTGGCTAAAACACTATCTTATTCCAAAAATTTGCATTAAAAAATTCAGTACTTACAAAAAACATTAAAAAAGTTACTTTTTAGAAATAATTATAAACGTTAAACTATCACTTTTTTTATTTAAAATATTGCTTCTATAGTAACTGAATTTGAGAAGGGGTTTTTCAACTTACATAAGGCCAGGGGTCGCAATTAAAAACTTTATCAAATCTTTTATGTTTGAAGGAACATTAAATATTACTGTCTAAGTTTTATCAAGTTGTACAAAACAAAAGTATTGAATTACAAATTAAAATAAGAAGTATATTTTTTAAAATATTTAATTGCATATTAAAAAATTCTGGCTACAATAACTTTAATTGTGCATCTATGTATTAAACAATTAATGTGCAATAGATATCAAATTGTTAAGATATAAAACTTAAAAGTATTTAAAACCCATATAGATTTTTTACGAAAACTGTCCAAAAAAAAAAAGTGACAACTAATATATTTTAGTTCGCGGCCAGGGGGCCGCCTTCTGGTAACCGCTGATCTAGAGGCAGAAGGTACATGAAATGCAATCTTAATTAAAAACTGTCGACGGAAGTTGACAATGATAATAAATTTCTCATAATAAATTTCTTAAGTTAGAAAATCACTCATAAGTACTACTCTATCTATTATACTAGAGTTCTTACAATTATTTCTAAATATATATTACAATTATTTCTACGAAATAACTACATTAAACTACCACTTTCTTTATTTAAAATATCGCTTCTATAATAACTAAATCTATTAGGATTTGGATGAGCGTAGTTAACTCTACTCTGGTTTAAAACTGTCGACAGAAGTTGACAAAGTTATTACAAATGTGATCCTCTCTTTAGACATTTCCTTAAGATTGAAAGTCTCGCATAAGTATTACTCTATCCATTATACTAGGGTTCCCACATGTGACCAAAAATGTAAAAAGTAGTTAATTGAAGATATTAGCTATTATTGAATATTTCTTTTAGTTTACTGAAATTTTAACAGATGATTTTTTTTAATTTTAAAAATTATTAATTTGAACTATTAGTCATGGTGGTAGTTATGATTAAATAATTAAAAGTATGATAAACAAATACAAGTTAATTGAGTTTCTACCACTTTCTACATTTTTCGTCACCTGTGGCATCCCTGATTATTTACGTCTAAAAAAAATTTCTTGTGTATTCACTTTTCTAATTAGCCCAAAATGCCCGCCATTAAAAAAAAAAAAAAAACTTTTCTAATTATATATATAGATATATAGCACAATAAAAACGAAAAGGATAAAAAGAACGTTTCTAACCTCTATTTGCTCTTCTGTTTTCTTTTCTTATTTTGTAATCTGGTAGGCATATTAAGAAAATATTTTAAATCATTCTTGAAAAATTTCGGTATGTATAAGTTTATTTGAAATCGTTACTCGCTTTATTAATACCGTTTTGTTAAGTATTTTTCTTGCATGTTATTTTCTGTTTTTTGCTGGATATGTTTCGCATATTTTTTACTCAGTGTGTTCTATTTTCGTTTAAATATTTTTTAATACTCGTCACATTATTGTTTTGATACATTTTGCTTTGGCAATATTAACACGTTGAATGCCATGGGGGTCAAGGTGAAGCCAAAGTTATTTGAAGCACATAATTCGGGTAAATTTTTAATTATTTTTAATATTATTATCGTTACTAAAATGGTTTGACGAAATTAATGCAATATAGAACAAAATACAAAAAATAGTTATATTTATGTACACAGATATGCCGACTTGTTCTGGACAGCGAATAAATATTTTCGAGTGGTAGTTTATTAATTGTGTTTCTTGATGTAATAAATTCAATTTAGTAGATTTTTATCCACCACTATTTCTAAATAATTCGTAGGTTTATATAATTCACCACTTTTCTCAGATATGTCATGCTAAACCTTTAGAAAAAAGTAGCAAAATTTGTCTAATATTTGCAAATTTAGTTTGCAGTTATTTATCGTTTGGCCAGACCGGTAAAATTAGCGTGGCGTTCAACGTGTTAAGATTTTATTAAGAATATAGTCTGTGTGCGAAACCAAGTAACTGAAGATATCCAACTAATTTATTTTCTTTAGATTTTTCTAGAGAATTTATCCTTTAGATACTAAATTGTTTTTCTAAAATTTTTCTTCAGAATAGAAGCTTAAATTTTAAAAATTTTCTTACCGACATCTGTCTGAACTTTAATTTAACTTTATAATTATGTTAGATATACTTAGAAAATAAAGAAGTTCATTTTTATTCTTTTAAAAATTCATATTTAATGAAGATTTATTTATTCGAAATCTATTGCCCGAAATAATTTTTAAATCAATAATAGGTTTACTATAATTCCATACAAATATAACAATGAATAAAATGCTTAAACTGATATATTTAAGTATTTACTGTTAATTTTTGCTTCACCTGGACAGGAAAAAAATCTCGAATGAATAAAAAAAAAAAGGGGGGGGGGGGGGTTAAAGAATGAAGAACTTACTAAATTTTTTTTAGTTTTTTTATTAGTTTCCTTTNGGGGGGGGGGGGAGTTTCCCATCGAAATAAAGCCACTTCTGATTATAGCCAAAATATCCTCCTTTTATATTTTAAATATTTGTGCATACCATTTACACATTACACAACATCAGTAATAATTATATGTAATTCCAATGATGGCAGTCTTCATTTCGCCAACCGAGTGAAATTGCTTGTTTTTTGTTTTAACTAAGGATAGCCCTTCATGGTTTCTTGTGGGTTAGAAGTCATGAAAAAGGACATGCCATTCATGGCATGCTCCCTAATGGTAGGTAGATACTTTATTTGCGTTGCACTAGAGCTGCACAATGGGCTGAATGATCCGAAGACATGCCATCGCAATTTTGATCCTCTGCAGAGGGGATGGCTCCTCTGCTTCGGTATCCCGATGATCTGCGCGCGAAGTCGAGCACCCTACAGTAGAACAGTAACGAGTGCCGATATCGCGCACCCTCGGTCCCTACGCAGGCTGATCGAAGTGGTCACCCACCCGCTTACTGACCGCAGCCTTTAATGCTTGACTTCGGTGTTCTACTGAGAACCGTGTCTTTATGGTCATTCCACTGCAAAAAAAAACAACAACTGTAAAGATTTTGCAACAAAAATGTAAGGCATTTTCTTACTTGAAAATCAGACAAGGGTCAACAATTCTCCCTTCAAATGCCAGTAAATGAGTTTCTAGCATTTTTTGGTAATGATTAGCCTTGGGGTAAAGCTGCATTAAGTTAACCATCAACCGAAGCCTTCTCACTGCATTCATAAATCACCACATTGCTGTTCGGTAAACTTGACCTAACTGTCCAGGCTGTATAGAGGATTCCGATAAGCTTGACCTAACATCCAGACTGTATAAAGGCTCCAGATAAGCTTGACCCAACATCCAGGCTGTATAGATGCAGCTCCCGATAATAATTTTAAAAAAATTCTGGAAATCCATTTGTTGCCATTTACCGAGAGAATTGGTGGCCCAAATCGGATTTTTCAGCCGGACAGTGCCTCCATTGATGATATAAAATCTTCACATTATTGGTTTTTGGATAAGAGGGTGACCTTACCCCCAAGAAAATGTGGGGGGGGGGTGTCCCTCAGTAAAACTGTATATGCTAAAATGTAGCAGTTTCAGCTTGTAGCAGAATTAAATGCTACGATTTATACCAGTGTCCTGCAGGGTTTTGTAAATGGTACACAACATCATATATTTCAAGTCATTCTATAAGCTTATCGTATATATTAACTATAATTAGAAGTGGATTTATTTCGATGGATTAATTATTTTACTTATTCGATGTTTTTTCCCCTGTTCATGGAGAATTAACTACTCCTTGTAAATATGTGCTTAGATATAAACTATTTTAATAAAATGTTTGGCTTTCTTAGCGTTCAGTTATGGAACAAGATCAAGGTGGCCTTTATTCAAGTGGGGAGCATTTACAGTTTTAAATTTTAAGAGAAAAAAATCTGATTTCATAAATTTCCACACAGCACTTAACTAGACAAAACTAGGCGTGCATTTTCTATTTATTTATTTATTTGTAACCCCGATAAGTTCATGCATAATTTAGTATAATATGACATAGATGTGAAACAATAACAAGCCGCAAAAGAAGGAGTAACTAGTGAGTATGTATCAAAAGTTAAAGGGAAAAAATATCTTTAATTCGGTACACAACCCTTAGTTTTATATATATATATATAAAACGTATCTTTCATTGATTGTAAAATGAATTATTTTAGTGTTTACAATTAGTAATATTTCGTAAATGCTATTTAGGTCTCAATATCATCTGATCCTTATGTACCAGTTGAATTATCTAATGTAGAGGATAAAAAGTCTGTTGATGCTCAAAATAATGGTAAAAGCATTTATGAATTTTTGTATCTTCTTAAAAGTATCATGTTATATATGAAAGTGAAAAAATATATGAAAATACACAAATCTTGTTTAAACACTATTCTTATAAGATTATTTCTTGTAAGATATAAAGGTTTGAAAATTTTTTAATTTTTATTATAATTTTTTAGATTGTCATTTGTAATNTAAGGAAGTTTATTTTTATTCTTTTAAAAATTCATATTTAATGAAGATTTATTTATTCAAAATCTATTGCCCGAAATAATTTTTAAATCAATAATAGGTTTAATGTAATTCCATATAAATATGCATTAACAATGAATAAAATGCTTAAACTGATATATTTAAGTATTTATTGTTAGTTTTTGCTTAACCTGGACAGGAAAAAAAATCTCGAATAAATAAAAAAGGGGGAGAAAGTGTCCCATTGAAATAAAGCCACTTCTGATTTTAGCCAAAATATCCTCCTCTTACATGATTTTAAGTATTGATGCATATCATTTACCAATCCCACAATAGCATCAATAATTATATGTAATTCCAATGATGGCAGTCTTCATTTCGCCAACCGAATGAAATTGCTTGTTTTTTGTTTTAACTAAGGATAGGCCTTCACGGTTTCTTGGGGGTTAGTGGTCATGAAAAAGGACAGGCCATTCATGGTATGCTCCCTATAGCATACCTGCCAACTTTTAGGCATTTGGCGTAAAATTTTATTTCTATAATTAAAGTGGTAGCAAAATGTATACTTTCTATAGATTTCTTGCACTTATAAACTTAATTTCTAATTTTTTTGACCACCACTATTTTTAAAAGAATTAAGCATATATATTAATATCTAACATGACTTTAAAAAGGCAATTTACTTCCTGCTTCCCTCAATGCTCTACCGAAACAGTGTTAAAATTCCAGGCGATTGGGAAAGGGGTCGCTTCGCGACCCAGGTGCCCAATAAAATGAAATCACTAGGACTTTTTCAAATACAACGCCATTATTCCAGGTGCCACGGGCACAATCACCGATGAAAGTGTGAAGTGTCCGCTTCGCGGACAGGTACACTGAAATTGAATTCAGTTCAAGCTCAAGCTTTTTCAAAATACAGTGCATGTTTCTGACTGAAATTGTAATTTAAATTCGATTTTACTACTACTTGGGAAAATCATCCTCGAAAGAATTAAAAGTTGGCAGGTATGCTGTAGGTAGGTATAGGTACTTTATTTCCTTCGCGCTAGAGCTGCACTGGATGATCCGAAGACATGCCATTGCAATTTTGATCCTCTGCAGAGGGGATGGCTCCTCTGCTTTGGTAGCCCGATGACCTACACGCGAAGTTGAGCACCTTACGGTAGAACATTTTAACGAGGGCCAATACCGCGCACATCCTCGGTCCCTACGCAGGTTGATCGAAGTGGTCACCCACCAGCTTACTGACCGCAGCCTTTAATGCTTGACTTCGGTGTTCTACTGAGAATCGTGTCTTTATGATCAGTCCACTGCAAAAAAACAACTGTAAAGATTTTGCAACAAAAATGTAGGAATTCTGTTGCTTGAAAATCAGACAAGGATCAACAATTCTGTCTTCAAATGCCAGTAAATGAGTTTCTAGCATTTCTTTGGTATTCATTAGCCTCGGGGTAAAGCTATACATTAAGCTAACCATCAACCGAAGCCTTCTCACGGCATTCATAAACCGCCACATTTGCTGTTCGGTAAGCTTGACCTAACCTCTCCTCCAGGCTGTATAGGGGCTCCCGATTATAATTTAAAAAAAAAAAAAAAATCGGGAAATCTATTTATTGCCATTTACCGAGAGAATTGGTGGCCCAAATTGGATTTTTCAGACGGACAATGCCTCCAGTGACGATGCAAAATCTTCACATAGTTGGTTTTTGGATAAGAGGGTGACCTTACCCCCAAGAAAATGTGGGAAGGTGATCCTCAGTAAGACTGTATATGCTAAAATGTAGCAGTTACAACTTGTAGCAGAATTAAATGCTACCATTTATACCAGTGTCCTACAGGGTTTTGTAAATGGCACACAACATCATATATTTCAAGTCATATATAAGCTTATCGTATATATTAACTATAATTAGAAGTGGAATTATTTCGATGGGATACTTCTTTTACTTATTCGATTTTTTTTCTTCCTGTTCATGGAGCATTAACTACTCTTTGTAAATATGCTTTCAGATATAAACTATTTTAATAAAATGTTTGACTGTCTTAGCGTTCAGTTATAGAACAAGATCAAGGTGGCCTTTATTCAAGTGGGAAGCACTTTCAGTTTCAAATTTTTAGAGAAAAAAATCTGATTTCATGAGTTTCTACGCAGCACGTATGTAGCCAAGTATTGTGTATACAAGCCAAGTATTGTGTATTTACTTATTTATTTGAAAACTCGATAAATTTATGCATAATTTAGAATAATGAGACCTAGATGTGAAACAATAACAAGGCGCCAAAGGAAAGAAAAATTAATCAATGTGTATGTATCAAAAGTTAAAGGGGAAAAAATAACATAAATTCGGTATACAACCCTGAGTTTTTTTTTTCATGTTTATACATTTTATTGTTATTTTGAGTATTTATTTGTTCATCTTGAACTTAAGAGTTATATTTTATAGAAATTTGTATTTAAATAAAAATAAATTATATGCAAAAGATGCTAATATTTAAAAAATTATGGCTTATTATCAAAGTTTCCCAGAATGTCTTTTATTCTCTCAAATTTTTGTTAGTATTTTAAAAATTGGTGTTTAACTGTAGTTCACCCAGATTGTGGGTGTTGAATATAAACTCTATATATTTGTAACAGTAAAAACATATTTTTTATTATATCAAATTATAAAGTAAAAAATTAAGTACCGATGAAAATTTCACTACTGTAGTATTTGCTATTTTTGCGTTTTTGTATGTTTGTTTATTATTTAACTGCGTTTAACTGATCAAAGTAAATATTTTGAATTTTCGGTTTAGAAAAAAAGATATTTAAAATCTGCAGATGAAGTGTTTTTACATTATTTATTTAATATTTTTTCAAATAAATAAATGCAACTCTGAACCTTATTATTGTCTTGCTTATGATAACGAGCATCCTCTGAAAATTAGAGAAATTGGTAGTAAAATTTTAAATGAACATTCAAAAATCCGTCTCATTACTTTTCCGATTATTTAAAAAATATATTTTTGTTAGAGAATCGCTTCAAGTTCTCAGAGTATTAAATGAACAAAAGCAGTAAACTTTCAAATATCCGTGTGGGATTTTTACTACCAGTTTTTTAGCTTCTTCAGGGCGCTGGTCACCAAGGGTGAAAGCGAGACGGAAAAGAGGAAAGGCTGGTTGTAAAACCATTTCAGTTATAGCTAGTTTTGGGGTGGAGTTTACTTATTCTTTTTTTAAATTTTTCAACAATATCTACTTTATCTTGGAAAAGAAGCAGTTTTATATATATGCCAGAATTATAAAAGAAATCTTGACGGTTACAGATATTTCATTTTTTTCGAAAAAAATGCTGGAATGAAATGTTTTACGTACCAGGTTTTTCTCTTTTCCGTCTTGCTATATAAGGGCTTTCACCCATGCTGGTCACCTTAGCTATGACCACTAATGTCATTAAAAACTTAGTTAAAACTTGAGAAAATAAATTTGAAATATGCTTCAGAACAGCAGTTAAAACTTGAGAAAATAAATTTGAAGTATGCTTCAGAACAGCAGTTAAAACTTGAGAAAATAAATTTGAAATATGCTTCAGAACAGCAGTTAAGACTTGAGAAAATAAATTTGAAGTATGCTTTAGAACAATTGTTTTGCATAGCCGTGGCGGCTCAGGGACACAGGTTCACATTCCAGAGCTGGCTGGTCGATAAGAATTCTGCACCAGGATCGCACCGGCCACGGTGCTTACGAAAAAATATCTGTGAAATTATCCTCTAAGCGTAGTTTTTACGTATTGTAACAACACACAGCGCTTTTCGCCACAACTTCACTTAAATTTATTCTTTGTGTACGTGATTTTTAATGTTTCATAATTTAGAAGTTTATACAATAAACCTTTTTTTTATAGAAATATTACACGAATTCAGTTTAAAATTTGTCCTACAATCACCCTGAATTAAAAAAAAAAAAACAATTTGAAATAAATTTTCCGTCTGGACATTGCATTGCACAAGTCAAGACTCATAAATTCTCGTGCGGGCGACAATCAGGACTTTCAATTGATCGTCATAACATAAAGTTTTATATTTTGCACTTGGCCGTTGGCCCCATTTGTAAAATGTAAATTTTACCCGTCGTTATAATGGAGCTGCCACTATAACGAACGACCGATCTAGAAAAAGCACCCATAAGTATTCAATTAGATGCAAATATAGTAATGTAATAAATTTAAATAAATGTGTAGTAAATTGAGTAACGTGGCTCGAATCAAATTTTGCTTATAGAATTTATCTATGGAGCCAATTTCATTCTCCATTCATAACTGGATGTCCCTGTTAAGAAATTTTTATTGTTGAATAAAGTCGCAAATATAATATCCTGGTGTGAAAGCGTGCGTTCACCTGTAAAAAGCTGAAGCATCATAAGAGGTGAACATCGAAGAATAAAAGGGGCGAGACTCGGCTGATTGGCAGGGTCGAGACCTCATTAAATGGCCTGTCGAGATGATTCGGGAAGATGATCTCCTGATTTGGTGCTTCGCAGGATAGTCACGTGTCTACCCCTATCCCTCTTTTTCGATGATAGAAAAGGGTGAAATTGCTACGGAATGTTGAACGGGGGTCACAATTCTGGGTGCAAGGGCTTCTCCGAGCACGAAATCGGTTTTAAATGTCTCTCGCTCGACCTCTATGATTCTCAGAAGTGTTTATTGGCGATGGCAGTAGCTTGTTTTTGTTTGGTAATCAGTTCGATTTTTTATTCAAAAATAAAGAACTGAAACAAGAAGCGGCGAAGGTTGAAAAAAACAACAACAAAGAATAAGGTTCGTTTCCTTGATGAATATCGTGATTTTCTGTTGAAGTCTTGTAATCAGATATCGTGGTTTAGCTTTTCAATCAAAATATGGAAGATTGGCGTGCAAAACTGGATTGTTAACTCTTGAGAATAGATAAGATTCTTTTTTTTTTAAAGTAGTGTTATTTTGCAAGTGAGAAAGACGTGTTTAATTTATCAAAATTCTACATTATTAAAATGTGAATTTCTGTTCTCCTTTTAAAAGTGACTGATGACTTTCACAGACACTTATTTAGAATCAATTGTAGTGGTAACTTGCAATTTATTTAGAGATCCATTACTTTCCTTAATTAATTTTCTTGACTTGATGAAATATAATTGAATAATGAATGTCTGTAATGGTGTCTGTTAATTGACTTGAGATATATGAAATTGTGTCTAATAGTTGACACTAGATGTCTGAAATGATGTCTAATGGTTGACAATGGATGTCAAAATTATGTTTAATGCTTTCACGTCTTTGCCCCTAGGGACACGTCAATATAAACATTTCAAAGTTTAATAATATTAAAATTATTAATAAACCGTGATGGTCCAAATAATTTTGAATTAAATATTTCAACTAAGAATATTGATTTATGACTTTTAAAACAAGTGGGGTAAAAGAACTCTAGAGAAAGAAAGAAACAAGACAATGGGCACTATCGAGTTAATATGTATTTTTTCATTTTCATTTGTAATTATGTGACAATATTTTTGCAAACTAAAACAAAATTAAGGTTAAAAATTATTAACCTCGTTAAATGAGACTGTGAAATAGTGTCTGATAAAAATTTTTACTCACAATTATAAAACTTGTTTATCCAAATATAATTCCATCCAAAAAATAACTTTTAGTTTATTTATTATTTTATTTAATGATGGTCGAAAAAAATTTTGAATTGTAAGGTATACAATTTTTGCAGCATTTTTAAGAATATAATTTTACAGGGCAAAATACAAAATTTGAGCGAAATCGGTTGAATTTGAATTCGAGAAATTGATTTTTAAAATGTCAGATATTTGAAGTTCAATTTCTCAGGAACTATTTGACCGATTTCGCTTAAATTTTGTATTTTGGCATGTAAAATTATATTCCCTAAAAATGGTGCAATGATTTGTATACCTTGCCATTCAGTATTTTTACGACCATTATTATATAAAATAATAAATATTTACTATTTTTTTTGCACAAAATTATCTTTGAATAAACGAATTTTATAATTGAGTGAAAATTTTTTTCAATTAGCTTAAAAACTTCTCGAGATATGGGGAAATACCGAAAAAGTTAAATTAACGTTAAAGGCTTCAAACTTTGGATCTCGCTCCTGACCAAACTATGGGGACCATATTTCCCAGATTGCGGCTGCACCTTATATTTTGGGGGTCAAATATCCGAATCCATTAAAAAAGGTATATTTATTCAGAGAAAGAACGTTTTTGTGTCTGATTTCGTAACTTAAAAGATCGTCTGTATTAATCAGCATTTTTGAGGTCCGCCCTCTCCAGCCATTAAAACTGTGCGTGCCACAGGTCCTGGGTTCAACTCTCGGACAGAGCAAGGTTGACTCAGCCTTTCATCCAGTCGATAAATGGGTAACAAGCATGCTTGGGAACTAAACACTGGGGGTTCCGCGTTCGGCTGACCACCTGACCGGTACATCTGCCCCTGCACTCCAGAGCCCAAGGTCAAGAAAACAGAGATGGGCACAGTAGGCCTTGGCTCTCTATGGGCTGTTGCGCCAATGAGTTTTTTAGAGTTTTAGAACGTGAAGATCTGAGGACGGCCCGTTATATTTCTTTCCTCTTCTTTTTTTTTTCTTTCTTTTTTTGCGCACTGTACTTCGTTGAGTTTGGCTACCTACAATTGCCAACCTTCATCGATCTAAAACTAAAGAAACGAGATAACATGTTTTGGATACTAGTGAATTAGAATTGAATCATTGTAGTGGTAGCTACGCTACAATATTTCGATCTAAATGCTAAACTAAACGCAACGTCAATGCTCGTTTCAGGTTTCGTAGTATATTTTTTTTAAATTATGTATTTTTCAACAGGAGCAGAGTCCTTGAAAAAAGAAAAATTCTAAGTGGAGGGAGGAGAAACTTCAAACACCCTTTGTCATCAGTTACTCAAATTGAATAACAGTGATTGAATTTCAGAAATTTTCATTAGTTATTTCAGTTCTTCGAACATTTTTCCCTCTGCCGGACTTTTGGTGAAGTATATGTTGTCGCTGTTAGCAATTTAGAAATTTTACATGGTCTTTCTGGGACTGGGTTCGCTCCCAGAAAAATGTAGTTTTTTTGCTTTATAAAACAACTACAATAGGTAGGTGGTGAGGAGAAGAGCTTCAATAAAAGAGCTGTCAGCTTCAATAAAACAGGTTTCAAGAAATTCAGAGAAATTTCTCGTTAAATCCGAGTTATGCTCTTAATAACAGGATTTTACGCAGGCATTTAACCCAGCATCTATATATAAATATATATATATTCCTTACACGGCGACAAAAAAAGCCTCATTACAACTCCCCGAATGGCAACGCTAGAAAATCGACCAATGATTGCCGTTGAAAATGTCACATGCCAAATCTAGCTGAGGTGGCTCAACATAAAGCGCTTTTAAAAACGGAAACTGAAATAATCAGAGAGCATTCTCACCAAAAGTGATCTCTTCCGAAATTCACCCTATCAGCTGCGGCAATTTCATACTATTAAGCTAGGCAGAAGTGAGTAGTCTTTGTCGATAGATCTCTATTTTAGTATTTTGTCGACAGCGCTTTTTTTCCCGAATTTATATATTACGAATTTATTTGACGATTTTTGATTTATATCACGAATTATATTATATCACATTTCTAATAGGATTAACGAATTATATGTCATTTATTTGAATTCAAATTTATTTTAATGACTTAGTATTTGCTAAAAAGGTGTAATTTTTTTAAAAAAAAAAGTTTTTATATGGATTTGAATGATTGTTTTGAATTCTTAGAATTTTGTGCATTTGCAATGCACCTAAGTTAGTAGCGAGCGAAGCAAACCATATAAGATAGCGCAGCAATTTTGGGGGGTTGGCGAGCAGGGGGCGCAGCCCACTAGTTTAATTAAAATTTACTCGCTAAACCCGACAACTTCTTTAAATCAGGGCTCCTTATAAGCAAGTTCAACTGTATTCTCTTTTTAATAAAAAGAATTTCTGTTAGTGGATCTTTTTAATTGAGTTATACTTCACCCCCGCACAATGACGAGGCTGGGTGTTACTTACCAAGAAGGGTCAAGACATTTCGTCATGAAAACGATTTGACCTTTGATCCCTGAAGATAATTAATGAACCGACGTGGATCAGAGTGATTAATTAATACGTTATACCGTAACTGACCAGTAAATAAGCTTCATACCTCGTTTATCACTTTGCAAAGCATGATAAGAAAAAAAAAAGTGCTTTTAAAGAAACTTCCTACAACTTGCCGACTGATTGGGGTTAAAATAACTAATTGGAAAATTTGTAGGATTAAATGTATTGGAAAAATATGGTGGTTGAATTTTAATTTAATTTAAAGAAAAACATTTTTGATATCTTTATGTTTCTTGCTAGATCTAATTAACCTTCAGAGTGAAAGAGTACACCAACCAGTAAGTGAACACACCCCAGTGAATGAACAGTTAATGAATATTTTTAAAAATAAAATTTTATTAGTTTTTCTCTGGATATATTGGGAACAGTAGCTTTACTACCTTACAATAGGAACCCATCTAACAGTGTACTGGTCATCTAGGCACATGGTTCACTCTTGAAGAAAAGGCAATTTTTTTATTTATTTATTGTATCTGCAAAGCACTTAGTTTCCCTGACAAAATTGTACGGGTTAAGTGATTTTCTGTTTTAGATACAATTGATTATTTTCAATAAGTAGATTTATTTTCTCCGTGTGAAAAATTGAAATTAAATATGGTTGGTGAAAATGTATTTTTATTTATTTAATTATTAATTTTTTTATATACACATTATGGCATAGGAAAATTCTGATTTTAGGGGGTGTTTATTAATTGGTTTAGCAAGTCATTAAAAACACAATGAATGAACTCATGTTCATTCACTGGTATGTTTCTGTATTTTTGAAAATAAAGAATATTAATTTCCATTTGAAGGTATTTTCGCCTCCGGAAAACCCTAGGCGAAAATACCTTTCCTCATATTATGTATCAAAGTTCTAAGAAGTATACAAAAAAAACCTATGTTATTCGTTTAATATAGTAAAAACTTTGTTTGCTTCAAAAATTGTAAAGGTGGAAAAAGTAGACATGTTTTAAGCGCTCAAAAATAGGCGCCCATTTTCAAAACTCACCAGACGGAAATGAGAAAATCAAAATAGACTCACAATCACGTCTGGTGAATCTCGATAATGGGTGCCTACTTTAGGGCTTGAAACATGTTTACTCTTTACACCTTTACAATTTTTGAAGGAAAAAAAGTTTTTACAATATTAATCAAATAGTATTTTTTTTTCTTTAAGTTATCAATAATAAGTTTTCATAAATGCGAAATTTTTCTTACTTTTTTGGGTGAGAATGGATTCATAAAGCCTGTTGCAAGCAATCTCACTTATGACCTGAAATGTTGGAAATGGAAGAGTTGGAGGTTAGTTCATTCAGCAACAGGCCTTGTTAACGTAGAGTCTTAGAAATTGTGAGATCAAAGCAACTTAGTCTGAATTCCATCTAATATTCCATAAGCAACACATGTCAACAAAATTATGAGGGATAACTATAAGATAGACATAGGGGACTATTACAAGTATTGGTATCTTCCGGCGAAAATTTTTTAGAAGATTAAATAGCTGTGAACCCAAAATTGGGTTTCTTTATACGTATAGATTACGCGAAAAATGGTGTGTGCAATGTTATGACAGATACTGGGAGAAAGAATTCATTTACTGTATATCATCTAGATAAAATGTAGACAAAACTTCTTTTTTTTAAAGAAAAATTGCATTCATAATATAGCCCAATGCAGAAAAAAATTCTAAAAATGAAAAAATAAAAATTTCTCCTGAAGATGTTCGAAAGTAGTTTCAAGAACTTCAAAGGTATTTTATGGATGAAAATTTAAAAAAAAAAAAAGAAAAAGAAAAAGAAAAAAAAGCAATATGGCTTCCGGAAAGAAAGACTACAACTAGAAAATTTTTTTTAAAAAAAATCGAAATTCCTTAACTTATGTCCGTGTTGTCTTCCTGTTATTTTAGAATATACTTAGTACTGAAATAACAAAATGTAAGAAAGAGAATAAATTTTTTTTTCTATTTATTTGACTATACTTTTACAATTCATGACCTAATGTAAAATTTTTCAGAATAATTAGATACTATTATATGCTTTGGATTATAAGAAAAAAAAAAGCATGCTTTCTGTCTTGCTCGATTCTAGATTTAAAAAAAAAAAAAAAAAAAAAAAAAAAAAAAAAAAAAAAACGGTTTGACAAGTCAATGAAATGACATAATGTAATCAGAATAGCAAGTGTCCATTGACTGATGGGGAAGTCACTGGAAGTTGGATCGGCTGTTCAACGACGGTAATAAAATAAAATAATATGAAATAAAATCCATTTAAAAGAAAATATAGCGTTTATTTGGGAAAACATCTTTTAGGGATGCCAACTTGTAAAGCTTTCAACTTTCTACGCTTTTTGGAAAAAAGATTTCTAGTTTATGTTTTAATGTATGATTATTTGTTTTTGTAAATTTGTTTTAAAGTTATTTTCCACACCATTGCATGCAAATGATTTAAAAGTTCATATATACAGTCACTTTGTTCCCGCTCTCTTTTAAAATGTTGGCAAAATGCAGAAAAATACAATACAAGCAGTTCGAAGTTGCAGATGGAGATAGCAGTCATGGCGCCTTCCTTATTCTCCAAAAATTCAAAGGTTAAAAAACTCCAAGCGCTTAAACACGTTTGTGGAAAAAATTAAACTGTAAGAATGATAAATCCACAATGCTTACTGTCAAAATTATGTAAAATAGAAAGTAAAGCGTCACATAATCAAGATGTATGGAATTATGAAACACCATAAAGACGTCAAAATCTTGTCAGATCTTCAGTGATAAATTTGTGAGTCATTTTACTTCATCTAGATCCAATGATGCTTCCGAGTTTGCTTAAAAAGTTGCTCGGTTTCTCTTCCATGGCACCTGCTGGACCTTTCCTTGTCAAAAACAAGTAAATGTGTAATGCATCTCTATATCTGAAAACAATGCCAAAGATAAGGTAAGCTTTTGAGGGCTCTTGTTGTGCAAACTGGCTAGTTTCTCACCAGGATGGAGACCTGCAGGTCAGATGAAATCTCTACCATCGATTACAAAGCAAGCAGGACTTTAAATGATCGAGAGAAAGGATGCCACAGAACTACCACAGTTTCAACTTATTTACAACAAAACATCTTCATTTCAATTGAGTGTCAAAGATTGCTTTGACCCTGCTGCATTGAAAATTGCTCAGGTGTCTTGAACTGTTGCATCAGGAGATGGAAAAGAGTTTTCTGGTTGATTATTTGCCATATGTTTGAACTCTTTCGTGTCTTGCCCCTTTTTGTTGTGTGTATATGATATTGAATAGAGAGCAGTTAAAAATTGGAAGTTTTTACAAAGAAATGAATAATTCATGGAAACTTTCTACTGAAATTCAAACCTTTTGTGTCAGTAGACATTTTTAATAAAGTCTCTTGGTCGTATTCATTTTTATAGAATTGACAATATCATATAAATTATAAAGTACTATAATTCTTTTACCACTTAGAACGCTGTGACATCTGATATAATTTTTTTGTCGACTTTAAAGTTTACTTTCAAATCAGGTTAAACACTCCTTACAAAAATAAGGCTGATTAATACATACTTACAAATCAGGCGCAGTTAAATTGTTCCAGCCAATACCTTTCCAAAGAAGCAATGAATGATACGGATTAAATTGTATTCAGTAATTAAATGTGCATGCTTAACAGCTAAATATCGTCCCTAAGTGGTACTTAATGTTAAATATCAATCATATAATTGCTGAAGAAAGGTGCCTTTTAATTTTACCACAGATTATTCAAATTATCACACTATGGCACCTAAATTCGAAGCTTCCAATTTCATGGAAAATGCGGAAGCTTTTATTTTTATGTTTAAACTGGTTATTTAACCTTTGCTTTTTTATTTTGTTCATGAATTTAGAAGTTTTATTGAGAATGATTTTAATCACCTCTACTAATTAATAAAATAAACATATATATAAATGCATTTTAAACTTTCGATGGTGTAACTATGGATGCCACGGGCGACTAAAAGTGTAAGAAGTGGTGGAAACAACTCAATTCATCCATACTTTTTTAATTGTAACTACCACCATGATTAATATTGCAAATTATTCATATTTTAAAAATAAAAGAAAAATTTATCCATTCACATTCACATACCTGCCAACTCTTCCGGAAGATTTTATTTTCATAATAAAAGTGGTGGCAATACTCAGGTTATTCCAATTAACTTTTTGAATTAGAATGATAATTATAAATGAGTTTGATCGCCACTACATATAAATAATTATAATAAATATATAAAAGCATAACAATCCTTGCGCAAGCGAATTTCAAAGGGACCATAATATAAATATATTTTTGAGCCAGATAGTTTTTCGTTTATTGTTTTACTACCACTCTAAAAATCCATTCTCGGAAAGAGTGACAGTTGGCAGGTATGCTTTCAAAAGTAAACTGAAAAAAAAATATGCTAAAAAAATTAATATTTCTAATTATCATCTCATTTAATTAAATTTTGGTATTTATTAATCACCACCTTTTCCAGTTTTAGTCACCTGTGAGAATAAGCTTTGGCAAAATATTAAACTATATTTGTTTATAATGAATATTTTTATTTACGTATTAGTACCAACTCACAGAAAAATCAATTTATGAATAAAAAAGCAATTGTTTGGCAGGTATCATTAAGTAATTAAGAGTTTTTGAAACTCCTCTTACTTTTTTTTAAAATTGAACCACTTTTCAAATTACTCTACAAGCTAGCAGCTATGAAATAGTCCGTATTCTCTATACTAGCGAATATTTTGTGTGTTTAAACACGTTATAGCTCTTAAGAAAGGCCGAGGCTCTACCTGTACTTAAAAAAAAAGAAGGAAAAACCCACAGCCACTGAGAGCTTACAACACAAAACGCATAGTTTGCACTATAACTATGTAACATATAAAGGGGCCGGGATAGCCTGGTTGGTAGGGCACTGGGCTCATGTCCAAGAGGTCGAGGGTTCGATCCCCGCTGAGCGAAGAATCCCCGTGTAGTAAATGGTGACTGATGCACGTTAAATCTGTCGAGTCTCAAAGTCCTCCATGATCCCATAATAAATCAATACTTCTGGGGTATTGATCCAGGAGTTCCCTTGCCTTCTGGATTGGGTTCAAAATTACAAGGCTACGGAGTTGAACATTAGTAGTCGTAAGCCCAAAGTTGTGTCTGTTGTTCAGCAACGGTTATAAAAGGAAATAAAATTAAATAAACGTTGTTAGATTAGTAGTTAGTTGTTAATTAGAAATAAGGGAAGTGATAAGAGGAGGCTATAACATATAGATAGAGCCGTGGTGGCTCAGGGGATAGAGTGTTCATCTTCCAATGAGGTGAACCGGGTCTACACGAATTCCGCACCAGGCTCGTACTCGTACCGACTATAGTGCTGACGTAAAATATCCTCAGTGGTAGACGGATCACAGAGATGCCAACTGCTCAGGACACGACAAAATAATTTAAACAAAAAGGTAAATAACTACAAAGTCAATTTTGCAAATATTTGACTATTTTTGCTTGCTTTTTTAAAGGTATAGCATGACATATCTACTATAAAGTGGTGAATTATATAAGACTACGAACTATCTAGAAATAGTGGTGGAAAGAAATCTACTAAATTGAGTTTATTAAACCAAGAATCTCAATTGATAAACTGCCACTTGAAAATACTAATTTGCTGTCCGGAGCAAGTTGGCATCTCTGGGATTATGGGTTAGAGTCCCCTTTCAGTCAGGATAACCGTGGGAGGTTTTCTTCTCCATGTAACGCAAACGTGGGTGAGTTCCATAAAAAAAGTCCTCAACGAAGTCAAATTTCTCCCAATACTTCATTTAGGAGTGTCTTCTCGATTAGGTTCAAAATTACAAGACTGCGGAGTTGGAACGTTAGTAGTCGTTAACCCGAAATTGGGTCGGCAGTTCAACGACGGCTGTAAAATAAAATAAAATAGCTCATAGAAACACTAACTAACTAATCAAGTTTTTCAGAGTACCTATCCATAAATAGATATCTGCTCTTTCATCTAAATTGAAGAATATGTGGTGGAAGGGAAGGGAGGTGCTGCGTTAACATTAAGTTAAATCTCAGAATGAACAATAATTGATAAAATCAAGTCTGAGTCATACATAAAAATAAGTCGCAAGTTGATACATAATAAAGGGAACAAATTGAAGATAAAGATAAAGAAAGAATATTTACACTATTTACAAATTTACAAAAGGGGGAAGACTCCCTGTGCACTCTCTCGCCTCCCACCGGTATAACCGGGCTTCATTGGTGCAGAGAACACAGTTTGTCTAGGGCAGTGGGGATAGTCATGATTATCCGAAATGCTTAGAGAGAACACAGTCGCTTAAGAAAAAAGCGGTTATCGGGCTGAAATTTTTATTGTCATCTATGAAATCAATGTCTAATAACTTATTGAATTTACATGTTGAACAATTTTTGGCACCTTTAAAAAAGGATGCATTGAGTTTAAAAAGGTACTCGTCTATTTTGTCGATTTTGAGGTCATTATAGAGGGTGTTATTTCTGACAAACCAGGGAGCCCCAGTGATTCGTCTTAGGGTTTTGTGTTCGAAGACTCTGAGTCTCTTTCTTTGTGTATTTGTAAGCGTCCCCCATGCCGGGGATGCATAGCTGAGGATTGGTCTTATGCACATTAGATAAATGTGCCTTTTCGTGTTTAAAGCCATTTTGCTATTGCTATTTAAAATGGGTTTCAAAGCTTGATAAGCAGCTTCAGCTTTTTTAAGTATATTAGAGACGTGATATTTCCAATTTAGGGTGCAGTTTATAGTGATACCCAAATAGTTTGCTTTAGAGACTTTGGGAACTTCTTCGTTGAATAATAANAAAAGCTTTGGCAAAATATAAAACTATATTTGTTTATAATGAATATTTTTATTTACGTATTACTACCAACTCAGAAAAATCAATTTATGAAAAAAGCGATAGTTAGGCAGGTATGGTTCTAAGCAAGCATTAAGTAATTCAGAGTTTTTAAAACTCTTCTGACTTTTTATTTTATTGAACCACTTTTCAAACGACTCTTTAAGTTACCAGCTATGAAATAGCCTGTATTCTCTATACTAGCGAATATTTTGTGCTTTTAAACATGTTATAGCTCTAAAAAAAAAAGCGAGGCTCTACCTGCAATTAAAAAAAAGAAGAAAAAAGACACAGTCACTGAGAGTTTACAACACAAAACGCATAGTTTGCACTATAACTATGTACCATATAGAGGGGCCGGGATAGCCTGGTTGGTAGGGTACAAGGTCCATGTCCAAGAGGTAGTGGGTTCGATCCCCTCTGACCGAAAACTCCCCGTGTAGTAAATGGTGACTGATACACGTTAAATCTGTCGAGTCTCAAAGTCCACCATGTTCCTATATTAATTCATACCTCTGGTGGTACTGATCCAGAAGTTCCCTTGTCTTCTGGATTGGATTCAAAATTACAAGGCTACGTAGTGGAACATTAGTAGTCGTATACCCTAAGTTGGGTCTGCTGTCCAACGACGGTTATAAAATGAAATAAAATTTAATAGAAGTTGTTAGATTAGCAGTTAGTTGTTAATTAGAAATAAGGGAAGTGATAAGAGGAGGTTATAAAATATAACATATAGAGAGAGCCGTGGTGGCTCAGGGGATAGAGTGTTCATTTTCCAATGAGGTAAACCGGGTCTAAACGAATCGGCTCGCTATCAGGCTCGCACCGACTACAGTGCTGACGTAAAATATCCTCAGTGGTAGACGGATCATGGGTTAGAGTGCTCTTGCAGTCAGGATAACCGTGGGAGGTTTCCCTCTCTTCTTTCTTTCTTTATTTATAAAAAATTGGGCACCTGGGCAGCGCAGAAGGCCCATATCCCATACATCATGAAATAGAATAAAAAGTTAAAAGTCTATGGGGTGGCTGTTTGTTTTCCTCTCTAAGAGGTTACTAAACATTAAATATTAAAAATTTTAGTAATCAAAGTGGTTGGCAATTTATGGTGCTAGAGAGGAACCTCCGAGTGCAAAGGATTAACGAATATAAAAAGTGGTAGCTCAATTACTGTCTTTCCCAAAATGTACTTAGGAGACAGATAGTTAGCAAACAGAAGTCAACAAAACACAACAATTTAAGGAAATGAAAAAAGAAATAGAGTACCTTTATACTAGATATGATGTTGGTACTCGAGTAAATATGTAAATAATTGTATATATTTTCTCTATTATTTTCTATTTCATAAATGTTAATATATTCAGACCCCTGTAAATATGATATACTAATCTAGTTTAATATCAAATATGTTTAAATTCCTATCGATCTCATCATATGTTCAACTGACTGGTTTCCCACTTATGGAGCTTGTCACCCCTTCTCCCCCCTATTCTACTACCACTTCACACATTCCCCCATTATATGAGAAGCGCTGAGATTTGAGCTATGTTCTAATGTTCTATAATAGTGTTGGTGCCTTAGTGAATATGAATATGGCCATTCGTGTCAACCCTTTCCCCCACTCTTCCTCGTTTCGTTTTTGGATTCTAATGTAATTCTAACTGATGTGGTTTATCGTTTTTATGTAATATATTTCTATTGTGAGGTTTTTAACGGTTCATATGAAACAAATTATTGTTGATATTATTATGTAATAACTGTCGTTCGGGATATAATAGCTGTTGTTAATTGTTTATAATTTTTTGTTGCTCGTCTTAATTATCATTTTAATCGCACGCAAATCGTATTTTTCGTATCATGGGATCCAACAATTAGACTATACATAAATTTGGATTCAGATACTGAAGGCGAAGAATGTTCGACTAAACCGAATATTTATATACTGTATAAAAGTTAAACACATTATTGCGTATTGTAAATTGAGTATCTGTACAGTATTTTGATGGTATCTGTATTAATAATATGTATCTGGTGTATAATATATATCCTGCATTCACCACCCTTAGTTTATATTATTAGATTTCTTGTCAAAATTAATGTAAAAAAGATGAAACTTGAAGGTATTTCCAATAGCCCCCTTTTACATTCCTTTCTGTTTTGTTCTAGCAATCAATCATGCTATTGATATTATAAGTTAAGCCTTCCTTTAACTTTGATATGGAGAATTTGCATTTTCCTCGCTGTGAAATGTATATTTTCAAATCCAAATGAGTACATTTTTTGTATCTCATTGCATAAGAGTGTGTTAAAATGGGCTTTTAAATTATTGAAATTTTTCAAACGATAATATCTTCCTTCGTTTAATTTAGCATGAAGTTAGAGTTAATATTTATTTTTTTTTTCGAAAGGAAAACCATAAAGGTAACGTAATTTTGGTTCTTTTTATTATCTTCATGAACCTCCTAAGTGAAAACGATATGTTTACAACCGAGCTTAGTTCATTCACAGAACCGATTTCTTTAACTCGCATGCGTTTATTCGTTTTTCATTAGTTTTTTGAGTCACGCGTAGCAATGATTACTGTCATATTTTCATTCTCAATTCATTCATTAATTTTTACAAAAGAATCGTTTTCAGAGATGGAGGGGAAAGATTTGTAATGACCTTCGAACTTATGAAAGAATTTTATTATATTTCCCCGAAGGAGAGAAAAAAAAAATCAAAAGAGCATTTTGTACTCGAGTGTTTATTTTCTCCTCTTTCATTATTCCTTTTCTTGTCTAAAGTTAGTAAAAAAAAGATGGCATCAAGGCTCATTTCCTGTTGCGGCCGACGATCGCCACAGCATTTGATTTCCTAGTTCAGAGGTTAGAGGCATAGCGCCATATGAAATCATATTCTCTTCGAAATAAAAGGAACGAAATGATATTTTGTTCCACATTTTATTGCAATAATATTTTTCAGCATGCTCTAAATGCCTAAGTTGTTGCATTTTATGTAAATATAAGTGGTTTTGAATAAAAAGCAACGACCTTAACAGATGTTATCGTTCTGCGGTAAGATTCAAAATTTTTCGTTCTCCCGGTTTTTATGACATCAGAAGGAAAAATGCTTTTAAAGGTGATGTGACAAGAGGTTTAATTTATTCGCGTTTTTATTTCTCGTCATGTTCTCTTCCTGTGTGGGATAAATAAAAGCTTAAATCTCGTTCTTTAACTTTAATAATATGGTTGCGTAACAGATAAATAACTCAAGGATAAAAGGCGCTTTTCTTCTAGAAAAGTGAAACAAGAAATATTAACTGCAAAAAAAAAAAAAAAAGGTGTTTTATAAATAAATTTTACTTTTTGTGTTGATAACATTGCAGAGAACATGTTTTTAAGAACTATTACCATTTTAAAGAAAAAGAACTGACAGAAATTTTTAAGCTGATTTCATCTTGACAGTTTTAAAACTTTTAGTTTGTTAGTTAAGCATTTTTACACCATCTTAATTGCAATTTTAAGTGACAAAACCTGGAAGTAGAACGAAATCGAACGATTAATCACCCTAAAATTTATATCTAAAAATACTTTTTTTTCTTAAAAAAAATTTCTTGTTCAGTTCATTTTTCAAAAATTCAATAAAAAAAATATTTTGTTGTTGTTTTTCTCAGTTTATTTTTTAAAAAGTTTTTTTGCGTCACATTAACTGTAATTTTAAATTACAAAATCTAAAATTAGAGTGAAATGGGACCAAAAAATTAATATTTCAAAATACAAAAAATATTGCTCAGTTAATTTTTTCAAAAATTTAATGAGAAAATGAAATTTTGAAATCATTTTTTTTTTTTTTTGCTCCTTTTCATTCAATTCTCTCTTCCTACTTTTTTTTTTCTTTTTGAAACAAATTTTTTTTATTTTCAAATGCAAGGATGCCACAGGCGATTATAAATTTAAAAAGTGGTAGAAACGCAGTTCACTTTTATTTATTTTTTATCTCTTTCATTATTCACTCATAACCACCACTATGAATTTTAAAGACTTAACATTTCAAATTAGTCATGTTTAGAACAAAATATTCTTCGCATTCTCTTTCAATAAATAGTAATCTGAAAAAAAAAAAAAACTATAAAAAGTTGCTTATTTAAATTTTTTTAAAGAACAATTTGAATTTTGTTAGTCAGCATTTTTCACATTTTTAGTCGCCCTGGGGAACCATGAAAATGTTACTGGTTGACTTGTTTTGAAGACAAAAAATTTCGACGTTAATTCCGTTAAAAATCACACTTAACTGGGTTGCTAATTTTCTACGCTTTATGAGAAAATTTATTTTATTTTAAACAAAGATTATGTTTAATTGCGTTATTCTTTTAGTGAATTTGATTTAAAGCTAATTTATTTTCATACCACTGTACATGTGAATAATTTAAAAGTTTTCACTAAAAAAAATAATTAATAAATTAGTTGTGGTTTTATAGTCGTTTTCATTCAATATTTTTTTTTTCCAAATTTTTTTCATCTTAATAATTCAGTGCCTAGGGCAAATTTATTAATATGGGTCTATCACCCTCGCAGCGTCGATTTGAGTATTGTAAAAGGGAAGTTTTAAATACAATTTTATAGTAGGTGACTAAAAATAAAAAACAGAGGCAGATTAATTTAAATATCAATTGCACAATTTTAGTCACCCTTTAAAAGGAATTTAAAACCGTTTAGTTTTAACTTACAACGAACTGCAAACTAATCGAACTAAATAATTGCTTAAGTACAATAATAATATAAATGCGTGACAAATACTAAAATAATCGACTTTTTAATGCACAGCCTATCGAACACTATAAAGTTTTAAAAAGATACTTAAACAAACCGAGAGTAGGTTAAAAACGAAAAATGTGAAGAAAATTTTTTTTTAAATGCTTTTCAAGATATTGAAAATTAAAAGTAATTGCTTTTCAAGATGTTGAAAATTGAAAGTAATTCTAATTGGTATTCATATACATACTCTTTACTTCAAAATTTATTCTTTACTTTTATCAATTGTGAAATAAGTAATAAATATAATGCTAATCAAGTTATATTTTAGATGACAAAATAATAGGTTCAGAAACAGAAAGAAACTATTACCGCATCATAGACACATTATTTTTATTTTCGCAATCGATTTCTTTTATTGAGATTCCTCTCTTCAGTCATTCTTCCTACGATACTTTTCACAAAGAAATAAAATGCATAAACATTTTTTATTATCACTTTCTGGAGCAGTCGGAATGACACCGATAAATAGCGACAACTGGAAATCGAACAATGCACAATTACTAGTAGAACAAATTTCGACCACTCGCTAACTGAAAGAAATGCGTGTTCGTCCAAAATTTATCGGCAGACATCATGTTTGCCTAATTTATAATTTAATCACGAACACCTTCTGAAATACAAACAAATCTTGAAAAACAAAATAAAAAAATCAAAGAACACGAAACAACTGCGAAGAAAAACTTGTTAAAAGAAGAAAAAAAGAAAATGGCGATTGGAATTCTTTCCGCCATTTTCGTACGACGAATTGGCAACAAACTTTGACCTAACACATACTTTGAGTTTTGTTCTCAACTAAGGAATTGAAAGGAGTCTTTTATCACTTGTGACAAACTGTCTGTATTGTCCCATAACACTGCACCTCATATATTTGGCTGGGACACAAATCTCCAACGGTCAATGTTTCACGAAGGGGTCACATGACTCGCGGGGGACACCAGATCTGATGGATGGTGGGAAGATAAGGTTTTCTTTAACCCCTTTGGTCACTGAATTTGACATTTTATGACTTCGTAAAATATAATGGCTCACTTTGTTTCTTGATATAAGCTATTACATAAACAAATTTGGATGCTTTGGTGCGTTTTAACCTTTTGACCACAATAATGCTCGTATGGGATATATTCCATCGCGATAAAGCATTAAAATACCTCATAATTGAGATTTTCGGAAACATTAAAGATATTTCTTTAAAAAACTTTTTTCTGCGATTTGTGCGTTATCGTTTGAGAATAATATACGGCTCGCATTCTTGAAGAAAATATCGTTTGGTTATGAACGATGATTCTTCTGAGGACGTTAACCTTGATCACTGTATATAACAGGCTTAATAATAATAAAAAAATAATAAATAAAAAGGAAGCATCATTCGCAAACAAATTTATTATCAAACATGCTTATTTAAATTAATTCTATTTTCCTGGGAACCTTACATAAAGGATGCGCTGACTTTCAGAATAGGCTTCGAAGTAAGGATAAAAAAGAGAAAAAGATTTATTTTTTTATGGAAATTAAAATTCTTTCTTTGTTATGTTAGTGGATAAAATCTAGCTCAATTTAGTCAGGTCAATAAAATACAGGATAATTATGATAGCCTAACAAACAACCCCCTCCCCCCCAAAAAAAATATTGAAAAGTATTCGAATTTGATAATAGAATCACTTATCTTAAACTTTAGGTAGCCCATTGTTTATCAAAAGAAAAGAATTCAACTACAATATAATAAAAAAATAATAAATAAATAATAATAATAAATAAATAAAAGAAAAATAATCGTCCACAAATAATTTATGATCAAGTATGCTTATTTAAATTAATTTTTATTATCCTGGCCAACTTGTCAAAAGAATGCGCTGAGTTTCAAAATAAGCTTCTAAGTAAGGAACATAAAAGAGGGGGAGAAAATAAAAGATTTATTTTTTACATAAATTAAAATTCTTTCTTTGTAATTTTAGGCGATAAAATCTAGCTCGATTTAGGTCTCAGGCCTTTACTATGATAATTATTCTACTTGGCAACAAAATTACGATCATACTCTCGATTGGATTGATTCGAGAATTTTTATCGAAATTAATTCTTAGATTTGGGTATGGACTAAAATTTTCTGGGATCCATTAGAAATTTAATACCTTATATTCTCTTTCTTTAAATATAATTTACGTTACATAATTTTTTTTAAAGGAGAGAAGGATAGAGAGACTTTAATAGGACATAAATGACTTTTTTTCTATCTTTATTTTCATTCATTGCTTGATCTCTCTATTATATAGTGCGTATTTATATACTGCACGTAGTGTGTTTAACTCTTTGAAACAGAACTTTTATTAAACATATTTTTCTTACCTTTTTATTATTTTGTATTAATTTAGTTCAAAATAGATGAAAAGTATTATATTTAGCATTTTAATAATTCATGATTACACACTGGATAAAATACCAGTATCTTTTTCTGCCTTAAATCTTCCAAATACGGCTCAATTCCAAACAATAATTTTTCAAATTAGCACTTATTTGAAGTTATTTAAATTTAAGGTAAGCAGTTATCATCATTGGAATGTTTTTAATTTTTAAAATTAATTACTGCTAAATTATTTAATAAGAATAAAAAAACTCTTTTTTTTTTTTTTTTTTTTTTTTGGGATTTTTTAGTTTTGTATAAATATAATTCCAATAACCTAGCAGATTTTTTTAGTAGATATTAGACTGTTTTTTATAATTAAAAAAATACCGAAATATATTTCTGCTCCTAATTAAAGCGCTAGATATATATTTAAAAGGGACGCCGGTGCCCCATCTTGTTAAAGGGGTAAGATTCTATTGTTTCACGTGTTGATTAGAAGGTATGTGTATTAATTTTATTTCATAACCGTCGTTAAACGGCGGACCCAATTTTGGGTTTACGACTATTAATGTTCAACTCCGTAGCCTTATTAGCACAAATGACATTTTAAAGTTCTTCTCTGCAAATATGCTAAAATAATGTAAATGAAAGAAATTTCAGCTTTCATTAAATTTATAGTTCTAATATTTTTTTAATTATATTATTCCATAGGAGTGAAACATTATTTGAGATAAATATTTTTAATTAGTTTGTAACTTATGAAATCTCATTCTCTTACCCGTAACTCTTATTATCTAAAAAACAAATGCAAAAATAAATAAATAAATTAGCTTGAAATACCTATATTTTTCTTGACAAAATTTTTTCTTTTAAAATTAACACATGTAATGTTATTTCTATGCATTAGGTTAATTTTTTGGTCGTTAAATGAGTCTTTTATTTAGCAAAAGAGTTTAGCGCTCTTAAATCATATCATTCCCTTACTCATAACAATTTACAATGTATCTCTTCTATGGCATTATTGTTTAGTTAGAAACAGTGTTCTTAGAACATGTTCTGATAAAATTACAAAACAAATTTCAGTAAATGGGGAGATGTTCTTAAGGGAGCTAAATTTTAAAATCCATCTCCTAAATATATTTCATATAACAGTTATGTTTGCTGAAGAGGATGTTGTAAGTGTCTTTACCTAAAATTTATAATTTAGTTCACTTAACCCTTTAAAGGGGCCCTTTATTTCTAGTAAAGGTAAATTAGAGTATTTTTGGAATTGAAATTGTTTTAAGAACAGTAACTGATATATAAAAAAACAACTCATTTAGTTTATAAAAATGCCATTTTTTTGGTGGTAAATATATTTAACATGACCTATTAGGAACTTACTGACTTTTATTTTTCTTTATTTATAAAATAAATTCCTTAAATGCTACAAACTTCAAAAAGAATTATGTATTTTATAACTTTTATACGTTTTTTAAAAATGACAAATGGTTACCAATTTTATTCAAGAAAACTGAAGTTATTGAAAAATGGAAACCTAAATTAAAAGTGGTAAAACGTGGTGGTAAGTATACTTACCACGGCCTTAAAAAGGGTTAATTGGTAATTGGTTAATTGGACCAGAAGAAAAACTTCATGTTCAAACTACGTAAAAATTAGTTATTACTCATGTGTTAGTTATTACTATTACCAAGAGTCATCACAGGAGATCTAGTTGAAATTTAGCTTAATTTAAAATAGTGTCATTTAGTCCTACGGAAGACAGCGCAAAGTAGTTTAAGAATCCCTTTCAATAAATAAAATTAAAAACTTACGGAACTAAAAACGAAACTAAAATTAAATAGAATTAAATATTCTGAACTATTCTTTTTACAGAAAATACCTACCTAAAATCGAGCATTTTCTGTAAACATTCGTTTATTGATAAATTAATCGTATTTTTTATTTTTTTACCTTTATTTAAACTTGAAAAGTTGGAATGTTGCAATCGCCATCATAACATTAAGAAATAAGCCACGAATGTTCGACACCACAAACTGTAAACATATTGTGCGAATATATAAGCCTTCTTCGATCGTGATTGTATTTTCTAATTATCGTCGAAAATTCTAATTAGGAATAAAATCCCAACGCCCTTCATTTGTTACGAAATCTTCGTGTTGATGCCACTTTCACGAAAACTAAATTTAAAAATATCTCATTTTTTTATTTACTTTTTATTTCTTTTTTAATTCTTTTCGTATAAAGCGAACTTCACGAAGAACGAAAAATAAAAAGAAAACGATTTCTCACGCGCTAAGGTACAATTTCCAACAGGTAGGCCGAGCGGTATGTCACGCAAACGATATTTAAGTCGGCAGATTTGAAATAATCGTGAGCTACTGTTCGACCACTTGCCACTTCATAAATGTTAGTGGTTCGATGGCGTTTAAGATATCGTTTGCTGATTTTACTTATTATTATATTACCATATTTAATACAAGTTTTCTTTAGTTTTTTTCATCGCATTCTGTTTTGTCCTGAGAGTTATTTATAGCAAATAATGACAGACGAAAAAATAAGAAAATATTAATGGTGAAATTAAACGCGTGAAGTGTAATGAATCTTATCTAGTTTGTGATTAACTGACTGTAACCAGATTAAAAAAAAAAAAAAAAAATTCTTTAAAAAAATTTTTTTGTTAGATTACATTGGGAACAAATTTTTTGTTGCCGATTTTACCTAATTACCGGCTGGTACTAATTACCAGTTCCCGAAATTACCGAATTCAGCTGTTGGGTTTTCAAATCCGAAACTAGTTTTGTTTCAAATGCTTTAGCGTTTCAAAATGATATTTTTATTTTAGTTAATTTATGTACAAGTTTATAAAGAACGCTTAGGTTTATATATACACATATATACACTTGTCTGCTCCTTTGAAAATAACGCTTAAGATAAAAAAAAAAAAAAAAACATACGACCTTAAGCGTATCGCATCATAAACTGAAATGTATTATCGCCTTCTTTCTAGCACTCCCTACATAGCAGAGAAGTGGGTTAGTATTCACCTTAGGGTTTGTTTTTTTTTAAAAATCCTGATTAGGAATATATCATTAAAAAGCATAAAAACTGTAGCTTGAAGAGAGAAACTGATTACAGATTTGAAAACAGCGAATCAAAAATATTCAAGATCTGTTCAATTGTTAGTTGTAAGTTATGCTTTTATGATTAGGGATGCTACTGGTGACTTAAGAAGCATTGCGTGGTGGCAAATAAATTACAAACCTTTAGTAAAAGAGATTAAAATTGGTAACTTTTTATAGAATATTTTTTAAAGATTACCTTTGAAAGAGAATGCAAACATTGTATTTTTCTTCTAAAATGATTACTTTGAAATGTTAGTCATAGTGGTAGTTACGATTAAGTAATTAAAAAAAGATATTATAAATAATTAAAAAATAGAGTTTCTACCCCTTTTTACATTTTTAATCGCCTGTGTATAATTCTTCGTTTTGTAAATGTGATTTAAAGTTTTTTTCCACACCACTACATTTAAATAATTTAAAAGCTCAGATGAAACGCCACTTTGTACCAGCTCTCTCATAGGAAGAGTTTCGAAATGATGGCGAAATTACCAACAGTTCTGAAAACGTTAATTTTTAATTGTTTACCACTCTATAAAATATGTTTTATAAAGCTTAACAGTTGGCAACCCTGTAAAAGATAGTATGTAACAGCCACCCCATAGACTGCTGAACTCAAACTATCTTTTATTTTAACTTTTTACACTATTTCATGATGTATGGGATATGGGCCTTCTGCGCGGCCTAGGTGCCCAATTTTTTATAAATAAATAAAGAAAGAAAATACGGTATAAAAACTAATTTTTTAAAGTTGCACTGCGTAACATATATATATGTTTGGGCATAAAAAGATTCATGAATGTTATTCAGTATAACGGTATCGTAAACACAGAAGCCGAGCTGTTATTTTTCTTGCAAATTAACAGTTGAAGTTTGAGTTTGCTTCGCAAAGTACGGCTACATATGCAATGTTTAACAGTTGCAGACTTGACAACTTAATACTATTTTTGGAAAAATTTCTTTTAGTGGTAGCTCATTCTAGGCTTTAATCTATTATTCTTTCTTTTATAAATTTTATTCCAAGTTATTTTATCACACCACTACTTGCAAGTTATGTGAAAGCTAATATAAAAAGGTATTTCAATTTTGCCTTCTGTCGCCTGCGAAACGCTGTGGAAGGCCTGGAGATACGTGCGTGTCGACTTTCCGCACAAAATTAGTTGAAATTTATTCTAGTGGTAGCTAATTTAATGTTTTGATGCATTATTGTTTATTCATTTAAACTTATTTCCCACACCACTACATCTAGATGATTTGAAAGTTCACATGCAACGCCACTTAGTTCCAGCTCTCTCATGGTGAGGCTTTTAAAATGCTTGAAAAAATTCTGAACGCTTTGGTTTTTTTTTTATGTTTACACCACTCTATAAAATATTTTGTAAACATCGTAGTAGTTGGCAGACCTGGAGGTAGCCAGGTAGCGGGTTCAAATCACAAGCAATCAGGCTGTTACCCTGGATGTATCTTCGTGCTGTCCTTCTATTTGACAAAGGTTTATAAGCCTAAAATGAAAACAGAAGCCTGCAAATGTATGTATGTAATTCCAATAAATAAATATTCAAGCCCTCTCGTAGTGGTGAAGCTTTTAAAATATTGACAAAATTACCAAAAATTCTGCAAGCTTTAATTTTTAATAGTCTATCACTCAATAAAATATTTTGCAAAAAACATAGTAGTTGGCAGCTGAACATTTATGTGATGATATTAAAACTTAAATATGACTATTATGCTTCAATGATTGATTTGATAGTTGTTTGTTCATTTAATGCAGAGTTTTCTAGCGTTTTCTTTTTGAAATATATGAGTCTTACGTCGAGCATGCAAGCATTAATCACATAACGAATTTATTGTAAAATGTGATGTGTAATGTATAAAGAGTTTAAACAACTATACTCTACAAATGCATCATTAATAGCTTGCTAATCTTAACGTGGAGTTGTTACTGTGAATGACCGAAATTTGTGGTTGTTAACTTTCAACGATGAATGTTGTCAATCACATAGTCTCTTTGGTATACGTTCGAAATACGTACTAGGTCTAGTTAACTGCCACTGCCCGGTATACCCTTCACTGAACTTTTTTTAAGATTCAGTGCCACTGCCCGGTATGCCCTACATCAATGTTTTTTTAAGGTCAAGTGCCACTGTACTGTATGTTTAACTGGTATTTATATAGTACTGTATTTAACTGATACTCCGAACACTGGTGTTTTTCTTAATCTATCTTCAACAGATATTAAAATAACGAATAAATATAATAACATCAACGAATAAATTAACATCGAATCAAACAAATATTTCGGACATTCACCAAAGCGATTATGTGATTGTTGACATTCACCATTGAAAGTCGACATTCTCTCACGGTTGCAGAGTTATTAGTTAATTCAACAGTCGTAAGATTAATAGCTTCTTAGAAACCTAAAGAAACCATTTGAAAACGATTTTCAATTTATTTATGTTATAAAGGCTCTAAAAATAATAAACACCATACATTCAAGAATGATATAAAAGCAGAATTATTTTTAGTTTTTACTACTTTAATTGTTTTATTTACACTTTACGACCGATGTAAAAGGGACACAAAAGAAAGTAATTAACTTTCTAAACGTGTTACCGACAAAAATGCTAAACAGATAAGAATATTCTTAATAGTCCATTCAGCATTAAAAAGCCATTTTCACTTTGAAGTGTATTCTTTTAATTGAAATGCTAATTCGGAATCATTTTTCTTAGCCTAAGCAATTGACACGCTCTAATAGTATCGTATCTTATTAACCGAGAATATTTTAAATTTAATTGCATGAAAAGAGGTTGCAATAAACGAGAGGGATTTAAATACTGGAACCCAAACATAAAATTATTTTCGTTGAATATACGATTAGAGTTATTTAATACCACTTTAATAACCATTCAATTAAAAAAGTAAATAATAAAAAAAACTTTCAGTACTTAAGTGATGCTGCATATATAACTTAAAGTTTATTGGTTCATCATTAGATGTTTTAATAGTTTCAATTCAATGAATTTATTTTTAGGAAGAACAAAAAATTCTAAAAAGACATTGTTCAGATTAATGTTTGATTAAGTTTCTTCGATTATATATAAAAAAAAAAAAAAGACTGGCGGCCAGTCGAGATGAAATAATTATTACGTATGTTAATATTAATCGTAACAAAATTTGACTGTGGTGACTCAGAGGACAGAGAGCTCCCTATCTGGTGAACTAGGTTCAAATCCCAGCGATGGCTGGTTGATACGAATTCGATACGATCTCGCTCCGACCATAGTGCTGACGTAAAAGATTCTCAGTGGTAGATGGATCATGGGTTAGAACCCGCTTGACGTTGGGCTAACCTGCAGAGGTTTCCTAGGAGTTCCTCTCCCTGCAACGCAAATGTGCTTTAGTTCCATCAAAAATGTCTTTTACGATGGTTAGTTTGCCTCAATGCAAATTGTAAAAATGACCTAATAATCTTTTAATATAATAATTACTATTAGCTACTAATAGTAACTACTAAAAATAACTAATAATAATAATCATTATGTTATAATAATATCATTATTATAATTACTAATACTAATTTTCGATCTTTAATATGATTGTTTTTTGACTTCATTTTTAATAGGAATTCTTAAATTATGTGTTAAGGGTAGTCATTACGGAACAGCCTGTATATCTATGGAATTATTGATGCAGTGCTGTATTCAAAGTTCTTTTTAATCAGAAATATTATATCAAAAATAAATTAATAGAATAATTACTAAAAATAATTATATTTTAATAATATCATCATAATTACTAATACTATTTTTTGATCATTAATATGTATGCTCTTTTACTTTTTTTTTCACAAGAAATCTAAACTTATGGATAAAAGGTAGCCATTATGGAACACCCTGTATATCTAAGAATAATAGATGCACCGTTGTGGTCGAAATTCTTTTAAATCAAAAATACTAAGTTATTAATAGTTTTATTACAAGTTTAAAACCGTGGTCGAAAAATCGCAGACTTAACAGCCGGAAGTTGGCAATTATGCATACGCGAAGAGAGATGTTAATTCGCTGCGGTTTTTTCCCGTTTCACTTTCAATTAAAGAGTACCTAATCTCGTTTTATTATCTATTATCAGGATTTCACCAAAAAACAGCAATATAAGCTACAGAAGATTACTGGGAAATTCGCACTTTTATCAAAAGAAATCACTTTTGAAATCAGGAAATTAAATATCAACTCTTTATTAAAAAACGTATAAAATTTCAATTTCTTATCTTTATATCATAACGACGGGGTTCGAGGTTTTCGTATGCAATTTATGAATGAAGCAGATGCAACAGTCAATGTTTACTTATGTCAAAAACAGATATGATTTCGTTTGAAGTCGCTATCTATTCTTCTTTTATTTTTAAATCTTTATTTGATCCGGATATCTCTAATTTAAACCAGTCATTATAAAATTTTGTTTATTATTTTCACGCTTGACATTGTGTGTTATATTTCCCCATGTTGGAATTATTATTTTATTTATTTCTTTAAATAATCGTAGATCGCTCATAGTAATTAGATTTATGGAGTTCTATTATGAACACGCATAATTAAATCCAGGGACGGCTAAATTATTCGTCTACAAATATTGTCTTGTAACCGCACGGCAGCAATTATTTTTCAATCGTTAATTTCGTTGTTATTATTATTACGCATGGTTTTGAAAGTCCCGATATTTTTGATGCACTTTTACGACACTTGAATTTCGAATCCTGCATTTAAATACATCACTTTTTGGCGGGTTTTATTTGTGCTGGTCAGCTTAACATTAACAATCTTGTGGGAAACTTTAAATGAAAATGAAAAATGCGTTATATTTAGGGTGACCAGATTTTTTCGGGCAATTCCGGGGACACTCATCTCTNTGTAACTTTTTTCTCTACATAATAGTGTGACAGATATATTTAGAGATTTTTTGTGTTAACCTTGTTGTGTATGTTAAATTTTTTTTTTGTTGTGTCTTAAAACAATTTTAAGATTTCCACTATTTCAAAGAAAGAAAAAAAACTGGTAACTAAAACATTTTATTTTTGAAATTTAAGTTGAATATATAAGGTAACATGTTGTTCATAATTGCAAAATAATATACAGTGATGCTACAGGCGACTAAAAGTTTAAAATATTTTAGAAATTTAATAAATTTTTATTTGTTTATTTTCACTTTAATTATTCATTTGTAAACACCACTATGACTTACATTTCAAATTATTCATATTTAAAGCTAAAACGTTTATATAATTGTTAATTTAAGCCTTTCGAAGGCCGTGGAAAGTATACTTACCACCACTTTTAATTTAGGTTTTCATTTGTTAATAACTTCAGCTTTCTTGAAGTACAATTGAATAAAATTGGTAGCCATTTGGTAGTTTAAAAAAACGTATAAAAGTTATAAAATAAACAATTTCTAACATTTATAAAATTTATTTTATAAATAAAGAAAAGTAAAAGTCAATAAGTTCCTAATTGGTCGTGTTAAATATATTTACCACCAAAAAAATAGCATTTTTATAAACTAAATGAGTTTTTTTTTTCTTATATCAATTGCTATTCTTGAAACAATTTCAATCCTAAAAATACTTTAATTACTTTTACTAGAAATAAATGGCCCATTAAAGGGTTAAATGTATTTTTATCATGACAATGTTAACTTAAGTGTATCATATTGTTATGTTTCCTTTATATTTCGTCTAAAGGTATATCTTTTATTAATATCATGATTTGAGCTGTACTTATTATTTTTATTTTTTAAAAATTAAATAATTTAAATTAATAACAGTACTCACTAATGCAATAATATCACGCAAAAAATATTCCTGGAAGACTAGTTATCTTTTCCGTCTCATTGGAAGAGTTAAGGATAATTGCCTCTTATTAAAAAAAAAAATGAAATGCTATTTCCACCAGTATTTTTATATTCCACGAATTAACAATCCTGATCATTTGACGATAAAAAAAAAATGAAATGCTATTTCCACCAGTATTTTTTTATTCCACGAATTAACAGTCCTGGTCATTTGACGATGGTCATTTTGAAATTAATATTTTTTTTCCCTGTGTCGAAGTAAACAGCTAAAACTATGTATTCAATTTTGACGTAAATACATTACTAACTTTTTGTTAACCCAACTATGCCTTGCCACAAAAAGTTGTCCAATATTTATTTATACCAAAGGGATGTTTCTTTAATTCTGAATTTTTTTAAGTTTCTTTTTTTTTAAATTATGTTTTCTTAATTTTCTTTTCTTGATTTTTTTTTAAAAATAGAAATATTTATGCCATTAATGTGTGCATTATGGTAGATAGAACTATCTAGTTTCCGCTAATCAAATCCTAAGTAGTGAAACAGTGATAGCCTTTATTTATTTAATTAAAACGTACTTAAATAAATAAAAATAAACTTTATTTATTTACTTAGTTTTGTGTATTCTGAAACTATCTTTTATAAAGAACGTGGGTCATAAAAGGATTAAGAACATAAAAATTTCGGGTGTTATTAAGTTTCGAATGACGATTTTTGAAATTTTCAAAGCGTTATCAAAGTATTTATACATTGTTATGTATTATAGAAAAATTGAGATGAGATTTTCTAATTCACGATTTAATTCGTGTATTATCACGATGAATTTTTCGGAGAATTATTCAATAATTTTCAATGATATAGGGTTATTACCCTTTTTTTAGGAGAGAAAAAAAGTTGATGTATGCAGATTATGTTGCAATCACACAATTTCAACAGCCGCAAAATGAGTTCATCTATGCAAGAACTGAATTGAGATTGTAAAGTTATGTTTTAAATTGTTTTAATAAGCACCTAGTTCCAACTCTAAACGAATTTTCCAGCGTACTCTTCCATTAAATCTCTCTTACTTTACAGGACACGTAACACAGCACCTCACGATCACAGCCATAGCCGTGAGGTAACGTCACTCCAGATTCATTAAACGACTAAATAAAGCGAATTCACCAACAGCATTTTGGTATCGCACCAATGTCCGAACACGCCGCTATTAACATTCCATAAATTAATGACATGCGCTCTGCAGAAGCTGCCCGCACGACAAAAGTTCTTTTCGTGATGAACTTCTTAAAAAAAGGCTTAATTCATGGATTTTGGAAGAAGAAAAAAACACTTCGACTTCAACTTTTCGGAAGGTACGGGCATGATTAAACTGTCACATCAAGTAAAGCACCCATTACCTGGTAGTGCACGATGATCGGGTGTAACGCAGTAGTTGAAGAGTTTTCTGGAAAAGAAATATTGGCAATTTATTCTGTTAATAACTAGTCTGAGCCATTTTCTTTTTGAAGTCAAAATCACGATTTGAGGCTAATCGCTGTGGGTTATGGGAAATGCCTGAACTGCTGTGTGTTTTCACGCCAAGAATACTCCTATTTGCTACCTTTTTTGAAGCAAATGGTAATTAGTAGCATCAGATAAACTACCGAAAAAAGAACTTTAACTTTATGGTAAACGGTGACTGATGAGCTATTCAAATCTATAAACAGCTGACCAGGGTTTATTTTTTATGTGTCAGCGGTTTAGTGTTTCCCACGATTAAAGTAATTGTATTTAATTATTCGCACCATAATTTAGTTTCGTCAAATTGTTGATGTAGATTCAATGCATCAGTCATTATTGATACATATGTAAATGTCATTCGTTGACCTGAGGACGAAATTTTCTAGAAAGCTATTTTCGGTATTGAAATTGATGTGAAATGAATTAAAAAATAAATTGATATTTGATTGCAATATCAATTAGTTTTATATTTCGAGTTCAAATATGAATTATTTAGTATCTGTAATAATTTTGATTATATCTTTTCGCACAATATCTACCGTAAGCATAAATGTAACTTTAAAGTTTTGAATTATGATAGATTTGTAATCAGCAAAGTCAAAAACTACATTTTCACTAATTTAATTATTAATGAGATCACGGTAATTTGGATTTTGTTTTCAAATTCAATATCAAGAAAAAACCCTATATTTTTGAGTATCGAATGCAAGTTTTTGATTTTTTTCTAAATTTAGACAATATTATAACCTGATTACCACAACAATCGTACCATCTTAATATGAACTAATACCCTAATTAATGCAAGCTCATTACACATAGAGAGCTTTTGAAAAATGGCAAGACATACTCTTATATCAGAGGTGATTGTGCTCCGGAAAAAGTCCGGATTTCAGGATATATCCCTAACCACGATCCAGAAACCCAAGGTCCAGAAGTTTCAAGAAATCATCGATGACATTTATGTATAAAAATTCTTGTTTATTTTATTTAAAAATAATAGAACTAGAATTTATACTTTGCATCTCTTTCATTTGTAAATATTTTTATCTGGTAGAATAATAAATGTGATTTTAGATAAAAGTGAACTTATGCAAAATTATTAATTTAAATTATACTGCATATAATTTATTTAGAATTTCATGTTGTGAAAACATCAATAATTTAAATTTATAAAGACATTAATTTTTTTTAAACGCGCAATTAATGATTTTACTCAAGAAATTTTCTGGATTTTTGATTTGGGCTCACAATCACCGCTATATATATACACGCATATACAGGGCCAGCGCTAAGCATTTGCCATCTCGTCGAATACTATAAAATCGTAAATTTGGCAAATAAAATTGTGTTCTAGCGAAAGTATTGAAGAATGATTTTTTCCAATGGAAAGAAAAATATAGATTATGGTAGTATCTTATATATAGACATGTAGTAAATTATGCGTACAGAAGTAGTATATAATATGTAGACGGATCATGGGTTAGAGTCCTCTTGCCGTCAGGCCATCCGTGTGAAGTTTTCTTCTCCATGTAACGCAAATGCTGATTAGTTCCATAAGAAAAGTCCTCCACGAGGTAAATTTCCCTCAATACTTGATCCAGGAGTTCCCTTGTCTTCTGGATTAGGTTCAAAATTACAAGGCTACGCAGTTGAACATTGATAGCCGTAAACCCAAAAATTGGGTCTGCTGTTCAATGACGATTGCAAAAAAAGAAATCAACTTACGTTTATTATGTAAAAAGTAATACATATTGCTGCAATAGATTTGACTAAAAATTTGTTAATCAACTCCTAATAATAAAACTTCTTATTTACTTGGAACACCTGGAAAAAATGAACATATTTCACTAACATAACATCTTATTTACCTCAACCCTTTCTACACATAAATCCTCAAAAAGGAAACCCAAAAAGTGCCAGAAATCATTAAAACGTCTGCCGGCCCCTTCCGGCAATATTTTATTCTGTCTATATAATTTATGGCACTTGAGGGACTATCCGTGTTTGATTCGAACGAAAGAATAGGTATCGATGGCAGATAAAAGTTTTATCTTCTATGACCACATAAATCAGTAGCGATAGCACAACAAACGATTTCTAACAAACACCCTTTTACCCTTGGAAAATGCCCCCTTGTAAACATTGAATTTTACTGCCGGTCACTCCCATGCGTTTTAGTGAGAATAGGGGTGTGAATAATATTTAGCACATTGTACTAAGGTTCGGATTCAATGTGCTTACTTCCGAAATACGTATTTTTTTCTTCTTTTTACTCTGTTGAATATGATAGGATATTCGATATAATATTTATTGTTTGCAAAAAAAGAAAGGGGGCCGAAAACGACTCATTTTGTCCAGTTAGCCATGATTGTGAAGGAAAGCAGGCACTGTTATGTTATGGCATAAAAACAGGTGAATAACCTTACTACAGTAATGGCAGAATTAATGTTATAGTTAAGGTCCTATAAATTATTAGGTAATATTTTTAAATTGTGCGAGATAGTTCCGGCATATTTTTAAGAAAATAAATAAATGAATGAAATTAAAAAAAAAGTAATTAAATGAATAAATAAATAAATATATAAATAAATATATATAACGTCGTTGCCGAGTGGAAGGATTTAAACATGTCCCAGGCAGGGAAGGAGGGTATAAAATATGTTTATTAATTATTAGACAGAGAACAGCTATAAAAGTGTGTTTACGAAATGTTGCGCTCTTCGATATAAATTAGGGAAAATCTTGCAAAGTAAATCCGTAAAAGGCTTCGTCATAGGGAATAAATAGATTAAAGGACAGGATCTTTTATTTTTCTTTATTTATAAAATATAATAAATTTATAAATAATTTTCTTTATTTATAAATTTTATAAATGCTACAAACTTCAGTAGGAATTATCCATTTTATAACTTTTATACGTTTTCTTATGCTAAAAAATTTTAGCCAATTTTATTCAAACACACTTCAAGAAAGCTGTAGTTATTAACAAATGGAAACCTAAATTAAAAGAGGTAGAAAAGTTAACATGAACTTTAAAAATTGGTATTAAGTATTCTTACCACGGCCTTAGAAAGGGTTAAGTGGACTTTTGTTTTGGAAAAAAATACTGGTAAAAAAAAAAGATCAGAAGCAAAATTGATAAATTGCAATCAAACACCAAATAAGCATTCGTTGCCTCACAATGATTAAGCTTTCTTGCTACAACGATGTGGAGTAGGATAAGCAAAACTTTACTATTTCTAACTAGATAGAGAACCTGTTGACTGAACAGCGGGGATTCTTCCCTTGTCTAGTTGTTATCGGTGCATCATGTAAAAACATTTCCGATGACAAGAATAAAAAAAATAAATGAAACTGAATATAACAGCTTTTCTTTATTCATAAGCAGCAATACATGTGATTCATTGATATTATCATCTGAAATACAAAACATTATATTTTGTAAAATAAGTGTTGGAAACGTACACACTTTTAAATATAGTTTCCCTTCAAAATCATCTATTAGAAATGAAAATAAGTCTAATTGCTTCGAACAGGCATATGGTGATAGAATCGGAAATTAAGTTCTAGTTCAAAATTTTTTAATTTTCAGGCACAGGCGGTGATGTTTAATACTTTCAGCTAACAATGGTTCATAGCACTTCATAGCATTTTTCATAAGCATCTTATGTTTTTTTTTTCTTCTTTTACTAAATTTAACCTAGGAAGAAAAAAAGTTAAAGCAATTAAAAAATTATTAGTTATAAGCATCAGCATTCAATAATAGAACATTCAATAATAGAAGATAAAAAGAGTATTTTTAATGAGTCTAAAAATTGCTGCATTTTACACTATATAAATCATATGAGCAATATTTTAAAGAATCGTTTTCAAGAAATACATATTTTCCAAAAACTGACAGTTTATACAAAAATGAACCACGCATCGATGAGTTCGCGCAATATTTTGAAGAATCATTTTTTAGAAATACTTATTTTTTTAAATACTAACAATTCATACAAAACTAAAAAATTTTTTCAATGATAAGGACAAAAATGAACCATGCAGCGGTGAGTTTGCGCAATATTTTGAAGAATCATTTTTTAAGAAATACATATTTTTTAAAATACTGACAATTCATACAAGCCTTACATTTCTTTGCAATGATAAGGACAAAAATGAACCACGCAGCGGTGAGTTCGAGCAATATTTTGAAGAATCATTTTTTAGAAATACATATTTTTTAAATACTGACAATTCATACAAGCCTTACATTTCTTTTCAATGATAAGGACAAAAATTAACCACGCAGCGGTGAGTTCGCGCAATATTTCGAAGAATCATTTTTTAGAAATACATATTTTTTAAAATACTGACAATTCATACAAACCTAACACTACTTTTCCTAAAACTACTAATAAGGACAAAAATGAACCACGCAGCGGTGAGTTCGCGGAATATCAATGTGGAACCGTGAATCGGTGAGTCCGTATAAGCGAACCAGCTGGTCGCCGCAAACAGCAACTAAGTAATATAGTGATTTTATTAATAATAAATATATGAAACAGAATGTTAAGGTTTCCCTACAATATATTATTATTTTTATTTTAAAGTGATAGCGAAATATATGTCCATCTGTTGAATTTATAAATGTAATTCAAAATGATTTTCACCGCCTACAATACGCAACAAAAGTATTCTATACCACTATAATATATATACTATATATTATAGTGGTACCAAACTAACCATGAACGCAATTTGAATCTTTCATCACTTCGCAACCACTTCAATTTAGATTAAATTCATCCTGGATGTATCAGCCTATTATTCTATTCCCTTATAATATATATACTATATATTATAGTGGTAACAAACTAGCTATCAAAGTAATTTGAATCTTTCATCACTTCGCAACCTCTTCAATTTAGATTAAATTCATCCTGGATGTATCAGACTATTATTCTATTCCACTATAATATATATACTATATATTATAGTGGTACCAAACTAGCCATCAAAGTAATTTGAATCTTTCATAACTTCGCAACCACTTCAATTTCGATAAAATTCATCCTGGATGTTATCAGACTTCTGTGTATGCAATAAGTTTACAAATCTTTGTGCCGATAAAGAAAATGTAATAATCCATTTTTAAAATTTTAGGAATATATTTATAAATATATATTACTTAAAAATTAGATCGGCTGTTCAAGGACTGTTAATAAAATACGCATTAAAAAATTACTTCTACTAGTTGTAGTCAATAACCGTAATTAAACCACGTTTACTATGTTGAGAAATAATCATTAAGGATGCAATTAATGGGTGAAGAGTTAAGTTCGAAACGCAAAATTTCACAGTTAGTATAATTAACGTTCTGTAATGCTAATAAAAGGATGCTAGAAATTAAGACTGAATTATCTCCATTCACTAAAATCTATTTTGGTCTAAATGACCTTGACATTAGACATGAACTGAAAACACAAATTCATTCTTTAGTCTGCGGGGCATAATAGTTGTTTTATGCTTCGAAATGAAAAGTATTGATGTATAAAAGATTAAACATTCACTTACAAAATAAGGTATTAAATGTCTCTAATCTAGTAATAATACGTAAGCGAAACTTTTTTCATGATGTTTGATTAGGACAAAAATTACTTAGAGAGGAAACTGACTTTATAATTCGATGGAAACATATACCATAATGTTCATTGATAAAATGGCGGGAGGAAAAAAAAATCTGGAAATCTACATATAAACAATACGAATGGCTTCTCAGAGCTGTGATCGGTTTCGTATAATATCAGCTGTCGCAGTTGCAGCTGTCCTTCCATCCAGAAAGGATTAAATGTCCCAAATCTGATCTTAACGCGATGGAAGAAAAGTGCTGTCAGCCGTAATTTTCTTTTTTTAGCTTTTCAACTGTTTGTCACGTGAGTTTCGGTCTGCTTTTGATCGGATTTCAGATTTGTCCAACTCACGAAGAATAACTTTGATTGGATTTGGGGGGGATTTCCAGCAAAACCTAATGCACCCCCGTAACTAGCCAGCTTGAAAGGTTTTTAAACGTGGAATAAATAAAAAAAAAATCAACGTGTTGGCGGTTTTGTATTCTCATGGATTTCTGAGTAGAATTACACTCAGTTGGAGTGCAGAAGTTGTTACTATGCTGCTGTCACATGCACCTCATCTACAACGGAATTTCCGTATTTTAAGAAAATATATTTCCAGAGGAAGCAAAAGCTGTTCATACGTCTTTCAATAAACCAGAATAAAAGAAATGTTTTTACTATGTTAAACCTTACATAAATTATCAGATAGGTTAATGGCCATGTTCTTAACCCTTTGAAACAGATGGAACACCAGTGTTCCTTTTATGTATATACAGAGGCCTGCCATCTACTACGCTTTTTTAAAAATATTTTATAGAGTGGTAGACATTAGAAACCAAAGCCTTCAGAATTTTTGGTAACTTTGCCAAGATTTTAAAACCTTCACCCTAGAAGGAGGTGGAAAAAAGTGGCGTTCCATATAAACTTTTAAATAATTTACATTTAATAATTTACATAATTTACAAAAACATACCTTAGTATTTTTAATTATAAAAAAAAGCTGTCTAATAGGAAGCATTTAAAAAAGTTTTGTTAAAATTCAAAATTTGTAAAAAGTTTAGTTCATTACCTATTGACGCAGATTGGACACCGGTTCATGGGTCAAGATATCATCGCACTCTTACGGATTTCCCGGAAAAGTTTAGTTTTATATTTAACGAGGTGTCAAAATTTATGTAATGACATTTAATTCTTCTTTGAATAAATGCAGTTTGTAATGATTTTGACTTTCACTGCATTTAAATAATATTAATTTATGTATGGTACGCACTATAAAAATGGTCTTCAGTGTTGGCTAAATTTTAACGATGCACCAGCGTACAATCTCAATTTAATTCCTACCGTATTTTAACTAAATAGCGTATAATCTCAATCCAACTTTTCCCTACCTCTAGGAAAAATTTTTAAAAAAAATTTTAAATTTGAAAGTTAGTGAAAATTAGCATTATTTAAAATTCCTACCACAATTATCAAATAAATATGATCAAAAGAAGAAGAAAATTAGCATTATTTAATATTAAAATTCCTTTTGGTCGATCCGAATTTTGTATGGTTAGAAATCACTTTTTTAAAAGTTACAAGCATTAAATTGTGTCATCAGTTTTACGATGTAAAATCATCCATATAACACTTGCTGCTAATGAAAGACACTTAGTATAGAAATATGCATTTCCATATTTTTGTCTAAACTCTGTATATTTCCAAGAATCTATACCCAAATGGCCCCCTTAGGGGCTGGGCAGTATTTAGCTATAATATTTCGCATAATTTAAGATTTAGTTAAAGTATTTTTTATCATTATCTACTTTTTCGAAAATACTTTTTCGAAAATATTTTTTAAACCATAGTTTTGTAAATATGAGTAGCTTTATTTGTCATTTGTTTAATATGTTTGTTTGGAAATATTTTTTATCTCAAAAAGCATAAAATGTGGTTCTATGACAGTGCGTGAAAATAAAGTGTTTAAGTAAGAGTGTTTGACATATGATTAATACATGAGTCGTGGGGGCTCGGGAGATAGAACGTTCGTCTTCCAATGAGTTGAACCGGGTTCGAATCGCAGCGATGGCTGTTCGATACGAATTCCGCATCCGGCTCGTACCGACCACAGTGCAGACGTAAAATATCCTGAATGATAGACGGGTCATGGGTTAGAGTCCCATAACCGTCAGGCTAGCCGTGGGAGGTTTTCAAAGTCTTCCTCTTCATATAACGTAAATGCTGGTTAGTTCCACCAAAAAGTCCTCCACGAAGGCAGAACTTTCTCCTGATACTTGATCCAGGAGTTCCCTTGTCAATGGATTGGGTTCAAAATTACATGGCTACATAGTTGAAAAATAGTAGTCGTAAACTCAAACTTGGATCGGATGTTCCACAACGATTATAAAATGAAATATAGTTAATACAAAATCGTTATTTTAAGGCATACCCTCCAACTTATGAGGATTTTGAAAATAATTCTTTCTAGTGGTAGCGAACCAAAGTAGAAATTTTTAAAGCAAATGGATCTCTCATAAAACTTTTATCAGAACTTAAGAATCTAGCCATATGGCCTGCACTTTTATAAGTAATAGTGGACAAGTTACGCTAAAATTAATTTTTTTTTAAATATTAAAACATTAATTTTGCTACCGTCTGAAAAGAAGATTTCTGAAACTACGGAAATTCCGTAGCAGTTGGAGGGTATGTTTTAAGGTATGAATAAGCCCAATGAAAATTAATAGCTCATGAATAACCAAAGTTGATATGCAAAATCGAATTAACTCAATTGAACTATTTCTTTTTTTTTACATTATACATGGATATATATCCTACAAAATAATAGTGTCTGTGCATTTTGGATTCACACTATTTATCACGGTTTTAAGCCATCGATTAAGCTCAAATCTTATACCACAAAGACTGTTAAAAAACGTAAACAAGTTTGTGACAGGAGCAAAAGGCGACGTGATAAGGATAAACACATAAACATCTTCCGAAGCATTCGGTTTCAATCAAGTGCTATGAATCGTTTTCACGCTTAGCGAATGAATCGTTCGCGACCCGAAATTTGAATCGGAATCTTGTGTGTACGGTCGATTAGCAAAGTGGAGCGTGCATCCCGAACAGAACTTTTCTTGTGTTGAGGGTGACTGACTTACTAGTAGTCAGTCACAAGAATTCTAGAGACCGCACAAGAAGATAAATGCGCTAGACTTTAGATGGCAAAAATGTTTTTATAATCTAGCTCTGATCTGCCTTATATTAAATGTTTAAAAAAATGTATAAAGGAACAAAAACTATCCTAAACTTGAATAATGCGCATGGATGATAGCGGTGGATTTAATTAAAGCCATTTACATTAATAATTTATTCAATTAACAGCAAGAGCAAGTTTTTTCAACACTTTGATTGAAAATTTTAGCCAGGTAGATCATTAGATTCATTAGCAAGTGCGACCTTAGACAATACATTCTAATACTAGTGACATACTTCAGCCCTTTGTTTTTTAAAGAATCGTGGTTGCTGAACGTTTAAAAGTAATTAGTTTTACATTTATAGTGGTTTATAACCGACTGGAACCGGAAAAGGGTTAAAGGTTATCCCAAAATATCCAGGGCTCTTTTTAATCCTCTGCACTGGGATGTTGTTTCTGAGGCAAAGAATATAGAGGAATATATAATTCCCCTCTATATTCTTTGTCTGGGGTGCCATCAACAGTCACTACTCTAAAATTGAAATTTTTTATACCTTAATAATTAGTGACCGCATTATTTTAAGAATTTTAAAAATCATAAAAAATATACTATGTTATGTTTTTTAAATGATTTAGTCCTTATAGTATAAACGTGAAAAGTTCAAACAACATTTTAAAGTATTCAGCGTGCTAAGGGTTAACTAGTAATTCAAGAGGGTATATTTTCTAATTTTGCAACTACTTCAATTTAAATAATTTATTTATTGCTACACTTACAATATGCAAACTTTTGTACTCAAAGACGGCTATATCTAATACTTAACAAAATGGTAATTTATTTACACATTAAAACAACATATATATGGCAGGAATTCTCACTTTGCATCAATTAAGCTTGAATTTCGCTACCACTAGACAAAGTTCAACTAGTTGGCATCTTTGTATGATGAACAAAGCTGCCAACTTCCTACGCTTTTAGTAAAAATTTATTCTAGTGGCAGCTATGTTATGACCCATCTTTTAGTTACATGCCTGCCAACTACTACGCTTTTTGCAGAATATTTTATAGAGTAGTAGACATTTAAAAATCAAAGCTTTCAGAATTTTTGGTTGTTTTACCACCATTTTTAAATCTTCGACACTAGAAAGCTGAAGCAAAGTGGCTTCGCAAATGAACTTTTAATTAATTTCAATGTAGTGGTGCGGAAAATAAGTTTAAATGAATTAAAAATAATACTTTAAAACATAAACATAGCTACCACTAGAATGCATTTTTACAAAAGCTTAGAAAGTTTGCAGCTCTGAGGTTACCTCGTGGAATTTTCCTAGTTCACTAATACACCACTATCAAAACTGGCGATACAAAATTACTTGTACCCTGGAAATTCTAGCCCCGCCCAGATCTCAACTACTGGACCAATCAGATCTTAGCACCACCCCAATATGATCTTAATAGTTCTTTTGCTTAATCTTTTCCTTTCTAGATTCCACATCAAGACAGAAACATCTAAAGACCAACAAGTTGAAGATGAAGAGGTAAAAGGCCCTTTCGGGGCCTAAAGGCCTCAGCCAAATCAAGGACGAAGACGAAGGTTACCTCGTGGTTGCTAACTTAATGCTGCATAATTCAAAATGTTTTTAATTCAACTTGTCAATACTTCATGATGTATGGGTTAGGGGCCGCTGCGCGGCCCAGGCACACAATTTTAGTTAAATAAATAAAGAAAAGAAAGTTACCTCGTGGTGGGCTTTAAAAATTAATGGCAAAAATGTATATTAGTTTCGATCTTTAATTCTTCACCATTTCAAGTTAAAACGGAGCAGTCGACATTACTGTATCCGGTAAAGATTCGATTTCACCCAAAATTAATTTTATTAACATTCAAAGGTTACGATAAGGTGAACATCGTACTAGAGCTAAGAACACTAGTATTGATAGACCAAAAACAGGTCAAACTTAGATGGTTGGACTGTCTCAAACATTAAAACTGACTGAATGGCAAAGCAAAACTAACACTTGGCATCGAATGTTGGAGAAAGCCAAAATCATCAAGGGCTGTCGAAAAATATCTAATTTAATAAAATTTATTTATGTTGTTGCTGTTTCTAATGCTACTTGCCAATATCATCAAGCCTGCTTGGCGAAACTAATCGAATTCAAGGCAGAGAGTGCGCTTCTTGTTTTTCAGTGACGCCATCTATGGCCGAGAATACGACTTCAGCCACACACATCGGATCCATTACTACTTCCAGTCATTCATCCACACATCGTAATTTTGACCTGAACCAGAGAACGATTAATCTCAGTACCCCCAGAGGTATAATTTGTCATGGGAACATGGAGAACTCATTGTGCAGCTCTAGTGCAACGTAAATAAACATCTATTGTGTTCATAATAAGCACGGCTTACGACCTAGAAGAACATTTAGAACAAATTAGAGAAAGACATCACAATGATACACCTATGCTTGGAGCGGGATTCGAACCTGCTACCTCCACACCTTCGAATAAATTATTCATGGATATGATATTTTAAATAATCCTTTTTTGAATCTCAATCGGTAGTTAACAGAAAAAATGTCAATTTAGTTTTAATTTAAACGTATTACTGCTTTATAAATCAGAACACTTTTTACATCACAGTACAAAGTTGCTAGTGTTAATGGATTAAGCAGGGTTCCCGCGGTCAGTGAAAGATTTTAGTAGTGATAGTAAATTTAGGTAATGCTAGAACAGGGGTTTCCAACTGGCGGTCCGGGGGCCGCATCCGGCCCGCGAAGCATTTTTTTGTGGCCCGCGAACTGAAATATATTAGTTGTCATTTTTTTGCGGACAATTTTCGTAAAAAATCTATATGGGTATAAAATACTTTTCTCATTAATAAAAACCTAATATCTTCGTTTCTGTGAAATTCAACAAACCAATGGTGCAAAGAAATTTATTTTTCAGGTTTTGCATCCAAGAAAATATTTTTTCAAATATAAAAATAATCGTGTATCTCTTTTTTATTATTTTTCTCCTTTTTTTTTTTTTTTTTTTTTTTTTTTTTTTTTTTTTTTTTTTTTTTTTTNAAGTAATGGTGAATTAAATAAATCAAGCAATTATAACTCCGCCCACAAATAAACTGCAAAAGAATTACTTTGATTACCAGTTTTATCTTTTTACCCTGGATGATACGGTTTTATGCTGGCACGTATTTGTGACAGTCGGCGCGAAAGGGTTAAGCAAGGTTCCCGCTGTCCGCGAAAGATTTTAGTAGTGATAGTAAATTTAGGTAATGTTAGAAGATATTTCGTATTTTAATATGCAACTTTATCGTTAAGTGGAATTTTCATGCATATACGAGTAGATATTTTTGGATAACAAGTTTCTTGGTTACACGGAAATTAAAATATCGAAATTTGTTTTATTTTCGTTACCGCTTTTTAAAATTTTCATAGCCCGCGGGAACCCTGTTAAGTGTTAGCATCTCTTTCTTTTATTTGATGGCTTTAATCCATCTTTCCTATTACAGAGATGCCAACTTGCTCCGCTTTGTAAAAAAATATTTTCGAGTGGCAATGAAATTATTTTTAGTTAAGTGTTTTTAACTTTTAAGTAATCTTTTCATCATTACATATCACAAAAATTCAAAGTATCATATGAAATGTAACTTTATGGCAGTTATGCATACCTGCCAACTCTTCCGGAAGATTTTATTTTCAAATTTAAAGTGGTAGTAATTATATACTATTTTTTCTTTTATAATCTTAATTTTTAAATGATATTGATCACCACTATTCTTACAAAAATTAAGCACATATATTAATATGCGTTACTGTCATGGTTGTCAACTTAAGTTTTCTAAAATACAACGTATTTGTTTGCTTAAAATTGAAGTTTTGATTCCATTTTAATACCACTGGGAAAAATAATAATGGAAGGGATGCAGTTATGTCGTGGTGACACGTTAAAAAAGTAGGCGTAATTATCCGTATTGTACAAGTTTTACTAGGTAATTCGTTACCAATTTATTATAATTTGTGCAAAAAGCGGAGTAGTTGCCATCCCTGCTATTACTACGAAAAATATCGCCTGGGGGAAGAAAAAAAAGCAAATTTTGAAAGATATTAATTTATTATATTATACCTATGCAGTATAAATACATTAAAATCTTAAAATAATGGAAAATAAAACTAAATGAAGCAAAACAAAATTAACAGGGCAAAATAAGATTACAGAAAGTTTTAGAAATTGTTACAATAGATCCAACGGCTTGCAACAGTTAACCCTATCCAGTTGCAGGAAGCAAGGGTGAGTTAAGGGGGCGTTAAATGAGATTTTACGCTTGTCACCCATATACTGTCCGTTTGTGGGGGGTCAGATCAAGGGTCATTGTCCATTTGGAATACAATCTTGAGAAGGGAGCATGAGGACCTTGAAATTCATCCTTTCCCACACAAGGGTCTGCGAGAACGAAATATAGCTATTTTAAATTAATATTTGGAAGGGGGAAAAAAAATTAGTTTTTCTCACCATACTTTCGCTAAGAAATGGGGGCATCAAGTTAAAAATAACTTGCTTTTTTATTTTAATTTACTGGAATTCTACAGTTATAGAATTATGATTGATTTTATTCGCGGTTCTTAAAAAATTAAACAAAAGAATTTGAGAATCTTCGTAAATACCATATTATTTTAAGAATTATGAATAAATTTATACAGACGAGAAACCTATATTTTCAGAAAATTTAAGTGAATTTTTAAATCAATTTGGGGCTGTATTTTTCTATTTGATTGTATTTATTTGTCATGTCTAACTAGCGTGGGCCTAAGCTGAAAATAAGACTGGAAAATAAAGAAAAAAGAAAAAACTGGTGGTTGGTAATAAATTCATTTCCTGTTTGCTTTCTGTGTGAGAAGTTAAAAAAGTTCTTACTACTCTTAAATACAAACTATTCATCGTTAAACGTTATATATTTTAACCTTAAACTCATATTAAAAAATTTATTTTATCTATATATATAATTCTTAGATTTATATATTTAATTTACCATGATTTTGCCAACCACTAAATGCAAATAAATAAATTTTAGATATAAGAGCAAATGATAGAAACAAAAATGAGTGTAAGCCATAGCAATCATGAAAAGTTTATTTTATTTACAATTGAAATTTCATTTGAAATCGAATTAATTTAACCTAATTTAAACGTTTCATTCAAAACATTTTAAATCGATTATGAATTTTGCTACCAATTTAAATACAAGAAATGAAATTTTTCCTGAAACTAAAAAAGAAAAGAAAAAAAAGCATTTTCGTGCGGGAAAAGTTTCTTAAGTCACAAAAAGATTTATGTCTTAAAAATTTTTTCTAAAAAACATAATTTTGATTATGTTTCTAAAATATTTTTGATTAATAAATAATTTAAATTTATTTGTTTTACAAAAGATTATGTGTCTGAAGGCACAAAAAAATTATACACATTATTCCCGAGAAAGTTATTAAAAATTATTCCATTCTTAAATCGTTATCTTGCTATTTGTTTGTAGAATAGTTCTAACGATTGTAGAAGTTCGCAGTCAATATTAGCTTGAGGAATATTATATTAGAAATAAAGCATTCACACTTACACGTGAACACGTCATTACTATAGTATAGAAAGAGTCTGGAAATTGTTTTAAAGGTGTATCTAAATTTTTACTTACTTAGAAGTATTCATATGTGCTAAAATATTTTTTATTCCGTTTATCCTGGTGTGAAAACTTCGAAACTGCTTTTATAAAAAGAATTTAAAGTTAATTTTATGAAAATTTAAGTATTTTCGAGAAAATTGGTCACCACACCACACTTTAATTTTTTCAGGTGGTGAATACCGTGTATATGACGAAGGATCATAATGGGTACCTTACGTTTTGAAGAGGTTATAGAGCTGATAAATATCTCGTTCCTTTGAGACAAATGTTAGTATTGAAGCAATTGCGCGACCACTTTTTACTATCTTGCTGACAAGAATATGTTATGATTCGTTCGCTCGTTATTATGAAACTGAGAAGGTTTTACGGATGATCAAGAAGCTGTAAAATTATTTCAAAACAAATTTTTTTTATTATAAAACTGGTAGAAATAATATTTTCTTTTAACCATTTTTTTCTTCTAGCGGGATTAAGTAATGTGCTTTTACCTTTAAAGTGTTAAAATAAGCATTATATTTAGAGTTCAAAAATAAACTATGAATGTTTAGAACACAATTTTTAATTAGTAGATGTACAACGAATAAATTTTTTCTTTTTGAAAAAGTGTAGAAATAAAAAAAAATTCACTGTCTGTTAATACGAAGCTAAATGCTTACCAGTTAACGTAATGATCCCTTACCACAAAGTTTACACGGCAGAACCTTATTTTCGTTTAAACATTTCCGTTCTGCATCCCCTTCTCTTAAAAATAAAACTGTTGTCATACCTTTCCCACAAGGAAACATTACAAGATGGTCAATATCAAAAGAAAACAAACCAACAGTTGTTCATCTTTTGGAAGGGAACAAGATATGGAAGGCACCCTTTGTAACTATGTCCGGTAACAGAAATAATCCCACCGTCCTTTTCAATTCTTATTTCCATAAACCATCCTTCAACGCACACGAACAAACACCTGATCCGTTAGGAAAAAACTACAAACCAACAATGGCAAGACAGCGCCAGAAGCATGAGATTCTAGAAGGTAACACGATCAGGGTGCTTGAGAATTAAAGAAAGGGGTGAAGGTCCAGATTTCCATTCCATCTGGCATCCTCCTGAGGGTGGTCCAACCGACAAAGGGTTACTTGGCGTGGGTGCTGCAGAGAAAGAAAATGTTGCCATTGATTGACAACAATTGATGAATCCTGTCATCGGGCTACTGTCCGTGGTTGATGCTGCTAACTACGTCAATTGAACTTGGAACAGGTGTGGATAAAAAAAGAATATTGAAATCATTTTTCAACACGTTGGGCTTGGTGGGAGGGTAGAGGATCCAGACGTCAATCATTCTGAAGTTCAGATTTTTGTTGAGGTGATCAACCCCTGGAAGATGGGGCGAAAGAACTTGAAGAGTAGTTGCAAGATGAAAAGGAAGATTTAATATTTTGTAAGGAACTAGAGTTATCGTAATTATTGACAGGTCTCCTGGTGGTCTACATTAAATATTCTAGTGGTAGTAAATAGCTTATAAAAGCTAATGAAAAATGCTCTAGTTTAAAAACCAATTACGGTTACTGGGAGGCTAAGCCTCCTGCTCACAGCCGCTCACCAACACCGAGGATTACTTCGCATTAATTGTCGTTTCTGGGAAGGCAATAGTTTTTCTACTAAAGTTAAAATTATTCACTTTTCTTCTCAATGCTTACAATGTTAGGTTTTGGTAAATGTATTCGAGAGTAAAGATCGTTGTGTTTAGTAAATGTATTCGAGAAAGATCGTTGTGTTTGGTAAATGTATTCGAGAGTAAAGATCGTTGTGTTTGGTAAATGTATTTGAGAGTAAAGATCGTTGTGTTTGGTAAATGTATTCGAGAGTAAAGATCGTTGTGTTTGGTAAATGTATTCGAGAGTAAAGATCGTTGTGTTTGGTAAATGTATTCGAGAGTAAAGATCGTTGTGTTTGGTAAATGTATTCGAGAGTAAAGATCGTTGTGTTTGGTAAATGTATTCGAGAGTAAAGATCGTTGTGTTTGGTAAATGTATTCGAGAGTAAAGATCGTTGTGTTTGGTAAATGTATTCGAGAGTAAAGATCATTGTGTTTGGTAAATGTATTCGAGAGTAAAGATCGTTGAGTTTGGTAAATGTATCCGAGAGTAAAGATCATTCACACGAAACACATTTCGAGATGCAAAATTTTCTACCGTTTAAATTATTTTGGCAGATCAAAAGATCTGAATCGAACAGGGAAAAAATTGCTTTTCTGAATTTTCAATAACAACGGAAAAAAAACAGCTATCATTTAAAGCAAACTAGAAGTATGTATATAACTTATTCCTGTTAAATTAAAAAAAATAAATCACTCTAGGGAGCAAAATTTAATTTTTGCTTTTATACAACTTGACCTTACATAATTTAATTTGGGTATGGGGATTTCTAATCTGAAAGTAAGTTTGCTCAGAAAGCTACAGATTTTTTCAAAATGGTATTTTTAGCTTAGTTTGTTTTTTGTTTGAATGTACAAATTTATAGTGAGCGTACAGGTTTCTATACATACATATAATTTTGTCTGCTTCTTTGGAAATAACACTTACTACAAAAAACATATGACCGTATTTCAGTACAAACTGAAATGTATTACAGCCTATTTCCTATCACTTCCTACGTAGCAGAGAAGTGGGTGCACATAGCATTCAATCTTGTGATTTTTAAATAATCCTGGTTAGGAATATGTTACCAAATAGCATAAAAACTGTAACTCATAGAGAGAAAACCGATTGTTGATTTGGAATCAGCGTCGCGTAACTATCAAATTTTCATTCAGAAGTCTCCGTCAAAAATAAATAAATAAATAATATTTATATATTTATTATTAAATTGTAATAATCGCCTTATTTAACCCCTTTGGGACGGATGATTCAGAAAAGCGTTCGTACAAAATCAGGATCAGGACGTAATTAAATAAAAAACGGTAACTTAAATGTAGTCGTTTCTAATTTAATAGACTTACTTTGCTTTTACTTTAATTATTGTTAGTTTAATCATATATATAATCAATGTTAATTCAAAGTATAACTAAATAATTTTATTTTGAACAAAGTAATGGTGAATTAAATAAATCAAACAATTATAACTCCGCCCACAAATTACTTTGATTACCAGTTTTATCTTTTTACCCTGGTTGATACGGTTTCATACTGGCATGTATTTGTGTCAGTCGGTGCGAAAGGGTTAAAAGAACTTAATTTTTTTAAAAATAATCTTAACTTTTAAATACCACCTTATTTTAAAAATAAATATTATAAAGTAAATCAAACCGCATGTAGTATATTAATCATTATCAGACCTGCCAACTTTTAATCCCTTCCATTATCATTTTTCCCAGTGGTATTAAAATGGAATATAAAACTTCAATTTTATGCAAACAAATACGTTGTATTTGAAAAAAATTAAGTTGACAACCATGATAGTAACGCATATTAATATATAAGCTTAATTTTTGTAAGAATAGTGGTGATCAAAATCATTTAAAAATTGAATTTATATTGAAAATAGTATATATTAATTATATTGAAAATAGTATATATTTACTACCACTTTAAATATGAAAATAAAATCTCCCGCAAAATCCGGGAAAGTTGGCAGGTATGCATTATCAACCAGTGCATCCCTCAATTAAATAAAGTGTCGGCACCTGTTGACACGGTTTTAATAAATTATCTCAGAGTTCTCAGTAGTAACTCAATAATTTCGTAGTGATGTAACAGTTCAGTTTTGCACTATGTAGTAAAGAATCGGCGCGGTAGATAGGTTGATAATTCCACTGTGACAGTCATTTTAGTAATAATCATTTTGACCAAAATTCAGTGATGCCTACTTGCTCCGAGCAGTAATCCATCTAAGGAAATATCCGAAAATCTCTCAATTAAAAAAAATTGCAAGAAAAAAGAAACTGTATATGAATGAATGGATTTTGAACTTACTTTTTTAGTGCAAATGCAATGCAAAATAGAAAAAATAGTGTAGTTTTTATATTCTTTACTCTTCTACTTCTTCCTCCTCTGTTTCGACGGAAGTTCCACCACCTCCTACCAGGGCCATGATTGAAAAATTAACATTCTCAGGATCACGCTCCATGAATTTTTTACAAACTGCAACAGCATCCTACGAGTAAGAAAAAGAAATTTTTTTTTAAAAAAGAGTTATTTTATAAGAATCTTTTTTTAAATTTTTAAAAATCTTACGAACCTTGAATAAATTATTTTAAATTGATAGTTTACACTTTTAATACCCGGTTTTAAAAAGTGATCTATATATGAAAAATCCTTATGTGAGAAAAGGTGCAATACATGGAGCTTCCAACTTTTTACGATTTTGAGGAATATTTCGTCTTATGACAGCTAAGTTTATATTTTAATGTATGATTTTTTTGTTTTGAAAATTCAGTTTAAAGCAATTTTCCACATCACTATATGTAAATGTTGCAATATGAAATGCCACTTTGTTTCAGTGCTTTCATCCCCCCCTCCCTCAATAGATTACAACCAGATTCAATCTATTACGCACCTCTGCAATCTCTAGTATTTAGTTGTCAGTAGTCTCTGTTTAAATATTTTGCAAAAACAATAGTTGGCAGTTCTGAATGTATATTCGTTTATAAAAATTTAGCATTTCTTTCTGTTGCACGCCACTTCAGCTCCAGAAATTTAGAATTTTATTTTGAAGAGTGAATTTTATTTTAAGGAAGGAATTTTATTTTAAAGGAGGAATTTTTCATTCCAGAAAGAATTTTATTTTAAAGAAAACATTTTATTTTTTAAAGAAGGAAATTTATTTCAAAGAATTTTATTTTAAAGAAAGAATTTTATTTAAAAAAAAATAAAATTACTTTTAATGAAGGAATTTTATTTTTAAAAAAAGAATTTTACTTTTAAAGTGAGGTTCTATTTTATTAACCCTATGCCCTCCTAGTACTTTAATATACGATTTGAACTCGCATTAGCACTAAATTATTTGTAATTATAACGCATACTGGCTGGATTTGAACTTAACTTAATAAGTCATAAGTTAGTACAAATCTTTAGCTTTAAATTATTTTTTAAAATTTTTAAGATATAGTGGTATCTAATTATTAAAGTATAAAAATTTTTAATTTTAGAATGATGACTGTTGTCTCATCTAAGTATATCTCTACTAAGTTAGTATTATGCATCTCCACTATAGATTTTTTAGTCTCATTTTGTTTATTTATTTACGTCAATGTAATTGGATTTGTAAGCTAAATTTTTGTACAGGCCTTTTTTCTTTTTAGTAAGAATAACAACATTGTGTAATACGCTTTTTGTGTTTGGCTAATCAATGTTATTTTCAAACTGAGAGCTTACGCTCTATAAAAAATCGTAGTAAATAAAGAAAATGATATGCATTTTTATTATTTAGTTTATGCATTACAAAGTTATGCTTATAAATGAATATGGTCTGGTCTTTTCGGTGTAGATGGGCGCATACGGCCAAGAATGGCCGTTTTCCCATCTTGAAAGATTTGATTTTTTCCCTTTTCCCATTAAAAAAAGCTGTTTGCATGGCTGGAAACAAAAATGGCACTTAGCCATGGTATTAATTAGATAATAACATGAAAATACGCTTTTAATTATATACAATTAAAGAAGTAGAAATTTTTTACAAAATGTTACGAGATGAGAAAACAAGTTGATCGTAAACATTAGTTAAATTAAAAATCAAAATATTTACAAAATAATAAATTACAATTGAGCCAATCACTGAAATAGACAAATGAATATATTCAGTCTAAAAATGTAACTTATCGAATTTTTTAATTTTAAAGTGAAAACTAATAAAAAGAAATAAGTATTTTCTTTCTTAGAATAATAACATCATTTTTAAAATAAATAATATTAACGCTACGAACTTGGTTAAAAAATGAAAAAAAATTTATTGCCCATCTAAAACTGTGTAAAAGTGATAATAAAATAAACGAAAAGTTTAAATTTCGTTATTGTCATATGGAAAACTTACAAATTTTCGGTTTTCTTTTTATTTTAAGACATAAAGAGAACATTATATTTCACATCAATAGTGTAATAATTTAACCAAATTTCAAACGGAATGTTTGTTTTATTACTATCACACTTATGAAATCGAGACATGTAATTAAATCATATTGGACTCAGGCATATTTCTTGTACCTTAGACCGGCCATCGTGAGCAACGTTAGCAGTGGTTAGTAATTGTGACGTTGAGAAACATGCTAAATAGTAAATAACTATTATGGACACGATGAATGGGTAAAAGGCCATGTTTGCTCAGGTAACCAAGCTCCATTTGATAAGTGAAGTGAAGTTCGTTTTTTTGATTAAGCTGTAGTAAAATGTAAAAAGATGCTTATGTGTGTGGCGTAACTACCACTACGATTATTAAACATCAATTAACTAGTATATAATACATGATTCATTTGGTTAAAGGTACATTTTATTAAATGGCACGGTCAATAACAACATTTACCAACATTGCGTAATTGGGTTCTTGCTCTCCATCAAGAAGACAACCATTACCCACGCATATGGCCTATGACGTCAGCACCAGCTGAACTTTACCAGCAAAATGAAATATTAACGTTCAGCTTAATTTCTCTACATAAATTAAAATGTTAATAATTCAAAGCAATATATCACATCGAATTTGTTGAAATATAATTCTTTTCAGTCTGCTTTTTTTTTTATTTAACTTAGATTTATTGTTTGTTTATGTTTTTTATCGTAACCGTGATATATTTTTGTTTTGTATACCTGGCAACTTCGATGCAGAATAAGTTTGTTTATGTTCTACATGGCTTCGTGCCTGTCTTTGTGTAAATGTATAATGGTAGAATTGAAATTTTCGTGAAAGTATATAGGGTGTATTACTTAAGAGAATTGGTACTTGACAGGCTTGGGTTACTCGACATAGAATGGAATGAACTGTTGCTAACGTAAACAAATGCCACGTTTCTACAACCAATCAGGAGCGAGATACCCACACACTACGTTACTTGCAGGTATCTCATTGATATTTCAATTTACATTTTGCGACCACTTCAGAAAATTATTTTTTGGAACGAGCAAGAGTTGGCAGACATTGTATATATTCTGTTAACCATTTGCGAGAAGGAAAATTTAGTCAAAAAAAGTCATTAGAAATATGGACATTGTAGGCACGTCCGAAAGTAAACTATTTGTTTTATGTTGCTAATTTTCAAAATCTAAAATTGTTGATTTAAAATTGTGCTATTTAAGAGATAAAAATTAATACAAATTTAGAGGTTTATATAACTGTCACAAGCAAGTAAGACAATCTTTATCCAACAGCTCACGAAAGAATAAAAGAAAAAAAATTGATTTCAAAAAATAAACCAAAATCTTAGATATCACAACTTTGGTTAATCTGGAGTAATATATTTCGATATAATTGTCTGGTATTAATTTGAAGGGATTTTATTATTATCAATCAAATTAACTTTTATCTATCGTATAATACCTCTTACAGTACAACTTGACATGTTTTATATACTAACCAATTGGTATTTAATATTTGTAGTGGTAGTTATGCCACAAACTAATTAAAATTGTTTACTTTGTACACTTTCGAATTATCTTTGAAGCAAGAACAAGACTTCGGCAATTAATGTTTCCAGGATACAAGCAAACGTACTTAGAATATTAAATAAAATGTTACAATTAAAAAAAAAAATTTTTTTAACTACCTCTTAAAAACATTGTTGTTATCAGCGGACAATACATTTTGTTCCACCTAACTCTGTCACTGAATAAGAAACAGATCCTTTTGTTCTGCAGGAAAATAATTTTGTGAACTCTTCCACGGTTGTCAATCACGATTAGAAAACATGTCCAAAAAAGATTCCCGAAACGATGTTGGCAGACAATAAAAAAAAAAATTTATAATGGAGTAGGTTTAGATCCGTTTTAGTTATCACCTTGAAAGTGAAAGATCTCAACCACTCATTTTTGTACTTAGAGTGCTTCAATTATGTTATTGTTATTCTGAAAGTTACAGTTATTTTTATTTCTTTGAACTTGATCGCTTGAAAGCATACAAATAATGAAACGTGAGATGCGTATTTTAATCTCGATTTAAAATACAATTACAAGTTTTGAAAAAATGAGATTTTTCTGTACGCACAAGGAAAAAATTTACAAAAATTGGTAATTTAATTATATTAGAATTTAAAAAAAACTGCATTGAATTACTTTTCTAGAAATTATATCTAGATCCGAAATTCTTCATTTCGATTTTTAATTCTAAGTAATTTTCATCTACTTTTTAACAAAACTGAAACCACTTAAGATATTTTTCTTGGTGTGTTGAAATCTTATATTGGCTATAGGATACTTGCAAGTGGCGTAGTGACTTGCAAGTATCTCAAATCTCGATCCTGATTGGTTGTTGAAATGAGGCATTTGTTTACCTCAGCAACTGTTCCTTCCATTCTATTTCGAGTAAACCAAGCCCGTCAAGTATCAATTCACTTAAATCAGGGCTGTCCAACTGGCGGCCCGCCAACTTCTTATTCAAGCCGATCGGCCTCTGTTTTCCAATTAAAATGTAAGCAAATTGTTTTATAATCCTTCTGTTCTATTTATTCTGTTCTATCCTTCTATTCTATTCTGTTTTATAATTAATAATTCAACTATTAATTGTTATTGTATAAGAGGTTACTGTTCAACTTTTTCAAACTGCGGCCCGCCAGATGATCAGTGACCGGAATTCTGACCCGTGGGCTCTTTGCAGTTGGACAGCCCTGCATTAAATGATACATTCTATATTTCACTAAGATTTCAATTCTTTCACTATAGATTTTTCACTTAACACAATGACAGACAGGAAGCTATGTGTGAACATAAACAACACAAAACAATTATAAATAATGGTTACAATAAAACACATAAACAAATAATAAATCTAAGTTAAGTAAGAGACAGACGAAAAAAAATTCTATTTCAACAAATTTGATGTGCGATATATTTTCACTGTATTTAATTAACTTCACCTTAACTAACATGCCCCCGGAGGGGCCATCTATCAGAGTCACTTTAACTAACATTCTAATTCGTTTGGAGAAACTTAGCTCAATTTTATTACGCCATTTCTTATAAATGATCAGCTATCGCTGAAGTCTTAGGTCACATGCGTGGGTATCAGTGATCTTCTTCTTCTTGACCCAATTGTCTGAAAATTGTGCTGTTTTATACGTTGCATTAAACAACGCTGAAAAGGCAAAATATTGATTTGAAGCATTAATTTTTAAAAAAACAGGTGGTTTTGAGCATTTCAAATTTTTATGGTGTTAAAAAAATTAAAAATATTCTAAAATATAGTTCAGTTATATTAAATTAAATAAAAAAGATTGTCTAATTCATTTTGCTTTATTTTTCAACTAAGCATACAATTCCTTTATGTTTCTCCCTTAAAGCATACACTCCAACTTGTGGATTTCGCAAAATATTTTTTTCCAATGGTAGAGAACTAAAATAGAAATTTTATATTAACAGAATTTTTTAAAGCTTTTATCAAAACTTCTGTCTAAATTTGTACATCTGGTAGTTTATATATCCGTTCAAATTAATGTAAGGGCAGACAAAATTTTTATTTAAAAAAATATTGATACATTTCCAGAGAAAAAATATTTTCCGAAATTCCGCTGTATTTGGAGGGTATCTTAAAGAAAATGAGTTACCTTTAATAACGTGTCCATGCTTGTAGCTCCATGGTTGATTGGACAGTTTTTCCGAGCATCTGAAATTTAAAAAATATGAATAGAATGTTCTGAAAGGCTGAAATATATGCTTTAATCTATGTCTATTTAAATAATTTGGAAGAAAAAGTAATCTTCAGATTGCTAAAAGATTTTAATTAACAATTTAGAATTTAAAAATAATTGTGGAATTGGGTATAATATAAAAAAAACACAACTACTTCCACTTAGTAGGAATAACATTTACCATGACGCAATGCTAAATTCTATGCCACTATCCACATAAATGCCACTATCCACATAAATCAATTATTAATCAAAAATCGAATATCAATTACTTTTCTTTATAATGCAATAAAATCTGGCGAGCAGCTATTTAAACGATCAAACACTTCGTTTGTTTATTTGTGGCTTGAAGTTAGGCTCGCAGAAAATGCCGTTCATGGGTTAAATTTAGTAGGAATAACACAACCTGTGACGTAGGCTATAGTATACCCAATTGCTAAAAAAATGGAACAAAGTGATATTGAAAATACACATTTTTATGTCGAGTGAACTGAAAAGTTAAATTCTTACTAAGTACCGGTAGTACCATTTAAATATTTCAAAAAAATTTTTTTTGGAAATATTTAAGCTAATAACAAATTTTACTACTTGTTCTCTAATTCTAATTTAAATAATTGATTGGTAAAATTTTTTAAAATCATAATCCAACCGCGCAATTCAGATCGATATTATTTCAACTTAGATACTGGATGCAAAATATAAATTAAATTATAGTGAAATAAGAAAATTTGGGAGTGCTCTCTGAACACCACCCTAACCACCTAACCATCCCAACCAACCCTAACCACCTTCTGATCACCTAAACACCAACTCTAAACACTAAACAATAGATTAATTTTCTAAAACAGAAATGCGACAGTCATTGCTTTTTGTGATTAAAATTTTCGGTGAAATTAACATTCGATGTTTAGCGTAGGTTGAGTAAATATTGAACGCTTAGTACTTTTCAATTCAATATAACAAAAAGATTTTATTAATAGAAATATGTGATTTAATAACAGAAAATATTGAACTTTTAAAATTAAGTCCTATTAGAGTATTAGTATCACGCTGTTTTATTTGTGAAACGAGAATTTTTTAAACTGTCATCGGTGCTGCCATCTACTGATTAAAAGTAGTATATAGAATTGCTTAAGCATTAAAGTGTGGAATCGTGCATCTAAACAAATGCATAAATGGAATGTATAGTAAATAAACAATTTCTTTCAGTTGTCCTTATTTCTACTTTAAAGGGGGAAAAAAGAAATATGAATTACATTTTATAAAGCAGGGCTTAACTCTTAATCTAAAATGGTTTAATTTTCAATAGAAGTTAATTCTTGTTATCTAACAAGTTTCTTTATCTTTTTTTTCGCAATTTTTTAACATTCATATTCTTAATATTTAATTTAAATATACGTTGAATGTTAATAAATAGTTCAAATGAGAGGGGGAAAAAAAGCTGCATTTGAAGACGTTGCAAAGAATTTCGATTTGTAATGCTGCTATCTAGTGTTGAGAAAGAGAACTATATTTATAAAACATTGTACTATTTAGTTTTCTGAATTGTCACTAAATGATGGAACTGATTATATTATCTAGAAGAAAGTGTCATGCTTTCTCCTTCTACAGTTTATACAACTTCAGTCAGACAATAGTTTTAGCTTATTATTGTTATTTATCTGAAAATAACAATAATTTATGGAACAAAAAGTCAATTTTAATGTGTGTTTTTAAAGCAATGCAAATACTTTTCTTACCGAGTTCATACAACTGCTCATCTACGGAAACAAATGTTATGAAATGCAGATTAATTTCCTCGTCCCCTTCTGGTGCCTATAAAAAATAAATTACTATACATTAATATACTTCATATATTAAATATGTTATTATCTTTTAACACATTATTGCCCTACAGAGCTAATATTTTTCAAAAAATAATTTTAGCGTTATTTCTATTACATTTGAAGGAAAAAATTAGTTATAAAAAGGGTTCACATCAATAATGAAAATTTAGTGGTCCAAAATCTGAATATTGTAGACTAACTTGAGATAAAAAAACGAATTTTAAAATTGCTTAATTAATGTCATAGTACACATCAAAAATTAGTAATTGCCATCTATTACACCCTGAAGCTAATTATGTCCATTACCGCATTAAGATTCGTATTTTTTTAAATTTAATGTAAACAAAACTAAAATAATATTAGTAATCGGATTCAACATATAGATTAAAATGCTTAAGGGGAATGAATAAATAAATGAAGAAACCAGAGAATGTAAGAAGTTACAAAATTTTGTATTAAAAAATAATTATCTAAAAATTCTAAAAGAGTAAAAAACAATGTTTTATTGAACAATTATACTGTCAGTCCATAAATACAAAGCACAGTACAACATGTTAATTAGAAATATCAAAATTTAAATTAAAGATTTTTTGTATCAGACACTTTCAATTATTCCGTTTGAAAAACTTTAAAACTAAAATCTAACCTACGCGTAGAAAAATAAAAACAACAATTAATTTTAAGTGCATAACATTCGATGCAAAAAATATATTTTTCGTTACTATTTTGTTATTTCAAAACTCATTTCGAGACGACAATTTTGTCTCCTACGCGTCTGATTTTAGCAACAATTGTCGCCATGCTGGCGTGAGCCTTAGTTAATAGAATGCGTAGCTTTTAATCTGCATCGTGTTGGAAAAGATTTTACGAAGTGGCTGCCCAATAATAAAGTGAGAAGAATTTTGTAAACATTAAGCTACCTCGTCTCATCTTAGAAACTCAGTTGCTTAACTAATAGATTTGACATGCATAATAGGAATTTTTTATTTTGTTCTGGTGTTTAGAACGTTCATTTTTTAACTTTAAAAATAAGGGTTTAGCTTTTAATACATTAAAATTTAAACGTTACACATACATATTCCTTTTTACTTTGAATTGAAGCATTGGGCTTCTATCACACCTTTCCCTCTGACTCTATTTGTGGCCAGTTATTTTGCCTCATGTCTTTCCCATTGTTTTCAATTCGTTTACAATCGTCCTGCGACAAGTACTTTTTAGGTCTTCCTCTTTTTCTATTGCCCTGAGGGCTCCAATCAAAAACTTGTTTTACTTTAAATTTTTCAGGTTTACGTAGAACATGATCAATCCATTTCCATTAAAGTTTTAATTTCCTGATCAATTGGTTTCTGTTTTGCTTTTCTACGGATTTCTGAATTCCAAATTTTATGGAACTACTTGATACTCAAGATTCTTCTTAGACAGTAAATACTTGAAGTTTTTCATGTCATTTTTATTGCAGTGGCAAGTCTCAGATCCATAGAGTAGGACAGATTCGATATTGAAAAGTCGAATTTTTGTTGAATTTGTTATGTTTTTGTTTTTTTCAGAATTTATTGAGAATAGTATAACAGTTCGGGCTTTTTAATCTATTTAATATATTTTCATCGGTTCCTCCTTTGCTGTTAATTATACTTCCAAGATGCGTAAAACTACTTACTTCCTCTTGTTTATTATTTTTTTAGAATGTTATTTTATTGTTCAGGATTAATTTTCAAAAATTTTAGTTTTATTTAAATTTAAACGTTACTGGCACTAAAAAGAAAAGAAAAACCACTATCGCAACAATCACACAAGTTGGCAGCTACGGTAATAATATTTAAGTGAATGTTGTACCGTATGGAGTTCGTGCGGTTTTCATTTTTATTTTAGTGCTATGTGCCTTCAAAAATGTGCTTTTTATAAAATTTTAAAGCGTAAATTTCTGCATAGATTCGTTCTGAGTTTATTTGTGTTCAATGATGAAGATACCAATGTGGAAAGTGTTTTCGTTAAGCTCGCGAAAACTTAAATGATGCAGAGAAAGAAGATAGATTCTTCACGTGTGAATTTCGTACATAGTAACTGAATTTGTTTGAAATAATAAAAATGTCTGGTATTTTTTCTATAAAACTGTAAGTACCATTTCTAAACTTCTTATAGAATTTACATATACCTACTCCACTAAAATTGGGTGTTACGCCTTTTTCTAGGAAAAAAAAATCACGCATGAAAAATACAGAGTAATGATAACTTTTTCAAGAATTACACAACTAAACATAAATATCTTGTTTAAATCTGACAATTTCTAGGTCGAACAGTTTAGATCCAACCGGGCTTCGAATCTTAGCTACTCGATCTTACCCCAATTCCCCATGCATTTAGTTAGAGCAATTATTAACTTTTGTTAATTGCAAATATAGTAAAGTACAAACATAAAGTTAAATTTAATATTATTGTAACTTCTTAATTTTTTACAGACGTATAACCCAGTTTGCGTAACTCGCAAAATCGCTGCTTTAATTGAGCACGCAAGCTTGCAAATGGTTTTCGTACTATTAAACAATAAACAATCGCAAATTAATTTTAGAGCTACTTCTTTATTAATTTGGATTTTCTAATCGATGCATTAATTTTTATATTTTGTGAAATGTTCGTTAACTCACCTCGGTTTGACCTTCTTTGGCAAGGGACTCGTGCATGACACATAGACTCTAGGAAAGAAGAAAAAAGTTAAAATTTGTGTGGATGTGTATATGTTACTGTGTATGACCGAAATCGGTGGTTGTTGACTTTCACCGGTGAATGTTGACAATCACATAGTCGCTTTGGTGAATGTCCGAAATATTTATTACATCTGATTACATCACTAGACCTAGTATATAATTCGGACATTTACCAAAGGTCTATTCATATTAGGTCTAGTTAAGCGCCATTGCCCGGTATATCCTACACTGATATTTTTTTTAAGATCAAGTGTCACTGCCCAGTATACCCTACAATGATGTTTTCTTAAGGTCAAGCGCCATTGCCCGGTATACATTTGCCCGATACTCCAAACTCTGGTGTTGTCAGTAAGTATTAAAATATCGAATAAATGTAATTATATCCACGAATAAATTAATATCAAATCGGAAGTAATAAATATTTCGGACATTCACCTAAGCGACTATGTGATTGTCAACATTCACCGGTGAAAGTCAACAACCACCGATTTCGATCATTCACAGTAACATGAACATCATTTACATANGGTGCCTATAAAAAATAAATTACTATACATTAATATACTTCATATATTAAATATGTTATTATCTTTTAACACATTATTGCCCTACAGAGCTAATATTTTTCAAAAAATAATTTTAGCGTTATTTCTATTACATTTGAAGGAAAAAATTAGTTATAAAAAGGGTTCACATCAATAATGAAAATTTAGTGGTCCAAAATCTGAATATTGTAGACTAACTTGAGATAAAAAAACGAATTTTAAAATTGCTTAATTAATGTCATAGTACACATCAAAAATTAGTAATTGCCATCTATTACACCCTGAAGCTAATTATGTCCATTACCGCATTAAGATTCGTATTTTTTTAAATTTAATGTAAACAAAACTAAAATAATATTAGTAATCGGATTCAACATATAGATTAAAATGCTTAAGGGGAATGAATAAATAAATGAAGAAACCAGAGAATGTGAGAAGTTACAAAATTTTGTATTAAAAAATAATTATCTAAAAATTCTAAAAGAGTAAAAAACAATGTTTTATTGAACAATTATACTGTCAGTCCATAAATACAAAGCACAGTACAACATGTTAATTAGAAATATCAAAATTTAAATTAAAGATTTTTTGTATCAGACACTTTCAATTATTCCGTTTGAAAAACTTTAAAACTAAAATCTAACCTACGCGTAGAAAAATAAAAACAACAATTAATTTTAAGTGCATAACATTCGATGCAAAAAATATATTTTTCGTTACTATTTTGTTATTTCAAAACTCATTTCGAGACGACAATTTTGTCTCCTACGCGTCTGATTTTAGCAACAATTGTCGCCATGCTGGCGTGAGCCTTAGTTATAAGAATGCGTATCTTTTAATCTGCATCGTGTTGGAAAATATTTTACGAAGTGGCTGCCCAATAATAAAGTGAGAAGAATTTTGTAAACATTAAGCTACCTCGTCTCATCTTAGAAACTCAGTTGCTTAACCAATAGATTTGACATGCATAATAGGAATTTTTTATTTTGTTCTGGTGTTTAGAACGTTCATTTTTTAACTTTAAAAATAAGGGTTTAGCTTTTAATACATTAAAATTTAAACGTTACACATACATATTCCTTTTTACTTTGAATTGAAGCATTGGGCTATCACACCTTTCCATCTGACTCTATTTGTGGCTAGTTATTTTGCCTTCATGTCTTTCCCATTGTTTTCAATTCACTTGCAATCGTCCTGCTCCAAGTATTTTTAGGTCTCCCTCTTTTTCTATTGCCTTGAGCGCTCCAATCAAAAACTTATTCTACTTTAAATCTTTCAGGTTTACATAGAACATGACCAATCCATTTCTATTTTTTGATTTCCAGATCAATCGGTTTCTGTTTTGCTTTTCTAAGGATTTCTGCATTACAAATTTTATGGAACCACTTGATACACAAGATTCAAAAGTAGTTGTTAATAAATACTTGAAGTTTTTGATGTTACTTTTATTGCAGTGACAAGTCTCAGATCCATAGAGTAGAATAGATTTAATTATACTTCCAAGATACGTAAAACTATTTACTTCCTCTTGTTTATTATTTTTTTTTAGAATGTCATTTTATTGTTTAGGATTAATTTTCAAAATTTTAGTTTTATTTAAAATTAAACGTTACTGCCACTAAAATAAAAACACGAGTTGGCAGCTATGGCAATAAGTTTTATTGTTAAGTGAGTGTTTTATCTCATGGAGTTCGTGCGATTTTCGTTTTTTATTTTAGTGCATTGTGTCTTCAAAATCGTGCTTTTTTTCTTCTTTTTTTAATTTTTTTTTTAAAAACTTTAATGCGTAAATTTCTGCATAAATTTGTTCTGAGTTAATTTGTGTTCAATGGCGCGGATACCAATGTGGAAAGTGTTTTTGTCAAGCCCACGAAAGCTGAAATGATGCAGAAGATAGATTCTTCACATGTGAATTTCGTACATTGTAACTGAAATTGATTGAGATAATAAAAATGTCTGGTACTTTTTCAATAAAACTCCAAGTACCATTTCTAAACTTCTTATAGAATTTAGATATACCTACCCCACTAAAATTAGATGAGATGCCTTTTTTTCAGGAAAAAAAAATCACGTATGAAAAATGCAGAATAATGATAACTTTTTCAAGAATTATATATTGTACACAATTAAACATAAATATCTTGATTAAATCTGACAATTTCTGGGTCGAACAGTTTAGATCCAACCGAATCTTAGCTACTCGGTCTTACTCCAATTCCCCATGCATTTATTTAGAGCAAATTACTAACTTTTGTTAGTTCCAAATATAATAAAGTACAAACATAAAGTTAAACTTAATATTACTGCAACTTCTTAATTTTTTTACTGACGAATAACCCAGTTTGCGCAACTTAAAAAAAATCGCAGCTTTAATTGAGCGCACAAGTCTACAAATGTATGTTGTACCACTGAACAACAAACAATCGCAAATTTATTTTAGAGCTACTTCTTTATTAATTTGGAGTTTCTAATCGGTGCATTAATTTTTATATTTTGTGAAATGCTCGTTAACTCACCTCGGTTTGACCTTCTTTGGCAAGGGACTCGTGCATGACACATAGACTCTAGGAAAGAAGAAAAAAGTTAAAATTTGTGCGGATGTGTATATGTTACTGTGATTGACCGAAATCGGTGGTTGTTGACTTTCACCGGTGAATGTTGACAATCGCATAGTCGCTTTGGTGAATGTCCGAAATATTTATTACATCTTATTACATCACTAGACCTAGTATATAATCCAAAGGTCTAATCATATTAGGTCTAGTTAAGTGCCATTGCCCGGTATACATTTGTCCGGTATATCCTACACTGATATTTTTTTAAGATCAAGTGTCACTGCCCAGTATACCCTACAATGATGTTTTTTTAAGGTGAAGTGCCATTGCCCGGTATACATTTGCCCGATACTCCAAACTCTGGTGTTTCTTTTAATCTATCGTCAGTAAGTATTAAAATATCGAATAAATGTAATTATATCCACGAATAAATTAATATCAAATCGGAAGTAATAAATATTTCGGACATTCACCAAAGCGACTATGTGATTGTCAACATTCACCGGTGAAAGTCAACAACCACCGATTTCGGTCATCCACAGTAACATGAACATCATTTACATAGTAACCTCATCAGGACGTTTATTTCATACTTTGCCCAAATAGCATTTGGCATTCTATAGATTACCTAGGCATTTTATACAATGCCTAGGGAAAGTATGTAATACTTCTCACATTTCATACTTCGCCTAAAAGCATCCGGCATTCTATACAATGCCGGCGTTTCTTACTTTGCCGGTAACATATATATAAATGTTTTTCGGATTTAAATAATCAGGGAAGCCACAGGCGACGAAAAATGTGAAAAGTGGTAGAAACTTAATTAACTTTTATTTATTTTTCATACTTTTAATTATTTAATCATAACTACCACTATGACTTATTATTCAAATTAATCATATTTAAAATAAAACATTCTTGTTTTAAATTTAGAATATTTGTAATAAATATGTAATAAAATAGTCAATTAACTTTTCGCATCTTTGGTCGCATGAGAGAACCCTAGTATAATAGATAGAGTAAAACTCTTGCGATACTTTCAGTATTAAGAAATTTATTCAGAGAGGACCACTTATATCATCACTATGTCAACTTCCGTCGACTGTTTTTAATTCCAGAACCAGGACCACACACCTTCCACTAATTAACAAGATTTAGTTAATATAGAAGAAATATTTTAAATAAAAAAAGTGGTACTTTAATATTCATAATTATTTCTAAAAATTAATTTTTCGTTAATGTTTTTTGAAAGTACTGTATTTTTTAATCCGAATTCTTTTTTCTTTATTTATAAAAAATTGGGCAGCGCAGAAGGCCCATATTTGCAAATTCTTGGAATAAGATAGCGTTTTAGCCAAGAAATTCTTTGATATGCCTCAGATCACATTAAAATAAAATTTTAATTCAGGGTAACAAATACTCTAGTCCATAGTTAGGAAACATGTGACCTCCTTGATTTTATTGAGTTGCATTCAACACATTCATTATATAGATTACGGCAATTTAAAAATTTATATAGTTGAATAATATATAACTTCGTTCTTTCATAAACTTATAACATATAAACGTATTATATTCTGATATGACACCATAAACTCGGGTATCTAGTATTAATTTTGTTGAACTGTCTTTAGATATAATTTAAGTGGTGTTTAATAATTAGTTATACGTTAAGTATTTATTTAGATTAATTTTGATAGGTTGTCATAAGTTAAAATTTAAGTAGAGTTAAATAATTAGTTAAAAGTTAAGTATTTATTTAGATTCATTTTGTTAGGTTGTCTTAAGTGATAATTTGAATAGTGATGAATAATTAGTTATATGTTAAGGATTTATTTAGATTCATTTTTCAGGTTGTCTTAAATGATCATTTAAGTAGTATTAAATAATTAGTTAAACATTAAATATTTATTTAGATTCATTTTTATAGGATGTCTTAAATTAAAATTCAAGTAGTTTTAAATAATTAGTTAAACGTTAAGTATTTATTCAGATTCATTTTGTTAGGTTGTCTTAAGTGATAATTTGAGTAGTGATGAATAATTAGTTATATCTTAAGGATTTATTTAGATTCATTTTTCAGGTTGTCTTAAGTGATAATTTAAGCAGTATTAAATAATTAGTTAAACATTGAATATTTATTCACATTCATTTTGATAGGTTGTTTTAAGTGAAAATTTAAGTAGTGTTAAATAATTAGTTAAACGTTAAGTATTTATTTAGATTCTAGGCAACTTATCAAAATGAATCTAATATGTTTTAACATTAGATTCAATAATATTATATAATTTATTAGATAACGAAATGGATCCAAATAATTTATGGAAGACTATCTATCGAAATGGATCTAAGTATTTATTTAGATTCATTTCGATAGATAGTCTTCAGTGATAATTTAAGTAGTGTTAAACAATTAGTTAAACGTTTAGGATTTATTTAGATTCATTTTTAGGTAGTCTTATTTGATAATTGAAGTTGTGTTAAATAATTAGTTAAATTTTAAATATTTATTTAGATTTATTTTACTAGATTGCGCTAAGAGAGATTAAGTAGTGTTAAATAGTTAGCAATAAGTTAAGTGTTTATTTAGAATATTTAGATTCATTTTGATAGGTTGTCTTAAGTGAAAATTTAAGAAGTATTAAATAACTAGTTAAACATTGAATATTTATATAGATTCCTTTTTTTAGGTTGCCTAGTGGATAATTTAAGTAGTGTTAAATAATTAGTTAAACATTAAATATTTATTTAGATTCATTTTGATAGGTTGTCTTAAGTCAAAATTTAAGTAGTGTTAAATAAATAATTAAACATTAAGTATTTATTTAGATTCATTTTGATAGACTGTCCTAAGCGATAATTTAAGTAATGTTAAATAGTTAGCAATAAGTTAAGTATTTATTTAGAATATTTTAATTTATATAATACATGTATTTATTTAGAATAATTTATATAATATAAATAGTTATTTAAAATAATTAAACAATATTATTGAACATAAATAGTTAGCAATAAGTTAAGCATTAATTTAGAATTTATTTGGAATAACTTTGTATTTTTACAGAAATAAAAAATAGTTACCAAGTAATTGTCTAAATTTCTTTATTTTATTTAACTTATTGAGATTATTTAACTTTTTATTGCTATCTAAATTGACTGTTAAAAATTTTAAGCATAAATGGTGCTGTGGGGCCGCAGAAAGCCATTTCAATTATTGATGGTGGAGCTTGCCCTTTTCAAGCTATAGCTTATACAGGGTGGTCCTAAAATATATGTCAAAAATGTAAAGGTAGGTAGAGGGGACATAAATAAGCATATTTCGAATAGGAATGCGTGTGCGTTAATGGCACGTTAAAGCACTAGTACGTAAAGCAGTATGAATCAGAGGAAACTGAAAAGACAAGTAAAAACAAAAGAAAATAAAAATTTATCAACAGTTTACAAGAGGTGCTTGAAAGAAAAGCCACCAACATCGATACAAGATTCACAGCGACGGCGCATGGATCGGCGTACATTAGAAAAGACGTTAGGCATGTCGAGCACATGCAAAGCAGCAATAGACAAGCGAGCAACAAGATCTTCTTGATGGGACTCTCGTACACCAGGCTTTTAATATGACCCCAAAAGAAAAAATCCAAGCAGGTTAAATCAGGAGAACGTGGTGGCCAGGGAACTGGACCACCCAGTCCAATCCAATGCTGGCCGTAGACAGTGTGCAGTTGATTTCTGACGCTCCCTGTACATCCTCTGAGCAGCTAATTCATTTCCTTGTGCAGCCTCATACATGAAATGCACGTCGGCAAGCTCCAGATTGGTGAAACGATGCATGCTGTTTGAGATCAGTGCGGGAATCTAGCTAGCAAGCGCTTTTATACGCCACAGTCATCAGCGCTCCCTACCGGCTTAAGGCGGTATTACCGCACACACAATCCTATACGAAATATGCTTATTTAAGTCCCCTCTACCTACCTTGACATTTTTGACACATATTTTAGGACCACCCTGTATATGTCATACGGTACTCAAGCCATGTCACGATAGAGAGGTGCGTGAGAAAGTAGTACAGCATGTAAGATTTTTAAATTATAACTAAAATTAGTACATAAAGAGTTTGACGATATCGCAGACATCCCTTAAAAATTGTTAAAAATGAAACAAGGTTTCTGCGGTCCTTGAAAATTTTTAGTAGTGGTAGTAAATTTAGGTTAATTTTCTTGCGTAAATACTTTCTTTGGAAAACAATTTTAGTGGAAGTTACACAAAAATCAAATAATCGACATTTGTTTAATTTTCGTTACCACTTTTTAAAATTTAGAAGACCCGCGGGTACTCTGTGAAATCAAGGTACTTCCGCGTGAGCAAAGCCACGGGCAACAGCTAGACTGCGAAAAAATTTGGTTAATATATTGTTTAACCCTATGCACTCAGAGTACTTGGTGATAATTCCATGCAAAAAATAAATATTAGTAAATATTTATTGTTTTTTAATTCCTTTATTTAAAAACAATCGAAGCATTTTTAAATTGTGAGTTGTACAATTTTCACATCATTTTAAAGTACGTAATTTTAAATGGCAAAATACAAAATTTGAGCGAAATTGGTCGAATAGTTCCTGAGAAATCAAATTTTAAAAAAGTCGTATATTAAAAATCTCTTCAAAATTTAAAGACGCAAAAAATAAAGGTAACATAAAGGGGTTCAAACTTTGGACCGCTCTCCTGGCCAAACTATTAGGACCATATTTCCCAAATTGCGGTTATCCTATATATTTTGGAGATCAAAAATCCGAATCTGTTCAAAAAAAGTTAGGTTTACTCACATTTGTGTCTGATTTCGTAACTTGAAATATTGTCTGCACTAATTAATTAGAATATTTGAGGTTACCCCCTCAAACCATTGAGTCTTAGCTCGTGAAACTCCAATCATTAGATCAAAAATTATTGAGGATTGTCCATTTTTTATTTTGCACATTGTACTACAAAATTTTGAAAGGTGACCAAGCTGGTCGCCAAAGGCGGCTAGTAATTATATATTACATACAAAAAAAATTTTTTTTGTAGAAAATATTGAAATTAGGAAGAAAAAAAAAACAATGATTGTGAAGCAATCGCCGAGGATTGGTGAGTGGAGATAATACGGAACGGAGCCTTCAAGTCATAAAAAAATAATAAATTATGAGATTTTTTTCCCCTTTACACAATAATAACAATAATAATACGTGGGAAGAATAATTTGAAATGAAAGAAAAAAGCATGTTTATCACATCCATTTCTAATTCGACTGAGTTAACATTAAAGTTTATAAGTTGTTCAAGAAAATTTTGAAAGTTCACCAAACTGGTCGCCAAGGGCGGCTAGTAATTATATACTATATTCAAAAAGCGTTTTTTGCTTTATGTAAAATATTGATATTAGGAAAAAAATGATGATTGTGTAGCAATCGCAGAGGATTGGTGAGTGGAGTAAATAAAGATGAGAGCCTCCAAGTCATAAAAAAAATAATGAATTATAAGCTTATTTTCTACTTTATACAATAATAATAATGATATGGGCGAAAAGTAATGTGAAATGAAAGAAAAATGCATGTTCATCACCTCGTCCATTTCTAATTCTTGACCTCTCTCCTCAGGCGCCATATCCTTCGTTCGTTCCAGGAATTCTTTTAAACTAGAATCTTCACCTGGAAAAAAAGTTTGGATTCTTCAAAATTTGTCAATAAAATCCTTTGATGTACGGATTAATTGTATAGTTAGTGCTTTATTCATGTTGCACTGGAAGTACATATACAAAATTTAAACCCACATGAGTAAAGGGTATAGAATCATGTGACATTTTTCATTAAAAATGAAATCACAAACACAATGGACGACCAATATTTTCAGCTAGCCGACCGGCCTGTGTAGGGGGCAGGGAACTGTCCTTTCATCAGAAAGGTTTTGGGTTCGAATCCCAGGCAAGGCATGGATGTACTTTCCTTCTTTGTATTATCTGTCCTCACTGTGGGAGCGACGTTGGCCCACCTAATATGGTGCCCCTGAAAGAGAGGCCAACAAAATCGCCCTGTATATGCCTGAATTGACGGATGTTAATACAGGTGGGCATTGGAAAAAAAAATATTATTTTCAGCTGGAAACTAAACAATAACAAAGATATGTTTTATTTTTTGGAGTTAGGATTTTGTTTGAGTTTTAATAACTGACTCCCTACTTGTAAAATTAATGCTCCTCCCTAAAATATAAAGCATTATTTTAAAGTAATTAGTTATTATTTAATAATTCATCTAAAATGTTTATGTCCATAAAATATTAATTCTACTGCTTGATATTTTGCGTCGCTCAGTGTTAAACGCAAAGCGACACCATCGACTTAAATTAAAAATCAGTAGGTTATATATATAAATTAAAATTATTTAAATATAGTGGTAGATAAAATCCTTTTAAATTACTTTTATTTAAATAGAAATATGAGTAAATTCATAAATTTTGCTACCACATTAAATATAAAGATTAGATCTTCCACAAAAACTGAAATTATTGTAACAAACAAGGACCATTTACTTGATGAAGTCTCTTTCCTCTCTTCTTTGTTCAGAAAACTCAATATCCAATTTTTACATTAAAGAAACAAACGTAGTAGCAAATATCTGAAATACTATATAGTTAAATTATTTTTTTTTTCAACCGCTAGAAATGAATATTTTCATAAAAAATGACTCAGTTGATCTAGATTTTTTTTTTGACTGTCTATCCGTATCAGATGCATTCTTTTATGATTCGCTCATCTTTCCGTTTAGTACTTTGCAAGTCGAAGATTAATGAATCAATGGACGGTTATCCGCAAAAACCGGACACTCTAATGGACATTCAGAGGTTCTTTTACTAAGACTAATGGACAAATATAGGTTATACTGTCATCATCTATTTTTATTAATGCAGTTTTAGTGACAATATCTCATTATGTACTGCTATTATTATAATTTTTTTTTAAATTATACCAGTAATATTTATTTAACGGATTTTTTACTTATAATAATGCGTGCGAAATAATTGTTTTTTTAAAAATAAGCGTTTAAATGCCGGGTTCTTATTTTGCAATTGGGAAAATTGTCTTAATTAAAACTGTAATAGCAAGTTCGCATAAAAAAGTAAATGAAATTTTCCCTCGATTAGCAACTAGTTTGGATACAAAACATTGCTAGTTGATAATAGAACAAGATATATAATAGCTATATTCAATGGTGGATATGAAAATATACTAAAAGTAACGCTCTAATATTAAACATTAGAATTATCTGCTTTCAACACTTCCAACAAGAGAAATGTTCCATTAGAGTGGAACATTGTCATTTAAACGATTAAAGATCAAAATAACTATTCTTTCCTACAGATGTAGCTTCAAAATATATGTTGAACTTTAAAAATATAAAATAGTGGTTGATTTAAAAAAGATATTAACTGCTTCGCTTTTTGTTGACACGTTGAATGCCATGGGGGTCACCGGTGACAGGCACTGGGTTTGTTCGTAGCGCCTTTGGGTGAAGCCAACGTTATTAGAAATCCATAATTCGAATAAATTTTTAATTTTCTAATATTATTATAGTTACTAAAATGGTTCGAAAAAATTAATTCAATATGGAATACCAAGAAAATAGTTTTATTTATATACACAGAGATGCTAACTTGCTCCGGAGAGCCAATAAATATTTTCAAGTGGTAGATTATTAATTATAATTCTTGGTTTAATAAATTCAATTTAGTAGATTTTTATCCACCGCTATTTTTAAACAATTCACAGCTTATATAATTCACCACTTTTTTTTTCCAGATAAGCATGCAGAATCCGGGCCATGGGGACCAGCTCAAGCCTTGCTGGAGACAAGACTTGTTTTTCTCTGCTCTGCAATTATGCCGTATCACCGAACTGCCCGCGGCGGAAAGGTTTTCCCTTCCGGCCGCATGCCAACATCAGACTTAGATGAGACATCTTTGATCGACAAAAGATTTTTACCGGCCAGATCTATGAACTACGCATTTTACTCACAATTTCTTCTAGAACAAACTACTGATATCGTGGAACTTCGTAAGCTGCGAGATTTCAAACTCAACACTAAGTAGATATTACAATGAACTCTTTAACGCAGCGGCGTCCTCAATTCAAACTGTTGAGTCGAGTCAAAAGAAGTCAACTGCCTCAACTACAATGGAGACAACCATCATTGAGACAGCGGAAATCCCTGTGACCATCCCAGAAAGTAGTGTTACTAACGAAATAGAGACTGAGCCCGTTTCCGAGCACAGTGTTCCGAATAATATCACAACTCCTTCCAATAAAGATCTGAATATGGATATAGACGAAGAGACATCAGCCTCTGAACTTGAGATCCAAAATAGAAACAACAAAGAGCCACCAGCTAAAAAGAGAAAGAAGAAGAAAAAGTCTGCCGCAGCTACAGAAAATGTTGACCCATCCATGACCCAGAAAAGCTGCACTCCTTTGGAATCTCTTTTCATGCCGGAGCCCACCCCTATTACTGCATCAGAACCTACGGAGGAGACTATCAACAAAGCCACAGAGCCTTCCACTTCAGTAGAAAAAGCTCAGCCAGTTAAAAATGCTCAAGTCCTCATCCGTGGCCTTCCTGATGATTTTAGTACAGATGAAATATCCCTTGAATTAGGGAAGCGGAACATTGAAATCCTGAAAATAGTCCAGTCTAAGAAGAAAGTGGGTGAAGCCTTTAGGCCCCTCCCCCTGTACCTCATCGTTATGCCAATGTTAGCCAATCACGAGATGATCTACCATATTGAGAGCATCAAGCAGATCCCGATCAGCATAGAGAAATACCACGGCGGCCGGCGGCCGCTGCAGTGTTTTCGATGTCAGAGTTTCGGTCACACCCAACGCTCCTGCTCCTCCAGCCCAAGATGCATGAAATGTGCTGAAGGGCACTATTCATTCCAGTGCAGAAAGAGCCGAGACTCCCCAGCTAAATGCTGCAACTGCATGCAAAACCACACCTCAAATTTCACTGGGTGCGAGGCCCGCCCCAGTCGAAAGAGGAACACGATCAAGGACACGGCTACTTTTAGAGCCCACAGACTTGTTAGCCTCATCAGTGAACTTAAAGACTTGCTGAAGGACCAAGACGTACTGCATCTTCTCACAACTTTAATCCAGGGGAATTCCCCATACAACTGATGTACTACTGAATCAACTCATGCCTCACCTCATCATGGACTTATTATCTGATCCTAACTTAGAACTTTGAACTGTATATGACCTCTGGACTAAATGCCAAAACAGTATAGATGAATCGGTTAGAAGCGCTTCGCGCTTAACGCCGAGATTCCACACATATCAATCAATCAATCAATCAGATAAGCATGCAAAGCCTTTTAAAAATCTAGCACAATCTGTCTAAAATTGCTAACTTAGTTAGTAGTTTTAGCCATGTGTTAAAATTTTAATGAATTGGTTGCGAATGGAATAATAGAACTTGTGTAATAAGGATAATTACGCTTTCATTATAAAAGTACCAGCAATAAAGTTGTTTGAATTTTTGATAGGCAGTGATGGAAAAAATTGCTTGAAATGAAAAGTACTAAACTAAAAATAACTTAGATTTTGTTAATACTAGGAAAAAAATTTTTTTTTTTTACAAATCGGAGCAAGTTGGCATCTCTGCATTAAGATTTACTTAAAAATAATGTTAGAAACTGTGCAAGCTTCAAGCTGTGTTGCAGAAAATTATGGCAACAGTACGAAGTCATTAAATTTTGTCTCTTTATTTACTGAACTATTAACTTATTAATTTATTGCTACACACGCCTATGCAGATTTAAATGCTCATCATAAAGTATGGCTTTTAAACCCTTTATTAATTAAAAAAACGCTTAAAAATAAAAGTCGTTAAATTTTTTTAAAAACTTGTACGCGTTTCGTTGCCATAGTGGTATACCTTTATCAGTGGGGATGCCAACTGTTTCGCTTACTACAAAAGTTTTATTAGAGTGGTAGCGAATTAAGTACTAAAATTTGCAGAATAAGGTTAATTACCTTCATTTTTTTAAAGGTGTCACTACGGCATAACTCTCATAAAGTTGCATTTCGTATGAAACTTAGAATTCGTGCTATGTAGTGTGGGGGGGGGGATAACTTCAAATGAAAATTACTAAACTAAAAATATCTAAAATTTCGTTACCACTAGAAAAAATATTTTTAACTGGTAGAACCAGTTAGCTTCTTTGTAACAGCAGGACAAAGTGCATGGGTGGCAAAACAGAGATGTGATTCGAGGGGGGTCACGACAAAAATAAATAAATAAATAAAATTAAAAAAAACTTAATGATTTCCGAATATTTAAAAAATATGGTTTAGCAGTGCTATATAATACTTTTTGAAAATGTTGGAATGGCTTAGATTGCGAAATGGAAAGACAGTCAGACTTCCATTTAACGAACTTCCATTTTTCGAATTTTTCTATTTTGCTAATTTTTTCGAGGGACTAAGAACATTTTGGAAATTTCTTCGTAAAATAACTTCCAAATAGCAAAGTGAATTTTCCATTTAACGAACTTTTCTTTGAGATCCACTTTCCCTAAAATATTTCAGAACATTTCTAACTTGTTAACTCCTTTTACAGGGGATATGACCTTGAATTGATTTTCGAAGCCACTTAAGTTTTCGAGAAAGCAGTAAAATCCCGTTCCCTTTTTGTTCGCATTTCAAACAAAAAAACTCTGACAAATTTGACGGATATTATCTGTAGCAAATAAACTTAAGAACGCATATGGTAATGTATGTTTAAAACTACTTTAATAATATAAGCAACTATAATTTGATACATAAATTTTGCTTTATTTGATTGAAAATATANTGGAAAGACAGTCAGACTTCCATTTAACGAACTTTCATTTTTCGAATTTTTCTATTTTGCTAATTTTTTCGAGGGACTAAGAACATTTTGGAAATTTCTTCGTAAAATAACTTCCAAATAGCAAAGTGAATTTTCCATTTAACGAACTTTTCTTTGAGATCCACTTTCCCTAAAATATTTCAGAACATTTCTAACTTGTTACTCCTTTTACAGGGGATATGACCTTGAATTGACTTTCGAAGCCACTTATGTTTTCGAGAAAGCAGTAAAATCCCGTTCCCTTTTTGTTTGCATTTCAAAACAAAAAAACTCTGACAAAATTAACGGATATTATCTGTAGCAAATAAACTTAAGAACGCATATCTTTAAAATTACTGTTATAATAAATGCAACTATAATTTGATACATAAATTTTGCTTTATTTGGTTGAAAATGTATGTAGCATGATAGTTTAACACTGGATAATGCTTTGCTCTATTCTTGCTTTCCATGCTGATTTCTTTATATGGTTACGATTTATAAAATAAATGGTAGATACTAGTTTACAAGATGAAGGTGTATCAATTGCTATTTTAATTATGTCTAGAGTTTATAAATTCAAAACCTGTTTTGTGTTGTTTAAGTATTCCAAAAGGTGTTTCTCTATTTAACGAATTTTCCATATAACGAGCTTATTATCGGGATTTAGCGACTTCGTTAAATGAAGGTCCGACTGTATTTTTATTGAATGCAAACATTGATGTCTAATATATCAATCTGCATCATTTATGCGTTGAAAAAAAAAGAATCAGATTATTTAACATTAAAAAACAGAAGGGGATTATTTTTTTTAAAATTGTAACTTTTAAATCAAAAACTTAAAAATTAGACTGCAATTACTTCAATATATTCTACACGTGATTAGAAATCAGTTAATTATAGCTTGCTGCTGAAACGTTTTCAATCAGAAAGATTGAAACCTTTGAATTGAGCGAAAAATCTAAATATTAAATTGCCTTTGGTAAGGAATCGATTTTCATCAGTGCTAGACATAGTTAGGGACGATATTAATATCAGTTTCAATAACCGCATAAAAAAAATATTTAGCATGGCTAGTAAATGACAGCGAAAACTGTGACTGCCAACTTAATTATTTATTCGATTGATATATGCCTTTCATAAAATTCCAGGAAATACCATAAAACGGCTATTTTATTGATTATTCGTACCTCTAAGAAATTTGCTTAATTTTTTTTTCTTTTAATGTCTCGTGTTAGAGACTGGAAAGCGTCATATGCTTTTTCTCGTTGTCATGACAACCTTTTTTTTTTTTTTTTTTTNAATTTACTTAGTTGTTATTTACCTTTTTTTTTTTTTTTTTTTACTTCCATTTCAGTGTAGCACTGAGTGGGGAGGGGTATTATTGATGCCATATTTACTCTTCCCATTATAAAAATTGTTTGTTAGTTTATTTTATTATTTATTTGCTAACGAATAATTTATGCTTAAGAATACTTAAATTTAAAAGCAGATAAAAAATAACTGTTTTTAAAAATTTTAATAATTTAATTTCATTTATTTAATTAATGTTGGCTATTTCTTCTTACATGTACACTTACCAGAATACAGACGTAATTGTATGTAACTTTTCTTTACATAATTGTGTTACATATACATCTATTTAGAGATATAAAAAAACTTTCTATTAACACTAGGTTTACGTGACGCGTCATTTTGACGCATTTCGAGTTTTGCAAGGAAAATTACAAAACCCGTTAGAATTTTTATTTTATCTCTTGTAATGACTTTTATCCATTGATCGAGGTAAATATATATTGAAGTCCATTTTCTTCAAAAGCGTTGAAATATTGAAATTCTCTTTGTGGTATACCTATCTCTACGGATATGCGTCAATTTGACGCTATCGTAATTTAGACAAAATTTTGAGTAAACATGCAAACATCACATCCTTAATAAATAGGTACCGACAATACTTCGATCCGTTATCCGATGTCGTTATCTCAAATGAAACAAGCGACAAACAACTGCTGCCGATAAACAATAATAGAAAGAATAAACGCTGAATATCAATTGATGTCAGAGTGTCAGATTTGGAAGGTTTCTGTTGCTTAATTCGAGTATTGAAAAATTAAATACTAAAATATTTCATAAATAAATATCTCATATTTTCAGTTTTTTTCTTGTAGTATAGTACACTGCTCCGGTCACGGCAAAATAATTAAAAAAAAAAAAAAGGTAAATAACAACTAAGTAAATTTTGCATACATAAATTGGTGAATTATATAATCCTACGAATTATTTAGAAATAGTGGTGGATAAAAATCTACTGAATTGAATTTATTAAACCAAGAATCACAATTGATAAACTACCACTTTAAAATATATATTTGGTCGCAAGTTGGCATCTCTGCAAGTGTTGCTATATGTATTCGTTCATGCGTCAAATTGACGCGTGTTCGTAGAGATAGGTATATAAGAAACGTCCGTAAACCTAGTGTTAATCGAGAACTTGAGATCTGATTGTGTAGTTATATGCAGACAAGAACATTACGTAAGAATATGAAGTATAACTTGAGCCATGCTGGTATGGGGAAAATGAGGTTATGTATACGCTATTGAAGTCGGGAATGTCACTGCAATAGCATGCTGCTATTTGTCTGATGTTCTATTTTTCAATTAAAAAACATCATTATATTAATTCATAAAGTTAAAGGCTTCACGGCCCAATTATAATAATATATTTATTTAAAATGATTACACATAGTGATCAAATTACTAAAAATAAAATTTCTAATCGTTAAATTTACAACAAAGTAAAATACTCAAAACAATATCCCGTTTAAACAAGTGAAGTTACGTTGGGAAATACTAACACACGAAATATTACAAAAATGTCATCATTTTACGAACGAGACTCGTCACGTATTTATTTTGAATAAATAAAAAGTGGTGTCAAAAATGTGCTGACATTAGACTGTTTGAAAAGGTGATAGTGTATTGATTACTCCCATATCCTATGAATGGTAATGTAGTAAGTATCACATTCGATTTAGTAGGTACATAATCCACTAAATAAAAAAATGAATCATCTTTAATTAAAAACTTACTGCCAGTTTCTAATTTAGCTGTTGTTGGAATGTTGGAAATGTAGAGTATCTCAGTATTCGGCGCGAAGCGCCGCTAAATGATTCATCGAAACTAAACAGTCCAAAGTTGATTAGGCATAAATTTCATTGTGTAAAAGTTCACCACAGCCAAACACTGTGAAAGTCGTACGAGGAGATGTCTTGTAGGCACTAGATCTTGGTCTCAAATAAATCAGAGTCCAACGGGTTAAAATATTAAGTTACTGTCAACCTCTTCAGAGCGGGCAAATCATGTTTGAGAATAAAAACCTAAAACTTATTGTTTAAATTTGTAAGCACTTTTTTGATAAATGATGAAGGGCGAACTTGGTTTAGAACCCAAAGACAAACTTGTCAACCTGGAAGCTCTCTCTCTATATATTTATAAAGATAAAAAATTTAAAATGAAGGAAGTGTTTTTAAAAATTTCGTTAGTACATGAAAATATCACAATATACCTATCAAGTCTTTCATATTATGTATTTGAGTTATTCAAAAGTCTTAATATTCTCAGAGATGTCAACTTGCTCCGCTTTGTAAAAAAGTATTTTCTAGTGGTATCGAAATTTAAGTTATTTTTAGTTTAGTATTTTCCATTTTAAGTCATTTTTTTTATCACAACATATCAAAAATTCAAAGTATCTTACGAAATACAATTTTATTGCATTTATCTAGCGGCTAGTCTTTTAAAGAGTAGACGTAAGTTTTCATATGATATAAGTTTTACTATTTAAGTCTTTACCATTTAAGTTTTTACTATTTTATTATTAAGTTTTATTATTATTATTATTTATAAAGTCAGAAAAACTATTTCAGCAGAAAACAAAAATTATAAAGATTTTAAGATATATGTGTTATACAATTTTAAGATATGTGTTAACGCAGCATATGTTAAAATTTTTATAATTTTTTAAAATAATTTTTGTTTTCTGTTAGAATTGTTTTTCTGACTTTATAAATTAAAATAAAACAAATTAGGATTTAGCAGCTTCAAACGCTGTTCTATTTTTATTTATTACTTGAAATGTTATTTACTTACTTGTCTTTTTCTGAATTTGCAAATCAGTTTCATTCTTTGATTAGATCAGTTTTATTATTTAAGTTTTATCATATAAGTTATTATATAAGTTTTTCTAATTCACTACCAATTCATTAAAACTTTTGCATAAAGCGGAGTAGTTGGCATTCTTGTATTCAAGATCATTTCAAATTAACGAGGAAAAAAAAATCTTGTTTTAACTTTTAGGATAAGCCTGCGGCAAAAAGCCTTTGAAGATGAATAATTGTGTTAGCTTCAGTCATGTCTTTAGCAAAAAAAGATGAGATGAAGTATATGTTTCTAACACATTTTTCATTGTAATTTGCATTATTTATTCTCTTTAAAAATTAACTAAGTTGCATTAAAAAGTAAAATTTCGCTTTCAAATCTTTGTTCATGTTGGTTATGTTGGCACGAACATATTCTGAAATATCATTTTGTCGTGCAGTGTAGTCAGTCTAGAAACCCTAATTCAACAAATGTTATAGACCACTAGTAATGTATAACTAATTGCTTTTAAACATTTAGCGACCACTCTTCTTAAAACAACAAAGAGCCAAAAGACGTCGCTTCACTAAGTATGATGTGTCTAAGATCACGCTTGCTAATGTCCTGCCAGACTAAAACTTTCAATTGAAATTTGTCGTTCCGGAAAGGGTTAAAATAGCAACCGGGGCTGTTTATACATCGGAAAAAAAGTAAATATTGGTAAAAAAAAACTGTTTTATATGGAGCTTGTATGCTTTAAGATAGACAGTCGCTTTATTCCAGAAAAATAAATAAATAAAGTAGCAAAACTGTCTGGTTTTTTATGAGATTCTTGTGTAATCAAGACAGAGCACATTTACAGTGAAAACATATACAATTTACGTGCCATATTCTCTGTGTATAGCTTTATAAAATGTTGGTTTAAAAAATATAAAATGAAAATAAAAACCTTATCTAAAATTAACTAAGACTGGTAAATCGATAATACTGGTTACTCTACTAGTCCATTTCTCTTTGCGAAAGAACATTCGTATAAGCGTTATAATTATAAAAATATAAATATTTTTATTTTGATCTGAAATAATCTAAAAGCAAAATTTTTTTAAAACTAATATGTATTTTAAAAAATACAATATCGAGGTCAAACTTTTCAAAACTATAATATTAATTTTAAGCCACCACTAAAAATTATTAGCTTAGTTTATGCATCAATTCTCACTCAATTGTTTCTCAGAAAGTACGAAGTTCCGCTTTTCGCGTTATATCAATGAATAGGATTAAATCATAGTTATTTGCACGTTGAATGCACGCTAATTTTACATGGCATGCTCGTCTAGCCACAACTGTAAATAGCTATAAACTAAATTTGCAAAAAATAGACACATTTTAATGGCCCTGCTTGCTTTAAAATCGGACATAGCAAATATTTCGGACTTTTACCAAAACTGTATTGTTGACATTCACCTGTGAAAGTCAACATTCTTCATATTTCACTCATTAACGGTGACATGCATGAAAAATCTTTAGAATTTGAATGAAAAAGAAAACGACTTATTATTACTTATTTTCAATTTTTGTTCTAATTGCTTCCGCTGGTGTTAAAAGTTCTTCAAATGTTACTTTCGAATAAAAAATAAGTTCATGTTTTAAAACAATTCCAATATGTTGCTTAGAAATTTGCGTTTCTAATGTTCTATAGTTACGTAAAAAAAAAAGGTCGTTCGATTTGTCATCTTTCATATGAAATGAATGAGCAAAAACGTCTAAAGCCTTGACCCACATTCTTTTGATGGTATTTTCCAATGACTTATCGATTATCTTTTGTTCTCTAGTGTATTGGAAGCTAAAAATAATCTTCGAAAATGTTCGAAAGTCAAACAGTATTCGGGTGACACATATGACAGAATTTACTTTTAATATTATTGGATAATATTATTTAAAAAGATAATGTTTAAAAATACCGTGCTGTGCGTTTTGAACTGTAACTGTATTATGACAATAACACTGGAGAATTGTTTTTCTTTTGTTTTCCATTGCATGAGATTTATGAACACATCTAATTTCAAATCTGCTATCGGTTTCTCTTTTCAAGTTACACTTTTCGGTCAATTTAATAATATATTCCTCAACGGGATGTTTTAAAATTAACAAGAGTATGTAACCCCTAGCAACTTCTCTGCTACGTAGGGAGTGGTAGGAATGATATATAAGAAACAATGGGTAAAGTTAGACTGACTAATATTTAATGTTTTTCGAACATCATTGAAAAAGAAACCGAATTGAGGAAATAGTAATTTTTTTAGGATATCATCAGAGATGCCGAATTGCTCCGCATTGTAAAAAAGTATTTTCAAGTGGCAACTTATTCTATGTTATTTTAAATTTAGTATTTTTCCCTTAAAGTAATTTTCTCACCACTACATAGGAGAAATTTCAAAGTATCATATGAAAGGTAACTTTATCGTAAATAATTCTTAAAATAAAACAGTTGCAAAAGTTACAATAATTCTTACAATAACGTTTTGCATCATAATCTCAAATGTATTGTCGCTTTTTTTCCCCTACCACTTCTGACGTAGCAGATAAGTGGGGACACTTAGTATTCATTCGCAAAACAGCTCTGGTTAGGAATATATTATTAAACAGCATAAAATTTGTAGCTTGTAGAGCGAAACCGAATGTGTAGATTTCATTTCAAATCTGAATCGTGAAAATATTTATAATTCGTTCAAAAAAACTCATGTAGCTGGGAAAACGTTGTTTTGCTGTGTAATAGAAACATTATTTAAAAAATATTAAATATTGTTTGGAGAAAAAAAAAATTTTTTCTACCACCTCATTTTAAAAATAAATATTAATTATAAAATCAAATCAAGATTCGAGCGAGAGCATCAGTTGTCCAAAATTATATAAATGTTAAATAAGTGTTAATCCTATTTGACACAATATAAATAAATTATATCAATTATCTCTCTTATAGACATGAAGTTAGTGGCACACTTGGCAGTGATGTTAACAGTTCAATATTACACAAAGAGGTAAAAAATGGTGACTAATAAAATTCAAGAAAAAATTAGCAACTTGGAAAGTATATATTTTTTAGTTAATAATTGCAAAGATTGCTTTCGTTTCAAATTTGAAATGTAAGTCATAGTGGTAGTTGCAGTTAGAATAATTAAAGAGATGATAAATAAATAAAAATTGAGTTTCTACTACTTTTTACATTTTAAGTCGCCTGTTGCAACCCTGTAATTTCGATGTGACAATCATTTTAGTTTTAAAAATGTTGCCAGTGCATAATATAATTTCAGATCAAAATATAAATACCTATATTAATGGTGCAATTTGATCAACTCAAATGTTCGTCAAACTAAAGTAAAAATCAATTAAGTCATTTATTTATTGTTTTAATTTAATACTTATAATTTACTTACTAATTTATCTTTTTAATTTAGTAAAAAAAGATCCAGAAATAAGCTTATGATGACATATTTCCGACTGTGGTTGCATTTCAACAATACTTAGTAGTTTTCAAAAAGCACCTTATTGAAAAAGTGGTAGGAAATTAGCGCATAGGCTAAGGTGTTAGTTTCTCATATGATTACCACTTTTGCATTTTGGCAAACTATTGCTGATTCTGCTGGAGAACTTATTAAATGGGTAACACACATAAATTCGAATTTTTATGGTGCAACCATGTTAAAAGTGCTATTATTAAAAGAGTGGTAGCATATTAATATTTAATGTGGGTATTATCTTATATCAGCAATGTTTAAATAAATCACTATTCCAGAGATGCCAACTTGCTCCGGACAGCAAATATATATTTTAAAGTGGTAGTTTATCAATTGTGATTCTTGTTTTAATAAATTCATTTTAGTAGATTTTTATCCAACAATGTTTCTAAACAATTCGAAGGCTTATATAATTCACCACTTTATAGTACTAATGTACCTTTTAAAAAGCAAGCGAAAATAGTCAAATGCTTGCAAAATTTACTTTGTAGTTATTTACCGTTTTTTAAATTATTTTGGGGTGTCCGGAGCAGTTGGCATTTCTGTAAAAGAATTGTGCTACCAGATTTTCTCTTTTGAAAATGAGAGCTGAGCTGTCATCATGTGAGGATACTAGGAGGTAACAGATTAATGTGGTAGCTAAATTTATACACTAGTGAAAACAATTGAAAGAATTTTTTTTAATTAAAAAAAATAAAGCAAATATAAAACCAAACCTGGCAAAAATATTGTCCACAATATGTTATGGAAAAATGGCAGTAGTAAAATGAACGTGGCAATTAATTTTCTAAAAGTCTTACTTAATTCTAATTCGTCGTCAGCAGCGTTACCAACAGCGTGTATAAGAGAGACTGTTCCACTTGCATTATTTGCTTCCAGTTTCATGAAATATACTCTATCGCTGACAACTTGACCTTCGGCGTCGATAGCTTCTTGCTCACTCTTACAATGCTCGTCATGCTACAATGTAATAAAATGTTTTTAAAAAAACGTATCCGCGTCAATAAAATTTAAAAAGTACATATGGAACTAATATATGCCTTATGTAGGTTGTCCCATATTGTAATATTAACTTTTTGGCCAGCAATTTAATGGGAATGTCAAAAAGAAGTACACGAGTTGGGCAAAAATAAGGAAATGCTTTTAGACAACCTCTATGTGAACAATTCTTCCTTTAGTAGTGAATGTTTTGGAATATTTTACATTGTAAAACTGTTGGCACAATTTGAAAGATAATGTTTGAAGCTTTCAGAAATGGTGTGACCTAATATCTATGAAAAGTCGTACAACACCATCACCTCCTACATCAGAAAACCTCCACTTGGGATTTTATAAGTAAAACAAATCAGTTGTGCGCATGAACCCAAATCGTATTTTAAAAGTAATTGAGATAAATTTATCATCTATACTTGAGAATTGAATCTGCAGAGGTTGACAAGTAAATAAGACAAACCCCAATCAATTTAAAAATTTTTAGACATATATTTGCTACCACTTTTTAATTATTGATTTATTTTATATGTAATGACTTTTTCCTTGACCAAAGCCCACGTAAAACCGCAAACGCCCAGTAACATTACAAAGAATGAAATGAGTTTTCTTCACAGAAGTCTAATTAGACTACCGAAAATGTCCGTGTGGATTAAGTCCGAGAGAAATAAATCACAGCGAATAAAAAGGAAATACTTTAATGTTTTGGGAGATCAGGTACCATTTGATTTATTTGCCCCGATGTTTGGAGAATGCTTTTTTTTTAAAAGGTGATATTGAAAATGGAAAGAAATTTTTAACTCTGATCGATCTCCGAATTTTACGATGGTAAAAATAACACCATTTCTAAAAATATTCTAGCATAATTTCTCAAACTGTGTCAGCAGTTTTGCTATGTAAAAGTTTCCAAAACATTCGCTGGCAAAAGAAAAATTGTTTACTTAAAGATAGTATAGAAGTGTTTCAATATTTTGATAACCCTTGTATATGTTTTGAACATATTCCTTCCAAGTTTAGGTATTTCATCTACAAAAATGCATTTTGGTCTTACAAAATATTTGAATGGCAGTTTTACCCTAATGCTCTTTGTAAAGTCCAGAGCATAAAATTAATAAAAAAATATGCTGCCACAATCTCTCGTTTTAAAAAAAAAAAGAAAAAAAAAACATTGCTACCAGCATTTAAGTTTTTTTCTTATTATTGATCTAACTGTTGCAACATTTTTTATGCCCGAAATGCCAACTTGATCCGGACAGCGAATAAATATTTTCGAAAGGTGGTATTTAATGTATGATTCTTGGTTTTGTTAATTTGATTTTTAGGGTTTTTATTCACCACTACTTCTAAATAATTCAACGGCTTACGTGATAGGCCCCTTTGTTACAATTAAGCCATTGGAAAAGGTCGCTAACGGCCCCAGGGACCAGATATATTTCGATGATGATGATGATGACAATTAAGCCATTAATTCTGTCGCCGAATGCAGTGAATGCCAACTTGCTCCGGACAGCAAATAAATATTTTCGAGTGGTAGTTTATTAATGTGTGATTATTAAATTAATAAATTCACTTCACTAGGTTTCTATTCACCACTCTTTCTAAATAATCCAAAGGCTTGTATAATTCGCCGCTTTGTAAAGTTAAGTTAGTTATTTATGTAGCAAAATTTCAAAATGTTTTTAAACACAATGTATATATGTCACGATGTATGGGATAGGGGCCGCTGCGCGGCCCAGGTGCCCAGTTCTTTTTAAATAAAGCAAAGCAAGCAAAGTTAAGTTATGCTATCTCGTTTAAAAAGTAAGCAAAATTAGTAAAATATTAGCAAATTTTAGTTTGTAGTTGTATACCGTTATTTAAATTATTAAGGCTCGTCCGGAGCAGTTGGCATCTCTGCGAAGGGCACTATTTTCGATGAAGGAGTGAAGTGTCCACTTAGATGGACAGGTACTCCGTAATCAACCTCGGTTCAAGTACTGGTAAGCCGTGCTGAGCCTTTTAAAAAGTTGGCGAAATATACCGAAGAATCTGAAAATTTTAATTTCTAGTTTTCTACCGTTGTCGTAGGCCAATAAGATATTGAGGCTAAGATTGTTTTTGTTTTCTAGAGGGGCCATGTCTGGCCAAGAATTCGACTTCTGCACACCCATACGTCACACCAGCTTTTCGAGGGGACCCAATCATACATTCGTTCCTTCATCCATAGATTAATATTTTGACCTGAACAAGAGAACGATCAATCTCCAATTCAGTACTCCCAGAAAGATAATTTGTTATGGGAACATGGAGGACTTAGTGACCCGTGCACCAGTCACCATTTACTTCACGAGGAGTCTTCAGCCGGCGGGATTCGAACTTCCGTTCTCACGAACGTGATACCAGCGCCCTGCCAACCAGGCTATTCCGGCCGTTTTCTACCGTTTTTAAATGTATTTTGTCGTATTTTTAAATAAAAGTAAAGGACTACGAACTAAAAATTTTTAGACATTAGGTTAATTCTCCTAACTTTTAAAAATACTCAACACGGCTTAACTGTAACAATATAACAAAAAGCCTTTGAATTATTTAAAAGTAGCGGTGAGTAAGAACTTAAATCGAATTTACCAAATCAAGAATCATACATTAAAAGGCTACCCCTCTAAAATATTTATCTGCTGTCCGGAACAAGTTGGCACCTCTGCTTTATACGAATGCGTCAAAATGCAGGAAAGTAATATTAATACTTAGTTGACTAAATTCTCTTTATCAAAAAAATATCTTTTCTATAATGCAAAAATAATTAAATTCGAAAAAATTAGAATTAAATCCAATTTGCAGGGTTGTAACAGTCCTTGTGAATCAGGACAGTGTTATTTTTATAAAGTTAAAAGTAGGGAGAAATTTGCTTTTATATCTTTTTGTGTCCTGATCAATTTATACTTTCGTTACTGCGATAGCTCATAAAAATTTAAAGCATATGCGTTTCTAGAAAATTATGCACTCATCTTAGAATACTTATTATTTTATTTTTATAACCGTCATTGAACAGTCGGCCCAATTTTTGGGCTTATGACTACGAAAGTTCAACGCCGTAGCCTTGAAATTTTGAACCCAATCCGGAAGACAAAGGAACTCCTGGAACCCTTTTTGATGGAACTAACCCGAATTGACGTTACATGGAGAGGAAAACCTCCCACGGTTAATCTGGCGGCAAGGAGCCATGATCTGTCTACACTGAGGATAATTTATATCAGCACTGTGGTCAGTGCGAACGGGGTGCGGAATTCGTATCAACCAGCCATTGCACTCCTTTTATTATTTTAAAGCCTATTACTGGATTTGTTTATTTTTATTGACAAAAAAATGTCTGAAAATATTAAAGAAGTAACATATATTGATGTTAGTGTATGAGTAATATATACAACATATTATTTGAAAGGAACGCTTTTTTTAATTCTTTTTTAAATAAAGCGGATGAATAATTTAAGCCCAGATATAAAAGAACTGATAATAATACAATATAATTTTATAACTGGGAGTTCCCATTTTCTGTGCTAAAAAAAAAAAAAAAAAAAAAAAAAAAAAAAAAAAAAAAAAAAAAAAAAAAANTTTATTTTGAACAAAGTAATGGTGAATTAAATAAATCAAAAAATTATAACTCCGCCTACAAATAAACTGCTAAAGAAATGCTTTGATTACCAGTTTTATCTTCTTACCCTGATTGATACGGTTTTTTGCTGTCACGTATTTGTGACAGTCGGCGCGAAAGGGTTAACAAGTCTTTGCAATTCAGGTTATAGTGTGCTCTGTAATCGCAAAATTAAAATAAAACAATTGTTTACGATGTAGAAAACTTACGAAATACATTTAGATCTTAAAAATAAGAATTGCCTCGTGTGATGTTTTGAAAAACCTGATTAATGACGCCAAAATCGATCCTCATTTAGCACTAAATACTTTTGCGGAGGGGTTGAGTTTGATATCATTTGCTCAGTTTCTCAATACATCACACAAGACAGTTTTTAAATTTTTTGATTTGATCTATATTTTCCCGGGTATATTTCCATTTTGAATAAAAATTTTTTAATCACTATCATTTGGTCTATTATAGAATCCTCTGAAAATAAGAATATAAAGACCTAATAATTGAAATGTATTAATTTTTTCGAAGAATCCAAATCCGCAATAAAACATGGTGGATTCTGCTTGAGATTTTAAAGTGTACCCAACGTCATATTTAGGGGTGAGTTTGAGGAGGTTGATATCTTCGTAAATATCTTTCGAAAATGTTTCATACGCTCACATTTATATTTTTAATCCGATGCAATTTTTCGAGATATTTAAACACCGCTTCCCTACTTGTTGGAAACCCTGTATGTACTTTTAAATTAAATATAAGCAGTGATATTTAAAATTTTACTAAATTCAACTTATTAAACCGAAAATAAAATCTTAATTCATATACTTTGATAGCAATAGCAAAAATATTTTGTAGTTTCTGCGCGAATTCCGTAGCAGAAGGAGGTTAATTATAGATGAATTATTAAAAAATAATTATAGATGAATAATTAAAAGTCCGTTTCATATGGAACAACCTAATATTTCCTGTATAAAATGATATGCCATACATACACCACACAGAATGTCCAATGCCTTATTTTGAGTTAGAGGAGATTCGGGTAAAAGGGAATACCATTTACTTTTGGTAGAATAATTCCTTTCCTAAATAAATTATTACACATAAATACAACAATTATAGTGTTATCACTTGTGTGTGCGAAACTACTTCTCTAGGGTGTATGGAACTAAAATCGGCTTGACTTGGCTACTGTGAATACTATATAATCTAATATATACTCTACATACTAAATGCTCTAATACTCTAACTCTAATTAGCTACAGTGAAAACTAAAATGAAACTACAAAATTCTCTAGAAAATCTATTACGAAAATTTCACTTCGTAGTTCCAATAGAATAGTCGGGTAATATGGAATAGTAACTTTGCCGAAGAACAATATTTTTTGAAAATCAACATTACTAACATATCTTGGCATACTGTTGCTAACGCGCAACAAATGCAAAAGGGATCATTTTTTGTACTTATTTAATACTTGGTTAATTTTCTGCAATTTTTAGATTTATTTATAAAATTTCATTTAAATAATCAATAATTTACAACCAAGCTAAGCAACTTGTAAAATTTACTAAAATACTTCATATCAGTTAATGTAAAATTATTTCTAAAACTTCACTTTGTAGAGTCCATATCCCTTAAGGAGTCAATATCCCTTAATGAGTCAATCCCTTAAAGAGTTCCATATCCCTTAAAGAGTCAATGTACTTCCAAGACTATTGTTTTATGAAAGCGAAACCAGCAAATTCTTTTCTTGTACACTTAATAAACGATTAGTAGTTTAGATTAAAAAATTAATAACATGATTCTATCTTTCATAACATTTCAAAAAATTCCACAATTTCTTAATTTTTAGCACTTTTAATTTTTTAATGTTTTTCCATATTGCTCGACTATTCCAAATTACCCGAATCTCCATTTCACAATTCTGAAATATTTTATGTTGCAAAATCCAAAACCTCATAGCAACAAATTTAACTTTATTATCTAAGTTTTGTTACACACCGGGGCTAAGCTTTTAAAGACGGTTGAGTTTTGTAACATAATATATTATTTTCATATTCTATTAATAACAGGTATTACATTTTAGGTGACCAAAGTCCTCAGAAAACTAAAAAACCCGGTAATATAATTTTTAAACAAACGTTTAAAAACTCACTGCTAAAAGATCTGGTGGTAAAATTTCTAAACAAATGTTTGAAAACTCACTGCTTTAACAAAGCACTCACTTCTAAAAAAACCCGATTGTGAAATTTCTTAACAAATGTTTGAAAATTCACTGCTAAAAAAATCGGTAGTAAAATTTTGAAACAAATATTTGAAAACTCACTGCTTTAACAAAAATCTCACTGCTAAAAAACTCGACGGTAAAATTTTTTAACAAAAACTCACTGCTTAAAAAACCGATAGTAAATTTTTAAACAGACATTTGAATACTTATTGCTGAGGACAGAAATTTCTCGGCAAGATCCATAGAAAAATTTTTTTTTTTTAAAATAAATGTAGGGATGTGAATCTTCGAATGTTCTTTTAGAAATTTTGTTAAAAGTTTTTTAATTTTCCGAGGAATGCTAGGCAGCTTAATTATATAGTGAAAACAAATAAGTAGAAAACCTGTCCCCACAACCTTTTTTAATAAAAAATCAGAGGCGAATGTGAGAGTCATTAAAATTTTGCTGCTACACAAATCAAATTGCTTGCTTTAACTATAATATTCTCTATAATTTTGATGGAAATAAAATCTCTGATTTTTAAAAAAGAAATATTTAATGAAATTCAGTACTTTATAAGCTGCCTGATGTTTTAACTATGTTTATGATACAAAATAAAAACATGGGATAAATTAACTTATGGGATAAATTAACATTTATCAAATTTAACTACACCTCAGTAGTTTAGTAAAAAATGATTTAATTAAAGCTTTACAAATCACTCCAAATGAGAATAATTAAGTTTAACCAGTTTCAGATATTAATGTACTAAAATATTTTTTAATTATTAAATTCCATGTATTCACATAAAAATGTTTGTTCCGATTTGAGAAGGCAATGTTTATAACAACAAATTAAAGTGAAATTTTGAAATATATGCATCGAACAGAAATTTGCAGAAAAAGAAGCATTTTGAATATTGGGTTCTATATTTCGATTTTAAAAAAAATTTGATAATTAATATTTAGTTTGCTCTATGATAACTCTCCAAACATGTAAAATACAAGGTCTTCACAAAATTAAAATGGCGAGGGCGTTATTTTAAAACTTCAACGATATTCTTTTTTTTTTTACTTTCCAGAAATTTATGCTAATACAATTCTACATACAGCATTTTCAGAAGGGTAATTTATCATTATACTTACTATAAAAAGAATTTATTTAAAAAAAAAAACCAAAACAAATTTTATGTAAATAAGATAACTTGCAAAATAACTTTCTTGCGAAAGATGTACTAAAATTTCGAAAGAAATTCCAAAAACTATCCAGGGCTATTTCTTCCAATATCCTAAAGGGAAAGCCTTATTTTCCACCTTTTTATGAAAGTATGTGCTATTGAATGTTTGTTATCATATTGTATTAAGATGTTAAGAATCAAAACTACAAAAAGTTTGTCTAAAATCCAAGATGGCGTTGGAAAAACATCCTATACGGAAACGTGAAAGCAACGAACTACAGTTGTAAACTGAAAAACAAACGTTCAAGAAACCTTTAAAGAACAACTTCATTCTTTTTATTTACATCTTATCTTACTTCTATAAGAGAAGCCATTAAAATGTTCTAGCTTCCGAGGTGCTGAAATAGCCTGAGAACTAATTAAAAATCTGTTATTTCAATTGATGCAACTAAAATCCGTTTTTAAGGGAATCCTGGGCACATTATTGTAATTTTTGTGAAAATGTGTGTATTGTTTGGTATTTTCTATTTTGTTCTTATATATCTCTATATGTATACAAAAAATGCTCACGTATCTGATTCGAAACATTTTTAAAAAAATAACGTTTAAAATTTTTTACAAAACTGAAAATATTGTGTTTCAATTTTAATTTCTTTTGTTGTCTATTTTGAATTAAAATGTCCATACTTAAGTTATGTTCAATCGAATTTAGCTGTTCGGGAAAGGGTTAAAACACCAGAGAATATGTATGTAGCTCTGATCCTGAAGCTAGGCACCCGAGGAAGCTTGAGACCCTTCTATTTAAATATTGCGCGATCGGACTACCTTTCTAATTGATTACATTTCTATGTAGTGGTAGGTAAAAATCTTTTAAGTCTAATTTTGCAACTACTGGATCTATAATAATTTTTTAAACTATAATTATTTTTTAAACTATGGAAAATTTGTATCAGTTGAGGGGTATCAGTACTGTTCCACCTTTCAACACATTAAAGGCTTTACATATGGTGCGAACATTTTTGTTATATATTTTTGCAGGTTTATGTAACTTGTTCTGTTTTTTATAGCATTCTCGTCATTATATTCAAAATTTGAAGATGATAAAAAATATCTAATTAGTTAGAGCGGAATTCAAATAATAATTATTATTTCGAATTTATTCTTACCTGCTCACCGGTGGGAAATAATAAGAGAACGGCTTTGACTTTCTTTGGTAAGTTTTCTAGGTGCTCGTCTTCTAAGTCAATAACATCAATCATAGACCATTCTTCTGGTACTCCAACACTGCTCAAGAACTAAAAGACAAGAAAAAAGGGTGTTTTTCGATACGGTAGGATGATTCTTTTTGTTTTCATATTGTCAAATAAATATAAAGTACTATCACGCAAGTAACAACAAAGATTGGGATTTAAGAATTGATAGGATACCTGCTAACTTTTACTCATTTGGCGTAAAATTTTATTTCTATATTTAAAGTAGTAGTAAAATGTATGCATTCTATATATTCCTTGCATTTATAAACATATCAATAATTTATAGTCTTTTTAAACACCACTATTTTTTTTAAAAAAATTAAGCATATATATAAATATAATTACTATTTCACTTATTATGTTTGAATATAATGTTTCTTTTTGTTCAAATAATGATTAATTTATCTATCTCCAATTATGTCTGTAAATAAGTACCAACGCTGGATATTGGGGTTATCTCCACGTTTGGCGCGAAGCGCCACTAACCGATTCATCGATTCTGTTTTGTCGTATTCTAGGAGGTCCTAAATATCTTTGAAGTTGTAGTATGTTGTAACGACAAATCAAGTCCTAATAGAAGTAAATCTTCAGTTTTGAAGTGAAAATCATCTTTGGAATGGGGAAATCCCCTTGAGTAGAGTTTTATGATATCCAACGTATATTTTCAAATCATGCCTGTATATAATTATCATATTTAAACTGATACAAAATGTTTTTAATTTATCAAGCAAAGTGCTTGACTTTTTAACTACCATAATGTTGCTTAAATCAAAATGTTTTAAATCAATGAATATAATTATTTCATGATGTATGGGTTAGGGGCCGGTGCGCAGTTCAGTCACCCAATTTTTGCTAAATAAAGGAAAGGAAAGTAGTGAAAACCGCATAAACTCTCTCAAAATACTGCGTACGTTTCAGCCTAATATATTAATTTAAATTTCATTTTACTACCATTAGGGAAATTAATCCCCAAGAGGATTAAGAGTTGGCTGGTATGGAGCTTACAATACCATGTTGGAACTCATAAAGCTCTTTATACTTGACTTTTTTAAAAAACAATTATAGTGGTACAAGATTTCACATGTAAATATAAATATAGTGTAACAGTCCAAAAGTACAGAGTTACCATGGGAGACTAAAAATTTAATAAGTGGTGACTAATAAAATTCAAAATCTGTTTAAAAGAGATTAAAATTAACATATTTTTTTCTAGCACCTAGCATATTTTTTCAGTTTACTATTGAAGGGCTAATGCATAGTTATAGTTTTAGGATTTCTCAAGGCTTTCAGCCTTGATGAGCCTTTTACCTTTTTATAATGATTTATCGGATCATATTCATCGTGATTTGCGTTGGAAATAAAATAACAAAGAAAAATGAAAGTATGCTGCGATAATTGGTAATAAAGTAGTTGAGTAAAATAAACGGAATTTATACGAAATAGAAATTGACTGTAGGATGCTGGATATTGGGGTTATCTCGGCGTTTGGCGCGAAGCGCCACTAACCTATATTGACTGTAGCTTTATAAATTAGGATAAAAGTACCAAAACATTCTCAGTATAGTGGTAAATTAATTAAATTTGTTAGATAAAATATCATCTAAAGTTGCAGAAGTGGTCTGAATGTTTCACCTTTCAGCAGTTCAGTTTTAAAATATTTTAATAGTTAGCTGCATGGCAATAGAGTGCTTTATTGAAGACTTGTCTAATAAAGTTTCCGTGTGTGTCCTTATTTCTTTCAAAATAAGAAATTTATATTCCAGATATGCCAACTGCTCCGGACGAGTCCACTAAACTTTTCCGCTTTAGAAAATTTGAATGAGAAATTAGATTCTCTAAGAAAAGCTAAAGCTTCTTTAGAGAAATTTAAAGCAAATCTTGAAGTTGAGAAAGCAGAATTAGCAAATGAAGTAAATGCCTTGTCCACATCAAGACAAGATTCTGAAAGGAAGAGAAAACAGTTAGAATTACAGTTACAAGAAATGACTGCCAAATTAGCTGATGTAGATAAGAGTAGAAGTTTTGTCTAGCGGTTGGGAGGTGACCTGTTTTTAGAGATGACGCGCTGGTGAGTGAATCCTAGATTCTTTCCCCTTTTGTATAACATTTGCTGGAGTCTACTAAACTGGGTGCTGGATCGTCTACACTAGAATGGCATATGGTAGGAAGTCATATGTTAGAGTTCATCAAGTAATTTCAAAAAAGAGTTCAGGTCATCATTGGAGTAGAGCATGAATTGTGGCTAGATGATCATCATTCAGATGGGGAGACCCCATTAAGTAAAGTTTGAAGCAAGCTGTGATCGGCTTGTGGAAAAGGCTTAGTCCTGGATGTTGGATTAGACTTGGGCTCCGGAGAGGAGTGATTGCAGCATCGTCACTAGTTCGGCGTTTTGAAGGAGCTCTTGTATCTCTTAAAAGATGCCGAGCCTATTAATTCGTTCGTTCGTTGTTGTAGAACTGGGCATCTGAGGCCTAAATGGCCCTTTTCCCATTCATCTTGAAATATACCATAACGCAACCATACATAGGAAAGATCATGGGTGAAAGCCCTTATATAGCAAGACGGAAAAGAGAAAACCCTGGTACGTAAAACATTTCATTCCAGCATTTTTTTCGAAAAAAATGAAATATCTCTAACTATCAAGATTTCTTTTATAATTCTGGCATATATATAAAACTGCTTCTTTTCCAAGATAAAGTAGATATTGTTGAAAAATTTAAAAAAAGAATAAGTAAACTCCTCCCCAAAACTAGCTATAAC
>NC_092204.1:17665610-17802834 GCF_043381705.1 Parasteatoda tepidariorum
CTGAGGTTTATGTCTTCTCTTAAGTTTTCAAAAGTAAAAATTTCGTTGAATCCTGCGGTGTCACAATTTATGGTCTTTTCGAAAAATCTGAAATTTAACTTTGCAATATGATGATCTAAAAAATCTATGTTGAGGTCGCGATGTATGTTTTTATTGCGGATAAACCATCTTGCTTTTGTTATTTTCCTGAGGATTTTATTCTGGCATATTTTGAGTTTTTTAAGGAGTGATGTGGAGATGTTGCACCAAGCTGGAGATGCATAAGTCAGGATGGGACGGATCATCGAGATGAAGAGTAACCGTTTAGGTCTGAGTTCCATTATATCAAAGAATTTCTGGGCTAAAACACTATCTTATTCCAAAAATTTGCATTAAGAAATACGGTACTTACAAAAAACATTAAAAAAGTTATGTTTTAGAAATAATTATCAAATTTAAACTACCACTTTTTTTATTTAAAATGTTGCTTCTATATTAACTAAATTTAGATTTTATGGTGGATCATCCTTTTGGCTGTCATAGATTAAAAACTGTCGACGGAAGTTGATAATGCGTAATAATAAATTTCTTAATAAACTTCTTAAGACTGAAAATCACACATTAGTATTTACTCTTTTTATTTCCTCTTGTAGTATTTATCTTTTTATTATACTCTTTTTATTATTTACTCTTTTTATTGCTTCTCACCTGCGACCAAAAAGTAATAACTAATAAAATTAATTGAAGAAATTAATATTAGTTACAATTTATTGAATATTCCTTTCAGTTTATTGGAATATTAACGAGTAATTTTTTATTTTAAAAATTATTAATTTGAACTATAAGTCATAGTGGTAGTTATTAAATAATTAAAAGTATGATAAATACATAAAAGTGGATTGAGTTTCTACCACTTTTAACATAATTTTTAGTCGCCTATGGCTTCCCTGACTATTTACATTTAAAAAAAACTTCTTATGCATTCACTTTTCTAAACATATATAAGTTCAAAATGTAGAGAAAACATAGAAAAATTACAGAACAATGAAAAAAGGGGAAAAAAAAGAAAAGTAATAATGAAAATAAAAAAAGAAACCGGAAAAAATTAACAAAATCCGGAAAATAAAAGATATAATCTTTTTATCAGCTTCCACGATTATGTCAATAAAAAGGGGTGCTTTCTAATATTGTATCAATATAGCCAAAGCAAAATATATCAATACAGTAGTGTGAGGAGCACTCAAAAAAGTTTACAACAAATAAAATAGAATACATTAAATAAAAATATCGCGTAACAACAGAAAATAAAATGTAAATAAAAAACAGAATAAAACATAAAACGAAATCTATAGATTTGGTAGCGAATTAAAATGAACTTACATGAATAGGAAATTTTTCAAGATTGATTTAAAATATTTTGGTTACAAGATTGCAAAATATGAAACTAAAAGCTCAAATTGAGGTAAAAGCGTAAATAGAGGGATTTCGTATTAAAGTGTGTTTTGTATTAAAGTGAAGCAAAATTTCATACCCCTTGACAACAACTAAACTTAACTAACAAAAAGATGAGATTTAATATCGTTTGATATAAATTTATTCGAAATTTCAATGGCATGTCTACTGAGTAAAAAAAAAAATACTTTTGCTCTCAATAAAAATATTAATAAATTTAGAAATTAGAATAGAGAAAGAGAAGCGCGCACGTTGTAAGTTTTCTGACAAGCAACGGTAATGTTTCGCATAGGGATAATTTTTGGATGTACGTACAGAACCCGTTATCTGGAAATCAGAAAACCGGAAAACCAAAAAACCGGAACGAAATTCGATAAATTTTCCCGAAATTTAAAAAAAAAAAATAATTTTTCCTCATAAGATTTCATACCCTCCAACTGCTACGGAATTTCCGTAGTTTCAGAAATCTTCTTTTCAGACGGTAGCAAAATTAATGTCTTAATATTTTAAAAAAATTAATTTTAGCGTAACTTGTCCACTATTACTTATAAAAGTACAGGCCATATGGCTAGATTCTTAAGTTCTGATAAAAGTTTTATGAGAGATCCATTTGCTTTAAAAATTTCTACTTTGGTTCTCTACCACTAGAAAGAATTATTTTCAAAATCCTCATAAGTTGGAGGGTATGTAATAATAAATGATATTTAAAAACTTTCTCGATAACTTTAACTTTTAAAATTAACCTAGAAATTTCATTAAAAAAAAAGATTTTTTAAAGTAATAATTATAGGTTTCATCGATATTAACGTTTAAAAATTTCTGAAATTTTCTGCCAAACCAAAGACGCACATATAAACACAACTCTTTAACTGCTATAATGACCATGTTTAATTTTTGGAACGTGTTGTGTTCTTCAAAAGATTAAAGACTGGTAACTGTGTTCTTTCATTCTTAGCATTTGTATTGGAGAAGCTGAATATCCCTATCAATCAAACTGTATATTAGTTACATAAAAATCTATATTGTTTCTAAACTACTCTACTGCTACTAACTATTCAAGTAGTTTCGGAGTGCCTATCCTAGACGGTTATCTGCTCCTTCATCGAGTTTAGGTAAAAGGAAGGGAAGGGAAGGGAGGTGCGGTACTTAACATTTGTTAAATCGCATATAAATACAATTGGGAAATCAAATCTGGGTTAAATATAAGTCGCAAATGGTACATAAGATAATAAAAACAATAAGACATTTACAGAAGAAAAGATATTTACAAATGGGGAGGACTCCCTCTGCACTCCCTCGCCTCCTCCCGGTAGCAGGGTTTCATTGGTGTAGAGTGCAGAGATTGTCCAGAAAGATTAAATGAAATGCCTAGATAGAACGCAGTCGCTCAGGAAAAAAGCGGTGATCGGGCTGAAGTTTCTATTGTTTTCGATAAAATCAATATCTAATAGTTTGTTGAAATCACACATAGAACAATTGCATACCTGCCAACTTTTAATCCCTTCCATTATCATTTTTCTCAGTGGTATTAAAATGGAATTAAAACTTCAATTTTAAGCAAGCAAATGCGTTGTATTTGAGAAAGCTTAAATTGACAACCATGATAGTAACGCATATTAATACATGTGCTTAATTTTTGGAAGAATAGTGGTGATCAAAATCATTTGAAAATTAAGTTTATAAAAGAAAAAATGGTATATATTTACTACCACTTTAAATATGAAAACAAAATCTTTCGGAAAATCCGGAAGAATTGGCAGGTATGCAATTGCTTCTAAAATCAAGCAGTTGCAAGGCAACGGGTGAGTAAAAATGAGAAAAGTGGTGACTATTATAAATGCAAAAATCTATTAGAAGAGATAATAATTAGGAACTTATTTTAGCATATTTCTCTCTGTTAATGTATTTACAAACTTCGACTGATATGGAATTCGGAGCACCTGCCACCGAAACGGACAACTGACTCCTTCATGTGAAGTGATACCTTTTTGTGACTGGAATTTGACAGTAAGGCAAGTTATGGTGAGAGTATGGGAGAGGTAGTAACAGTCATTTTAAGTTTATCTTCTACCATATGGCTGGGTGATTTCGAAAAAATTAAACCGCATAAAGCATCTGGGCACTTGAGGCCTCTTGCGGCCCTTTTCCCATTCATCTTTCGCTTGATCATCGTGGTGCTTCGATGAGGTTGTGGAATGCAAATAAAGTAAAGGATTATTCATGTGGATCATTGAGGTTCTGACTGGGTAATTATATGCAGTAGGGTGATAGGACTATATTGTGAAAGTATGAACTTTAGCTAAACTGATATGATGAAAATGAGGCAATGTATGTGTTATTGATGTCGGGAATATGATGCATATCACTGCAATAGAGTGCTGCTATTGTTCTGATGATTTCGAAAAAATTCTGTTCTGTTTAGCTGGGGAAGTTATTTTAGGAAAAACTAAGCATCTGAAACAAGCAAACCTCTCGTTTCTAAAAGTAAACTAAATTTCATGATATGAAATTAAAGGCAAGCTTAACACGTTCACGCCGGGGTGACTCACCGGTGGGTCACGCTAGATTGTCTCATCGGGCGGAGCACCGGAGTAAAAACTGGTAGCAAATAAATTTCATTTTTTAGTTTTTTTTTCGGGAATCAAAAAATTCCATAACTACCAATTGTTTTTAACGGATGCAATTTTTATATTGAATTGCTTCTTTGCCGTGATAAATTCCAAAGATGATTTTCACTTCAAAACTAAAGATTTACTTCTTTAAGGACTTGATTTGTCGTTACAACATACTACAACTTCAAAGATATTTAGGACCTCCTAGAATACGACAAAACAGAATCGGTTAGTGGCACTTCGCGCCAAACGCCGACATAACCCCAATATCCAGCATCCAACCGTGATAAATTTTAATTTTAACTAATATATAAAATATTTAATTTCCTTATACTACAATTGCATTCCAATTATCAGAAAGAACCACCTTAAAGATCACAATCCAAGACGAATGGGCAAAAGGCCGCTAATGGCCCCAGGCGCCCAGATATATTTTGATGATGATGATAAATTTCCTTACAGTGAATTGTTATTGTTGAGAATAGATTAACTCCTCCCGAATATTATCTAAGATTGATAACAGTTCTTCTACAAGTATTTTCTCTTTTCCGTCCCGCTTTCAGGCGCAACACCCGGCATGAACGTCTTAAACAAAGAACACAATTACTTATTTGTTTAAAATAGTTTTATAGTTCCCTATAGGTAAATTTGTTTTTACGCATAAATTATATCAGTGACATTTCTATTGACGGTAAATTTTATTGATCAATACGGTTTTCATAACACCAACGTCATTTAAGCACCAAGAAAATGACACCGAGTTAAATTAAAATAATGACGAGTGAAATATCATGTACCTTTATTAACATCTTGAAGTCAATGGAGGTAACCCCTAAGAACAACCAACGGACATTTTACTGTGAAACAGAGAGTGGTCGTTCCAGAGAAGTTTCACTACTAAATATGATTTTTTGAAAGAAAAAACTTTCAACTAAAATGCTGTATGTAAATGTTATGCATTTTGCTGATATTCACCATCAGCAAAACTATCATTCAGTTCGAAAGTTTTTCGTAAATTACCCTTTTAATGAAATCAATCTTGAAAAATTAATTTACTTGATGGTTAAAAATCGATATTGTTTTATAAAAAGGGCATATTTAATTCGAGAAAATTGGCTTACAATTTTGAAATTTTTTTTTTACAACTGTATTTTTTATAAAAATTTGATAGTATATTGAATGAAAATGAAAAGGGATAATTTGTTACGGGAAAACAATACTTTCCTTCAAAAATCAGCAGTATTTTTGACTGTTTGACAATAGATAGTTTTTTATCCACCTACCTTGTTCATTACCTAAAAGAAAAGAACAATAATTGTAATTTGTGCAATAGATATTACAATAGATACAGATTACAATACATATTATTTTTTTTATTAACAATGGATATTATTTTCATAAAAATAATCTACATGAATTGAAAACATTATTTATATGAAAAAACTAACATAATATGAAGGAATGGAGTAGCAAGGACTCATAGACAGAGCTGAAAGTTTATTTACGGGGGTTGAGCAAAATTATGCAAACGTTCTAATACTAATTCTATCTAAACATTCTTTTAGCCGTAAATATTTAGGAAGATTTTTAATGGCAACACTGCTGGCACAATTTGAAAGATCATACTTAAAGCGCATGGAAATTACTTTATTTTTCCCGAGTAGTGAAAGGTGTCTGGTGCGCGCTAAATCTGTAGTGTCACAAAGTCCGCCATATCCGCATGACAAATCATACCTTTTGGGGTACTGAATTAGAGATTGATCTTTCTCTGGTTCAAGTCAAAATAACGATCCTTGGATGAATGAATGTAAATATGAATGGGCCTCCCATTTAAAAAGGGGATCTGCGTGTGTTTTGCTGAAGTGGTAGGTCATAGATAGCACCATTGAAAAGCAAGAAATGCACCCTCTGCCTTAAATTCGCTTGATTTCACCAAGCTGGTTTTCTGGTGTAGGCAAGTAGCATTAGAAACAACAACAACAATTTTAATCTTCTTCTTCAGAATTGTAATATTTATTTTAGAATGCTTTTTTATAAATAGTGGTATTAAAGAAAACAAAGAAGATTTAAATTTTTTTACGTTTATTTTAGTGGATGGAAATTTTGAAAGTTTGAAAAAGACAATATTTCTAAAAACTTCAAGTATGATCTTCAAAATTGTGCTTCTAACTTTGCAATGCAAATTCTTCCAAAAACATTTGCTGCTAAAAGTAAGATTTTTTTTAAATATAAATTTAGTATAGAAGTGTCTGCATTTCTATTTTGCAATTCATAACTTCTTTTTGTGTATCCTATTTTGTAATGTTTAATTTTGTAATTCATATATCTTTTGTGAATCAAGACGGAAAAAGAGCAAAAACAGATCAGAAAATTAGTTTATTTCAGCTTGTTTTCGGGAAGAATAAAATATCCATCACAATAAAAACTTTTTAACTGTTATAACGTATAAATTGGCCGGTTTCTTACCCGAGAGAAAGTAAATAGTGACAAATGGTTTATAATTAAGAATAGTCGGAGCTCATTTTACTCCCTTCCTCTCCTCTTTACTTTCAACCCACCTTATAGACTTAATTGCAACATAGACCACACAGATAAGACCGTTTGTAGCAGGTTGATCCTAAATATATTAAAGTTGATTTGAAGCAATTTTAGATAAGCTACATTTTTTTCATGGGTAATATTTCAACATTGAACTCCATATTATTGTTTCTTGACAGGTACTTTGCAAATTTCCGGAGTTTCTACCAGACAGTAGAACAATACGAGAAACTATTTGCCTACGCACAAATCGTGGTGTTTTTCCTCAAAGCTGTTCAAGAAAAAATGTTCTCCTTGAAAATATGGCTTATCATTAATAAAGGTTATTTGACTTTTATGCTTATTGACTTTTTATACTTAAGTTTAATTTGCTTATAGGTAGTGACAGCTTAAATCTTTTTAAATACAATTTATCAAATCAAGAATAAAATATTAAAGTAAAAACTTTGCAACCGCTAAGAAAAATATTTCGCAGTTACTACGCGCGATATTTTAATATATTACATTAAAAAGAAGGACTCATTATTTTTGAAAAATGAATTTGCTCTTTAATGGGGTTGCCAGGTGCGACTAAAATAGCAACAAAAATGCTGATTAATAGAATTTAAATACTTACTTTTAAAAGAATGCTTAATAAAAATTTATTAAGTCAAGTTTAATTTTAAATATGAATAATTTAAAATGAAAGTCAAAGTGGTAGTTACAATTGAATAGTTAAAGAGATAATAAATAAATAAAAAAGAGAAACCAGCCTCTACCACTTTTTACATTTATAGTCACATGCGGCAACCCAGTGCAAGGAAATAATTGGAAAGAACTGTCTTTTTACGAAACATTTTAGGCAAAAATTTATAAAAATAATTTTGACCACCAGCGAGATAAAAATAATTTTTTACTACTTTACAAATTCAGAGATTATTTTCTAGTGATAGCGAAATTTGTGTTGCAAAACTTTTATTCATTTACGAAATTTCAATTATAGTAATTCTTCCCACCACGACATATTTAAGCATATAAGTAAGGTGCCACTTTATATCTTTACATGGTTACCAACTTTCAACGGATTTTGTAAAAAAAATTTCTAGTGGTAGCTAAGTTTATGTTTTAACATGTTATTTTTTTTTCATCGATTGAAACCTATTTTTCACCCCACTACAGGTAAATGATTCAAAAGTTCATATGCAACGCCGCTTTGTTCGAGCACTTTTGTGGCGAGGCTTTTAAAATGTTCGCAAAATCACCAAAAATCCCGAAAGCTTTGGGTTTTAAATGCCTACCACTATATAAAATACGTTGCAAAAAAGTAGTAGTTGGCAGCGCTGTAAAATCACTTTAAAAATTAAAGAAAATTCTACATCGTCTACTACCACTTTACAAAATCCGAAAAAGTTGGATCCCTACACAGATTTATCACAAATAATTACGATTACTTCACGATTACTTCATATTATATACTAGCTGGGTGCCTTAACAATGAGGCAGTGGACAGGTCTTTTTTCTATCCATCCTTGGTCGATGAGGTAGGCAAGGATGCCACGAGCGACTAAAAATATTAAAAAAAAACTCAATTTTTTTATTTAATCTATTTAATTATTCAATCGCAACGACCATGACTTACAGAGCAAATCATTCGTATTTAAATTGAAAACATTCATTAAATATGTCTTCAATTGTAAACTGAAAGAAATATGCTGGAAAAAGTTGCTAGTTTTAATCGTTTTTACCACTTTTTTAGTAGCTCGAGCTCGTGGCATCCCTTGGTAGAACAGTGCAGTGACATATTCATGATTCAGCGATGCCAACTTGCTCATCTTCATACCTGTAAACTCTTCCGGATTTTCCGGAAGATTTATTTTCATATTTAAAGTGGTAGCAATACTCAGGTTATTCCAATTAACGTTTTGAATTATAATGATAATTATAAATGAGTCTGACCACCACTACATATAAATAATTACAATAAATATATAAAAACATAAGAATCCTTGAACAAGCAAATTTCAATATCTCAAATTCCACCTGGTATTTCAGGAATAAAAATATCCGTTATGTCACCTGTACGCCTAGCTTTCTTGACTTATTCAAAATTAGTTCTATCAAGTATTTTCTTAAGAGCACTGGACACTTCAACCCCCTTATATGGTCTTCCTCTAACTACGACCCAGATGACCCTAAGTGCAGGAGACGGCCTAAGGCCATTCTCCATTACTATAATAATCTCCAAGACATCGTTTGATGATTTTTCTATCCCTCTGACTGGCTCCTCTATCATCATTATTACCCTTTTCCACCTTCTTGGGTTGGCCCAATACTTCGCGGAATTACTGCGGCTCATTCTGATTCAATTTACTAATACAACTACTAACAATGTTAATCACTAAACTGCTTATTTTTCAATAATTATATATAAAATATAAATAATGATTTATAATAAATAATTAATTTTTATTTATTTATTTTTTTTATATATATATATGTTATTACCTGTCTGTGTTATCCCTGTTCTATTTTCTTTTCCTTAATTTTATTTAACAACTAACATTAAGTTGACTAACTCAAATAATTTTAATATCAATGGCCTTTGATTCAGTTTATAATCATATAATTTACGGAGGTGGCCTTTTTGGCCAGGTACTCCGGTGCACCAATTATTAGTTTCCGCAGTTTGCGCAAGCAAATTTCAACGGGACCAAAATATAAATATATTGTTGAATCAGATTGATTTTCGTTTATTGTTTTACAACCACTCTGAAAATCCATTCTCGGAAGGAGTGAAAGTTGGCAGGTATGCAACTTTTTAAAAAGATATTTCAAGTGGTAACAAAATTTAAGCCATTTTTAGTTTAGTATTTATCTTTTTAAGTAATTTTTCCACCAAAATTCATATCAGAAATTCGAAGTACCTATCATACGAAATGTAACTTAACTGCAACTATCTCGGGTTTACTCTTATATCAAGTAGGCGTAATTATCCTTATTCTGGATATTTTTTCGCAACCCATTCAATTTATTAAAACTTTCCAAAAAATCGGAGCAGTTGGCATCCATGGTGATTTGCTACTTGGTTTTACATACATCTGAGTTTATATTATTTATATTTATAAATAGTTGCGATCTAAGTTCTGTAAATCAAACGTATTCAATTAGGAATAATATATTATTCTACAATAGCCTACCTTACCATAAATTATACCACTTGTTGAAGTTACTAACGTATATATAGGTAACAGATAGGTATCTTACTGATATGTTTACTACACAAATTATCATTAAAGTTACTGATATGTTTACTACACAAATTATAAAAGATATGTTTTATATAATTATGTTTATAATATTAAATTTATAGTGGTACTTTAAATAATATTTTTTTAAATAAATATTTAAGCATTGAAATGTTTTTACTAACAAGAAAGATATTCCTGAAAAATCATAAAATATGATAGCTATGCTGTAGAAATTTTGAAACAGTTGGAGGGTGTGCTAATTTAATTCTTTTTTTTTATTTTTTCTATTCCAACAGTGAAAACGTTCCACAAAAAGCGCAAAATTGACAGCTATATAACTGGACACCGATTAGATTATTGTACTTCTGTTCTAAAAGTTGTAATAATTAAATGACAGTTTGTTTTTTTAACAATATATTTTTATTGTTAATTAATTTTGCGGCATATTTAAAGTTCTTAAATAAATAAGAAATCTAATTTTAACTATTTATGTTTCAATATTTTACGGAGTCATCATTGAGACATTTACTAGGTGATTTGTTATTTTTGTTTTCCATTTTTTATACCTACCACATAAAAACTAACAAGTAATTTTAACTTATTTTATTATTACATAAAATTAATTAAAATGATCAGAATAGTAGACGATGAAAAATATGGTATTGATTTGTACATATATGTGGCATAATTATTTAAATAAAGTTATGATAATTTTCACCAATTTTATTGACATTTAAAACTATAACTTAATTTCTATATTTGTTATAAAAAATAATAACAAGCATTTTTGGTAGGAAAATGTGAAAATGATTGTTTGTATACATAAAATATATATGATTTAAATATAGTTTTGTCAATTGAGTACTTAATTTCGAGGCAATACTATTATTTAATTTTTATATTTGTAATTCTAAAAATTTTATAAATGTATTAATTGAAAAAATTCTTACATCTGGATTGGATTCTAAAGGCAGCCATTTCTTTTCGCAAGACATCTTTAGTTGCTATCGTAACACGCTTTTGGGAAAATGACCGTCACGAATCGCCACTCATATGAGACTTTGAGGCTCGTTTCGATCGCTTGGAACTGGCGACAATCAGCGCCATCGCTTATTCTTCTTTTTTTTTTACCCTCCCCCATTGATGACTAATTGTTAAAGAACTTTGAAAATGAAAAAAAAAAAAAAAAAATTTAAATCCAGTTTATTGAATTGTTGTTCGTTTCTTTTTTGTTGCTTCTTTTACTTTAAAATAGAAAATCGAGTCAAATTGGCACGCAGCAGCCAATCAAATCTAGACAATTACTGTTTCTAAATCAACTGTTGACAGATTAAACAAATGTATTTTCTGCTCTTAGAAAATCGTATAAAACAGGACTGTAAATTTTCTGAAAATATTATGTCCTGGTAGAAAAAACATTTCATTCAAACAATTATTTTTTTTAAAAAAAAGAAGATATCTATGTCTTCTACTATTCATTAAAAATAAAATATGTTTATTAATCTGTGAAATTAATAAAATTAATTAATTGATACACATACCTGTATTGAGACGTGCGACTAATAATTAATAAAGTGGTGGGCAATAAAATTTAAAATTTTGTTAAAAGAGATTAAAATTTGCAACTTTTTCTGGCATATTCTTTTCCGTTTACAATTGAAAGCATACACATTGAATACTGCCATTGAACTGGCTTGATATATGTTGATTCGAAGTACCTGCCCGCAGTAGCGGGCACCTCCCATCTTCATCTGTGTTGTGCCCATAGTAGGCGACTGACACTGTCTGGCATGAGAAGGCATTGAAAGGAAATAAGAATTTTAATTATCGATAATTTGAATTATAAGTCATAACTATTGTTGAAATTGATTAATTAAAGAGAGTATAAATAAATATAACACTTATTACTTTCTATGCTTTATTTATTAAATGCTACCTGTTCCGCTCTCGACAAAAGATTTTAAAAAGTGGTAGAGAATTAATTTGATTCATTTTGTTTAATTTTCGATATTACTTTAAGAGACTCGCTACGAAATAGTACGACCAGAAATGGTATGCCATATGAATATTTGAATTATTTATGGAAACATGGAATTAAATTAACACGTTGAATGCCATGGGGGTCACCGATGACTGGCGAAGTCAAGATTATTCGAAACACATAATTCGAGTAAATGTTTAATATTTTTATACTATTATTGTTACTAAAATGGTTTGAAGAAATGAATGTAATATAGAACATACAAAAATAGTTTTATTTATATACACAGAGATGCCAACTTGATCCGGACAGCGAATAAATATTTTCAAGTGGTAGTTTATTAGTTGTGATTCTTGGTTTAATAAATTCAATTTAGTAGATTTTTATCCACCACTATTTCTAAACAATTCGTAAGCTTGGCATTCAACGTGTTAAATTTACTAATCTAACAGGATCAATATAAATCTTTTCCCCACTAGAATAACTATTTCCTAAAAACGGTGTAAATTGTCATCTTTTCACACATTTGCAGGCTTGTGAGCTCATTATACAGACGGTTTATAAGCCCTTGATTGTGAAAATTCATGAACTTTTATGTATGCGTATATAGTCAACGAATAGTCAGGGAACGTAGAACCGGACAGAAGCAGAGGGGCTTTAGGCCCCTCATATTTTATAAATGAAGGGACATAACCCCTTCTAAAATTACAAATTTTCTCTCAATATTTATGTAATTAAATTTGCAATTAAAAAAATAGGTATTTATTCGTGCCTGAATTCTAAAAAAAAAATGCCCTCAGCAGAGGATCAAAATTGTGATGGCATGTCTTCGGATCATCCTCAGGGGTGTTTCCCAGACCGTCGCCAATAGCCCATCGTGCAGCTCTAGTGCGACGTAAATTAACTACAACAACAAATCTGGAAGAAAAAAATGTCTCTATTTCTAGTTAGTTGTAACAATTCTTCGCACTCCGATGTCTCCACTGAGGCACCGTCAACAGTCACCACTTTAAAATTAAGAAATTTTATATCTTAATAGTTAGTAACCACTTTATTATAAGAATTTTAATATTGTGTAATAATACTATATCGTGAATTAAAACAGCTATTGTACTGATATTAGATCGTTGGGCATATAAAAGTACACGGAGTGCAAATGGTTAATAAAATTCGAATCATGAAGTTAAAGTTGCCAATTCGAATTCTTGAGAGCCATTCAGGTTCAGATAATTTGGACTCGGTTAATACTATATATATATATATATTATCANTGATTGACTTTTTTAAAAAAAAAAAATTTCAAACAGAAAAGTGTAAAAAATGGCAAAAATGAGGATAAAAAAAAATCCATCCAATAGCAAATAAAGAAAAACTCAATAGTTAAACGCCGTTTTTGTGTATTTTAAAACTTACATCATATTGTTCTTAATTCTTTCTTACACTTTGTTCTCGGAGAGACGAAATGAAATTTCATAGTTCGAAAAATATTAAAAAGTTTATACTAGGGCTGCTAATTTTGGGAAAATACAGAATACCAGCCGTAACAACAATAAATTCTTACACTTTTGGTTTTGGGAGAATATTAAACTATCCATAAATACAACTATTTACAGTGACCAGTGGAAGTGGAGTCTCTCACGAGTGGGGGAGGTCTCTCTCATATATATATATATATATATATATATATGAGAGAGACCTCCCCCACTCGTGAGAGACTCCACTTCCACTGGTCACTGTAAATAGTTGTATTTATGGATAGTTTAATATTCTCCCAAAACCAAAAGTGTAAGAATTTATTGTTGTTACGGCTGGTATTCTGTATTTTCCCAAAATTAGCAGCCCTAGTATAAACTTTTTAATATTTTTCGAACTATGAAATTTCATTTCGTCTCTCCGAGAACAAAGTGTAAGAAAGAATTAAGAACAATATGATGTAAGTTTTAAAATACACAAAAACGGCGTTTAACTATTGAGTTTTTCTTTATTTGCTATTGGATGGATTTTTTTTTATCCTCATTTTTGCCATTTTTTACACTTTTCTGTTTGAAATTTTTTTTTTTTAAAAAAGTCAATCACAAAAGAGTAAATCAAACTTTTTACCCTTGAGGTTCTTACAACGGTTTAAAACGAAATTGGTTCAGAATATCGTAAGGCAATGCCTACTACATTGAAAACATTTCACACTGTTTTTATAAGTGAGCTGCGCAAACTAATTTTGCTCATAAAACGAATTGCGATTATAAAAATCCCAGAAAGAAATTTCGCTTACTTTAATATTGTTAATATTTGATCAATTAATATGTGTTGGTCAACACTGAATTAACATAAACCAATTATATTCATTAATTAAACAGAGTTTCCACGATCTGGAATTTTTTAAAAAGTGATAGCAAAAGTGAGATGTATCTAGATGTCTGCAGCTATGCCGATCACTGTTCTAGTGGTTAATGCACTGGACTGCGGGGCTAGGGGTTGTGGGTTCGATCCCACCGTAGGCATGTGTGATTGTGTGAATGTAACCTGCCCTATAAACGGGTTTGTGTGACGTGGGCGACGCTACTCAACTGTCATGGCTTAGCCGCAAGTGCCCATTGGGTAACGATAAGAGAGTAGCAATTCGGGCATTTTTGAGGCCAATGGGAAATAGACCCAAGGGACCGTCATTAAAATAAAGGGAAAAAATGTCTTGAGCTATCAATAAATATTTTATTTAAAGAAAATATATGTGGGTGTAAAAAATGACTCACGAATCATTTCGTAATTTACTCCCCCCCCCCAAAAAAAAAACATTAATTTAAGCAGTTTATAATAGTCTTTAAAAATTCTAGCTGCCACTCGTTTGTCTTTCTCCAGGTCGTTGAAGTCAGTTCAAAACATTTCCTACCATTTTCATATTTTTACGAGATTTTCAATTAAATGACTATTTGTGTAGACTGGCTTACTGGCAGAGTGGTCTGATTTAACTACCCTTAAGAAACCGTGTGGGTACTTTCAGTAGGAGGGGATGCCCGAGTCCGCTTACAGCCTTTTTCCACCTATATCTGGATCACAATTTCTTCGCATTCTGCCAAAAAAAATTTTTAAATTGGTAGAGAAACAAAAATTGAAGATATTAGAATTTTGTTGAAATTTACTAATAGTTGATACTAGTTGAGTGTCGTGGTGGCTCAGGAGATAGAGCTCTCACTTCTTAAATATGCGACCCGGGTTTGAATCCCAGCGATGGCTGGTCTTTACGAATTCCGCATCCGGCTCGCAATGACCACAGTACTGATATAAAAATATATTCTCAGTATTAGACAGATCATGACGGTTCCCTTGTCCCCAGGATAACCGTGGGAGGTTTTCTTGTTTTTCCTCTCCATGTAGAGCGAATGTGAATTAGTTCCATCAAAAAGTTCCGAACGAAGAAAAATTTTTTGATCCAGGAGTTCCCTTGTCTTCAGGATTAGGTTTAAAATTATAAAGCTACCGAGATGAACATTGGTAGTCGTAAACTCGAAAGTGGATCGGCTGCTTAACGACGGTTATAAAATAAAATAGTTGACCCTTTTCAATGCAGTATAATCAGTCAGGCAACACTAAATCAACAAATCACTAAACCACTAAAAATCTAAAAATAATTGCTTTTAAACATTTAGCACCCATTATTCTTTAAACAACAAGGAGCTAAAGTACGTAGCTTCACTTAGAACGCACTGTGCAAGATCGCTGTTGCTAATGCCTTAGGAAAACTTTCAATCGAGATTTGCTGTTCCGTAAAGGGTTTGAAAACCAATCAGGAGGTGCCTAGAAATCACAGTAAATGTAAGTGTGAATTATATATTTATCGTAGAATATAAAATTTGATATTTGGAATAAATTTACTAAATTAGTAACACTGGGGAAGAAATTGTTTGTTGCATTTACACGAATTCTTAATCTTACTTTATTCGGGTGTAGGGATTTCAAATCTAAAATTAGTTTTGTACGGAAAGCTATAGAATTTTTTCAAAGTGCTGCTTATAATTTAGTTTAATTTTTGTCTGAATCTACAAGTTTATATGGAACATATTGGTTTATATACTTACAAATACATATGTTAGCACCTTTGCGCATAATGTGTAAAAAAAAAATAATAAAAAGAACTAAACGTGTCGCCTTATAAGCTGAAATATTATATCGTGTTTTTCCTACCACTCCTCACATGGCAGAGAAGTGAAGACACTTTTTGAAATTCACGCGAGTGAATTTCAAAAAACCTTGGTCAGGATTATATCGCATAAAAGTTGCAGCTGGTAGAGAAAAACTGATTGCAGATTTCAACATCTCAGCATGGAAGTATCTGCCGTGATTTTAATCTCTAAACCTAGGAGAAAAAACCCCACTCGGATCCTTCTGACTTTAGACACATCAGCCTGCTACCAGCTATAAGCAGAAGAAATTTTTTTTTTGAGCCCTTAAAATTTTTCCTTGAGATACTCTCCAATGAATAGTGAGGGCTTAGAGAAGAATTTTCAATTGTAAAAAAGCTCATTAGTTTTCTGAAGTTTTTTCAAATGGCTTTTACTTAAAACAGACGTTGGCTGTAATACTATTAGACGTTTCTAAGGCCTTTGATCGCGGATGGCACCTAGGCCATATAGTAAAACTATATAGTTTCATTTTGCCTTTAGACTTACTTCAACTACTAGACTCCTACTTAACTAACAGAACTGTCCATATCAAGTTAAATAAAGAAAACGCTTCTGTCAGAAACATACATGCCCGGGTCCTCCAGGGAAGTATCTTTGCTTTGGTCCTTCCTTGTAAATTTTCTTTACATCAGATTTCCCAAAGAAGAATGGGAATACCAATTCTATGCCAACGACAAGGCAGTTTTCCATAAAGCTCTACACCCTGATTTTGCTATTTCTAGACTATAAGACTTTGTCTACAAAATTAAGGATGAGGACAAGTGCACAAACAGGCGGGTAGCCATAAATGCTGATAAAAAGCAATTTATTAATATCTCACTGCAAAATTCACTGAAAACATACAAATTTTAAATCAAACTGCTCCAGTTATGCAGAAAACTAAATACCTTGTCCTGACATTAAATAATAAACTTACACGGAATAACCATACAAAAGACATCATTTCAAAAACCTGGAAAGCGCTCAAAGTTCTGAGACAACTCATAGGAAAACACTCAAATATACCACTTCATCTAAAGAAACTACTGTACAAGCCATAAGACCGATAGTCAATTATGCTTTACCAGCATGGTGCACAGCACCCGATCCCTTGATAAATAAACTTGACATTGTCAGGAAAAAAATATTACGATCCGTTACAAATACTCCTCACTACGTTGAGAATCAAATATTAAATGATAACTTAAATCTTTTAAAACTCTCTCAATATACTCTGCCTCAATGAATTCAATTTTTTTAATAAAGCAGAAAAATATGATAAGGCAAAATTTAATGATATCTTCGGCAAAGAATTTTTTAGTGAAAATATTACACACAGCCCATTGGCAGCTTTTTTTTTTTTACAAGATGGGATACTATCCAAGAATAACTGTAAATAGTGTAAGATGCCTTTCTTTTAATTTTATTATAATTCATATATGGGTGATTCTCACGAAATATGACAATTCACTGTCCCTTGCTCCAAGATCTAATACTACAATACTAAAAGAACTTTTCTTTAGAAAATTAATAAACAGCATTGCTGTTAGCATTTTAAAAAGACTTTGCACTAGCATTGATTGTTTTGTATAATTAAAAAATTTAATTGTACTTCAAAATTTCATGTTTCAGGCATGTCCCAAACAATGTTTCCAATAATAACTAGCTTCAAAACTTCCCATAAATTTTTCAATATCTAATTTTTTTTTTATCTCAACCGGTGTAAGCATTTCTAGAATATACGCAGAGGGTATTATTTACAAAAACTTCGTTTAAATTAATTTTTCCTGTCAATAATTTGTTTGTCCCAAGAAAATCTGTCATTTTCCTGGATACTTTAATTTAGTGGTTCATAACCAAAATAGATAGAGGCAGCAATCAATATTTTATGTCAATAGATTGACAAGATACCCTCCTATATGAATGAATAAAGAACCAATTTTCTGGTTCAAAATCTATTTCATAAAATTTTTCAAGGTGAGTAGGTTTTTGTGTTGTCATTTTCCTGGCTTCTTGAAATCATTAATAACATAAGCTACATAGATTTTATCTGAATTATTTTAAGAAATTCTGTTGTTTTCTGCAGAATATAAACGTCTTAGGCCAAAATATTAAATTAAAGTAAAATTATGTGCTATAAAATGGCGAATTTGTCATTATCCTGGCTCATGAACGCCAGGACATTGAAGTGTTACCAGAATTTCTTTTTAACTGCTAATACTGTAAGGAGGAAAAGCAAATATTAACCTAATACCAAGTTTATGTATGATTGTAATATGCTTGGATTTAATCAAAGTTATTTATTAATTTAATGATTGATTATTATACACAATTTTATTCTGTACATATCAGCAACAAAAATTTTTTTGATTCTTTTTGCAGTGGATAAAAATAATTAGTTTAAGCAATTTATGGTCCATCTAACATAAAAGTTTAAGTTGAGTTACTTACCATTAACTTAAAATGATTGTTTTTTAAATTTCTAAGCAAAAATGTCATTTTCCTGGCATTCGAGATTTGGTGAATTTCTTTTTTATTTTTTTTTCTCGAGCAAATGTCAATAAACTACACTGCTGTCTGTAAGATATTAATTAATGTAACTAAAGAAGTATACAAAAAAAAATTAGATTATTTTGAAGACTTTAAATTTGAAGAAATATTTTGGTCCAAATTGTCATGTTTAAAAAGAATCACCCATATATCAGACTGGTGTAATCGGAGAGCAACCCACCACAAAAACTGCAGACAGCCATGGGGGAATTGGGTCCACTTGCTGTGCACTTATACTGCCATTTTTTTTTTTTTTTTTGTATTACCGTTGTTGATCAACCGACTCAATTTTTGGTTTTACGACTACTAATATTCAACTTCATAGCCTTGTAATTTTGAACCCAATCCAGAAGACAAGGGAACTCCTGGATCAAGTATAGGGAGAAATTTTGCCTTCGTGGAGGAGTTTTTGATAGAACTAACCCGCAATTGCGTTACATGGTGAGGAAGAACACGAGAACCTCCCACCGTTAGCATGACGGCAAAGGGATTCTAACTCATGATTCGTCTACCACTGAGGATATTTCACGTTAGCACTGTGGTCGGTGCAAGCCGGATGCAGATTCGAACCTAGTTTACCTCATTGGAAGCGATCTCCTGAGCCATCAAGATTCTATATTAATGTTTGTGCCTTCCATATACTAGACTATATGCCTGGCCATGTTTCTTTGAGTCATGTCAGATCCGATGAATCAGTGAGAGCCCAACAGAGCTCTGAGTAATCAAAACAATTCTAAGTCTGTTTAACTCAAGTCACACTTAGTGTCGGAGCCATTTTTAACAATTCACGCGAGTCTCTTAATTTTGGAGATTGTCCTACCTGCCAACTCTTCCAGATTTTTCGGAAAATTTTGTTTAAATATTTAATGTGGTACCAAAATATTTGCATTCATACTTGATTCTTGTTTTAACAAACTCGATTTAATATTCTTTTTACTACCACTGCAGATAAATAGTTTTAACATGCATAAAGAAGACCAGCTAGTTATCTTATTGTGTGGCGAAAAGTTAGTAAAGTACTATTTGCTGACATTATCTCTTGAATAGTTAATAGTATATGCAATAATTGTGAAATTTAAAAAAAGAAAAAAAGGCAAAGGGTCGATGTAAACCAACTGAGTGGTTAAATCAGTGGCCAATGTAAAAACCTAATGAGATAAGCACTATTTGCCTATAATAATATCCCGTCAATAATTATTTCAATATCACAGAAAAATAACTTTTTTGAAAATCTTAAAATTTGGCAAGTGCCGACCGGCCTGTGTCCTTGCATCAGAAAGGTTCTGGGTTCGAATGCCGGGCAAGGCATGGATGTTCTTTCCTTCTCTGTACTATCTGTCCTCGCTGTGGGAGTGACGTTGGCCCACCGAATATGGTGCCCCTGAAAGAGAGGCCAACGAAACTGCCCTGTATGTTCCCGAATTGACGGATGTTAACACAGGTTGGCATTGGACGAAAAAAAAAGAACAAATTTGGCAAGTATGCAATCACTATAAAATAAGAAAAATAAGAATAAAAAAAAGCAAAGCGTCACTGTAAACCTACTGAGTGGTAAAAGGAGTGGCCAATGTAAACCTATTGAGATAAACACTATTTGCTTATAATAATTATTTCAATACCACAGAAAAATAACTTTTTTGAAAATCTTAAAAGTTGGCAGGTATGCAAACATTGTAAAGTTCTAAGAAAGTAATAAATATAAAAAAATTAAATGCGGAAAAAATTATTTAAGTTCTTTATTCAAAATAATTTTTTTTTTGCACAAAAGACAACTAACATGTCAATCATTTCATAAAAAGGTGAGATATTTACAATATTAAGTTGAAGACACTGTAAATGATATCACAATTTATTTATGTAGGATAGCTGTATTTTTTTTTTCTCTCAACAAATGAAAGTTTGACACAATAAGAATGATTATGAACATACAAAATTAAATGATATAATCCTCAAAAACTAAAAGCATAAAAATGTCTTTTTTTTAAAAAAAAAAGTTTTATTTTACAAATATAATAAATAATAGAAATAACAACCTTAAAACTTTATGAGGTTGCTTTGCATTCATTGTTCATTAAATATCATACAATTTACAACAAAACACAAGAAAGCAATCAAAGATAAAGATGTCATGAGAAATCAATACAGAAATAATAATAATTAATAAGTGCATTTTCAAAACTGTGCATAGTTCAAAGCTCTTAATAGTAATTTATTCTTGAAAAAAATTACAACATGTTGAGAAACTTAAAACAAAATGCTTTTTTTCCCCAGAAATATTCAGACAAATTTTTAATAAAATGCAAAGCTTTATGTTAATCTATTTGGTACTAGATTCCTTTAAAAGACGAGTTTTATTTAAAAAGGATATTATTAATATATATTAACAATATAAATATATAAAATTGGATTTAAATTCAAAGCACAGTGCTTTTCTAAATCTAAAATAGTAGGTAGCAGAAACGAAGATTCAGTTAGTACATTAAAACAAATATGTATTAATGTTTTTTTTACAAAGGTGTTTCTTTCATTACTTAAAAGGTTAAATTTGGGGGAAAAAATTCTATTTTTAAATCAATTATAAATAAACAAATTGTAGAGAACAAAAAATTAATATAAAAAAATAAGAAGATTTGATTTTATGGAAGAAATTAACACAACTAATTTTGGGTATTATATAGAATTTCAAACGCTAATGGTGCATAATTTGTATGCTTAAGAATAGTCAATTCTGAAATTTAACTACTTATATTGATATAATTTTGAATTACTTTTTTGTAATTAAAAATCATAAAACAGATTATGAATTAATATTTCTTATTGCAATAATTTTTACAATCCTAAATGTATTTTGTGTCAATAGTTTATAATATCTGATATTTCTTGTAATACAAAATAACTATAATAATAAAGAGTTTCTAACTATATATAACATAGTTTACTAGAAAATGCACAGTAATCTCACCTTGCATTTTAAAGGAAGGAATGTTTCTTTTCAACATTCATAATTTTACATTAGTTGCTTCTTCATATGTTTCTTTTTAAGTGTTTATAACAACTGATTTCATACAAAATAATGCGCATCATTCAAACACAAACAAATAAATCATCTTAAATTTTGTTAGTTTATTCAATGCTAATCAAGAAACTTTAGGCATACAAAATTCGACATTTTTCAGATCTAGCCATTTTAAAGTCTTGTGTTTAAGGTGTTGAACAGAAATTTCATACGTATATTGGAGCAATTATCCCATTTATTCAAAAACAGCTTTTGATAATTAGTTTTTTATAACACTTATGTTATAATTTTAAATCATGTATGATTTTAATGTAATGTATACTTTTTTTTAATAATGTTATAATTACAATTTTATTTTGTGTTGGTTATAATTTAGCAAATGTTTTTAAAATATTGAATGCACGTAAGTATTTGTATCTCTGTAAAAATGCATATATTAATTTTTATCTTGTGTAATTATTTGTACAGGTTTTTGCTGTGCACATTTAGGATTGCTTTGGTCTCTCTAGGAAGGACATCTAGATTGTCCGACCCCACTTTTTGTGTTGGACTTTTTGAGAAACAATGGATCTTGTCAGACAATGGATCTTGTCAGACAATGGAGGATAAAAAAAACAGCAACATTTGCAAAATGAAACTCGATCTACGTCAACAATGAGATTTTGAACAGAAATTAAAAATAAAACTATGAGAAGAAGCTTTAATTTTTTAGATTTTGAATACAATTGTCCAAAGGTTAATTTATATCTGTTATTAATGTTATTATCTTAAATTGTTATTAGTCGAAATCTATCGATTTTCGAATTCCATGCCCGAAAAATATTTGATCAGTGAATAAACTACAACTAAACAAAGCCTCTAATGAGAGCCAATATATGCATCTTTCAAACTTAAATTTAAGTAAAAAATTTTACTGCTTACTGCATGGCAAGTATTTTCATAAATTATTTTAGATAAAAATAACGATTTGAGTATGAAACAATCATAAAAAATATCAATTAAGTACAAAACAGCGCAGCAAAAGAAATCTACAACAATATTTTAATATTTACAAAATTAGAAAGTCTAACAAAATTTTATTGCAATAAATTCATTTAAAAATAAATAAATGACTAGGTTTAAATATCAAATAAGCATAATCACATTTGATAATATTACTTCAAAAAATAATTTTTTACATCTTCTACCACAACAGACTGCACATTTCAAAGAAAATAAGAAAGAAAAATTTAATGTACATTTGTGACTTGTAGTTGGATACAAAAAAAATTTCAATTAAATTCATTCATAATTTTTAAACAAAAATTTTACTATTGCTATTCTTGAAATAAAGTATAATTTCTAAGAAACTTTTTTAAAATTATTAGAAAAAGAAGAATTTAAAAGAACAGTGAACATGAAAAAACCCAGTTAGAAATATAGCTATTTCTACAAGAACAAAAGAAAAGTCACTTTTAAAATTTTATTAAAAAATGTTTTAAAACAACGGCATTACCCTCTATCAAAACTCAAAATTTGATAGAAATTTTTCAACAATTGTGACTAGCATCGTGTGTGTTTCAGATTTAAGTTACCTAGACATTTTGATATCTTAAAAAAAAGTTTATTTCAACATTTCAGGAAATTTCAAACATATAACAGTGAAACCTCACATTACGGACACCTCTCATTAGTCACTACATACATATTTTTAATTCTCTGAGAATCTTCTATAAATAAACCATTATGTACTCTCTCCGCAAAGCAGATACACCTGTAGTCGGACGCGAAGTCATTTATGCCCCCAAACGTTGTTTTCTATCTTTACAACCGGATACAAAGTTTTCTAAATTCGAAAAAAAGTGCTTAAAATTCCAAGAAAAAATATGCAACTTTCCACACTTTTTGAAGCCTGCAAATTTTTTTGCCTTATCTATAACTGAACATACTGTTCAGTTATTTCTCTATCAATAACTCTCTCGTCACTTTGCAAAGAAAGGGGAGAAAATGAAACTGCTCATATGAAGTATTTCGAACAGTAGTACTACCTTTTCGTCTGAAGGGCCCGAGTTATATGACCCCGAAAGCTGAAACTAGGCATTAAATGCTCTCAATTTTTCTCCCTTGCCTAAAATTCCTTTCCGTTTCGATTCAATTTGGCCCCTGTATTTAACACAGCCAGCTTAAAATAAAACAAATAAATAAAAAAAGGAGAGAACAGAGCAGAAATCTAGTCATTGAGGTATTCATGTAAATCAAACATTTATTCAAACACTTCACAGATCATCGATTTGCAAATGTAACAACTTCTTAGAGCCTCATGCTTTTTTCTATGATTAGTAAGAGGTCTATTTCAATGAGGCACCACCACATTTCATTTCAAGTGACAGGGAGGTGTAAACCTAATAATTAGAACCAACTGAGGAAGTGAGGTAGGACCAAAAGCGACTATTTTATATAGTGTAAATAAATTGAATATCGGTGTAAATAGGAAAAACATAATCATTTCTTTATAGCTACATCTAAAATTATGCATATATATTTAGAAAACTTTGTCATGTATTCTTTTTGTATTGAAGAAAATATTTTTTTTAAATTTAAATAAATATCAATGTAAATAGTTATAATAAATTTAATAATTATTAATACATCATTGAAATTATTTGACCAAACTTTGTTATAAGTATTGTATAAGTATACTTTGTTATAAGTATACTTTGTTATAAGTATAACTTTGTTATAAGTATACTTTGTTATAACTTCCCGTAAATGGACAACTCTCATAAGCCAAAACTTTTTTTTTTTGATCCCAAGAATGTCTGTATAACTGAGATTTCACTGCAATAGTATTATAAGCCAAAGCTTTTGCACTGTATCCCTCTTATTGCAAATGTAATTAACAAAATTAAAATAAAATGGCTTGTATTTTTTTTTACATAAGTAATAAAATAATAAATCACATCCATTATATATTTTATGAATTAAAGAAAAATATTAACTTAAAAATAAAAGTGACCAATATCCACATTGATGTAAGAAATGATGCTTTTTGAAAAATTCTATAGTAATTGTAAGCATATGGGAAAAAAAAGGTAAAAAAACTTCTAACTTGTACATAAAACTTCAGTTTCAACAATAATAGATTTCAAATTTTATAACATAGTATTTAAAGTTATTTGTACAATTCTAAATGTTTGTGGATAACCAAAGTACATGCTTAATAAGGTGTTTCACTATTTCAAGTTGAAAAAAAAAGTTGCATTTTGAGGTCACATATTTAGGAAATTTTCTTTAGTCTCATTAAAAAATATTTAGGTTTCCCAGAATGGACTTCATTTTAATCAAATCAAAAAGTTTATTTTCTTGAGATAAAAAATATAAATATGAATTTTTTTTAAAAGCATAAATACAGAACAAATTTCAGATTTCAATTTCAAAAATGTAAAGTAACAGCGAAAAAAATTATTATCAAATATAAAATATTTGTCTCTAATGGAAAATCTTAATTTTCCTTACCAAAAATGCATATTTTCACCTTATCAATACGTAAGGTGACGTAAATTTCAGGTTAAATTGAGCTGTTCATATAAAGGAAGGTAGACTAAAATGTTATATTTCAATGTGTAATAATAATATTGACAATTCTGAATGATGGTTCTCTGGTTGGGTCTAAACTTTGTTTTATATTTATGATTTAAAAGAAATTAAAAAAAAAAAAATGTGACCATCCCTAATAAAATTAAAACATTTAGCATACTCTGGATCACATAAATATTTTTTACTTTGACATAAAAATTTTTTTTAACAGATATGTAACCACAGTGACAACTTTTTATGGATTTGAAAAAAAGTTTTCTTTATATGTATGGGTCATTAATCAAAGCATAAGCTAAGCAACATTCAATTAATCATTTTACATCAGGTATGTCAAACTTGATACACCTTAAAAAGGCCAAAACAAGAATAATAACACAATGAGCAGTTTTTTTAACTAAAAAAATGCATACAAAATATAATAATTATTCTTGTTATGGATGCATGATAGTTAATAACAATTTTTTTTATCAGCATTTCACAGGTCATATTTGACTAGTAGACAGGCCACATTCAGCCCATAAGTGTTTGACATACCCGCTTTTCATCAAAATAATTCATACTTATGTGAATATTCCTAAATTAGTGCATATATATTAAATATATCTAACATGTAACAATTTTGTACGAACAGAATTAGTTTAATGAGACAATTTGAAACATATAATTGGCAAATGACTATAAAAACAGCAATCAAGAAAATGTAATTAACTAGAAGAAGAATTTATGGAGTATGACTCGATTGAGACTTCACGGCAGTCACTTTGTATAGAGAGTCTTTGCTCTGATTGGAGTCCTTTGTCATGATGAATGGGTATATCAATGGAAGACTCGTTGCTGGAGTCCTTAGACCAAGCGACGGACACTGTGGACACCTCAGAGGCTGCTTCTTCTTTTTTGTGCACACGAATAGTCCTGGACACATCAGAGGGAAACATACTACTTTGAAATGAGCGTAACATGAATCTGAAATAATAAATAGATGTCATGTATAGGGAATATTGTGCAAAATGTTTGCATAAAAATGCTGAATAGTGAAAGTCAAAGCTATAACAATATAAAAATTCATTAAAAACTCTACAATTATAATAATAAAAATTTAGAACTAAAGTAATTATTTTTTTTGTTCATCATCAAGAAAAAAAAAGTAGAGCAAAGAAGGAATAAAAATCACTGAAAACCAATTTGCTTTCGATCTGCATGGCTAATGTATTCAATTTTTGCTATGAGCTGCCTAAACGCTGGTCTTAAATAAACTGATTTTTGATTATAATCACTTCTTTGACCTTCAAAGATATTTGTCAAAGTTTGAACGGAGAAGAACAACACATAAATAAAACTCACTGAAAAACAGATTGTTTTTTTTTTTTTTAAAGAATGAAAAGTAATTGCCTTTTGCTCTGAACAGTTCAAAATAAATTGGTAGTTATCAATACTTTGTTTTGACCTCAAAAATTCTTTGCCAAAGTTTGAAAAGATTTTTTTATATTTTTCATTGTAATATAAATTTGAAACCTTTTAAGTTCATCATTGGGCTAAGACTTCCTGATGAAGATTCCTTCAGGCCTGGACTCCCAGTCTTTTATCCCAATCACTAATCTGATTCCACAGAATCGAGCCATTATTGATCTGACCTTCCTCTTTTTAAAGTGAAGGGCTAGCTTCATTACTAGTAATCATCTACCAGTGAAAGACATTGATACAAAAATTTTCTTTACTGGATCTTTTTCGTCCATTCTGGTAACATGAGCAGCCCAGCTCATTCTCTTAATTTTAATACTTTTAATAATGAAAGAGTACTAAAATTTTAAAGGGCTCTTAAAAAATTCCATATATTTCTGAGTTAAAACATCTTTTGCCAAAAGCCATTTTGTTATGCCACCAACAATGCTTTTCCTTCAAAAACTGACATTTTGTGTTCACTATTTTTAGTTAGAGGCCAGGTTTCTGAACCGAGCAATTATTGATTCGACCTTATTCTTTTTCAAGTGAAGGGCACCGATACAAAAATTTCTTTACTGGATCTTTTTCATTTATTCTGGTCATATGAGCAGCTAGCTCATTATTTCAATTTTAATAATGAAAGAGTAGTAAAATTTTAAAGAGCTCTTTAAAAACTCCTTATATTTCTGAGTTAAAACACGTTCGTCAAAAGCTATTTTTTTTTATGCCACCAACAATGCTTTTGAGAACCTTTCTTTCAAAAACTGTTATTTCGTGTTCTCTATTTTTAGTTAGAACAGGTTTCTGAACCAAGCATTAGGACTAGCCTAATGAGAGATTTATAGATAAAAAAAATTTGGGGAGATAAACTTTTCTGGAGAGAAAATATATTCACAATGAAATATGAAGTCCAAAAATGTTTTGTTGGCCATGAGATACAATTTTGGCATGTTTTTTTCTATTTTTCACCAAGATTTTTTAAATATATAATAAGGAAAGCTATAAAAAAATACTGGATAATAGTTGGACTTTTCATGATATTCATGAACACGCAAAAAAAGGAAAACACACCTTGGTAGAACAGAGAGCAAAGGTGCCAGTATAATGCAGAACCAAAATATACCAGATGAGCATATTGCATGGTATATGACCCAGTAAGGATTCTGCAGTCCTTCCTTACCGGCACTCATGGCGGGAATATAATTGTAGATGAGAGCAAAACCGAAATACAAAAAGAAGCTGATCGTCAGTGACACCAGATGGAGAAGGGTCTGGAATAAAAAATAAAAATATTTTTAACAAAAATGCCATACACTTTACAACTTACATGCAAGAAATACAACCACTAGTTACAAATGGGTAACTTATTAGCTGTGTGCAAAAGTTTAATACAAGTTTATACAGTATATTCTCGATATCTCCAACTTCGATACCTTGAAAACCTTGTTGTGTCAAAAAATTATTTTTTCCCTTGGAATTATATATCCACCTAATGTTAATCTGAATTCCAATGTTGAAGGGTTTCTTCTTAAAACCTTGTTACGTAGAATTTTCTTCGAAATAGAAAATAAATTTTTTCAGAAAAACCGCATTGTAAGTTTATTGTAAACCATTTTTTTTTCAGTTTCATGCATAATAATTTCTGTCCCACTTTTAAAAATAAAATAATAATGGTTGTATTTAGACTTAATCAACTATAATTATATACGTATTTATTAGTAGTTATTCTTCTGTTTCATTACTCTACTTTAAAGAATAATATTTTAGAGTATATTTTTCTACTTTTTAGAACATATTTAGTTCTGAACCTGCTATCTCAAAAACTCGCTATCTGGAAAGTTTTTTACCGTCTCTTTAACTTTGAGATATCAAGAGTATGCTGCACTTTGCAAAATGATAGTTTGAGATTAAAAAAACCATATGGCGGGAGTTTTTAACTTAAAATGCAGTTTCAATGATATATATATTNATATATATATATATATATATATTCTAGTCATTATATTTTCCATAGAGAATTCACAATTGTATGTATGGTAAAAGGCAACGAATTGCAACGAAAGGCAACGAATTTTATTTAAAGATATAGACAATTATTATGGCCAAATGTCATCTTTTGAGGATAGGTAATTAGTAAATATGTATCATAACATGATTTCATTGTTAACATTTATCTTATTTAGGCAAACTATTTCTAGTCATTATAATAAAATAAATTTACATTATGTATTATAAACATAAAAAATTCAACTGTTTTTTTTCTTAAATCTATAGTGGTAAATTACTCTAGATTAAAAATGATTAAATGAATTTTAAACGATGAAAATATCCAACTTAAAAAAAAGGATTATGAGTGACAATTTTTGAAAAAATTAAAACTTCCCAAGGAAAGTTCTTACATTATTCCTATTTATCTATACAACAATAGAATTATATATTAATTATTTATGTATATTCATATTATTATTTCTATATGTATTAATTTATTCGCCATATCTTCAGATTTTGCTCACATATCATTAGACGAAGGTACTAACAGAAAGTTTTTAAATGTTATTGGAGTGGAAGAAAGTTCCAAACGCATTTGACAACTAACAATCAATGAGTAACCAATAGGCAATAAGTTAAAATGTTAAAACTGCAAATATTATGAACAAAAACATTTTAATTCCAGTGTTAGATATTTTTAAATTTTACTAATGATGTTTCTTTTTTCAAAATGCAATTAATTATTGTTATACTTACCCACGATCTAGTTTCTATACCTAAATGCAATAACTGCCCAATAACACAAGCAGTGCAGATGGTGGTTCCAAATTCCCAAATTCCAACATCAGAGTCATAATACGCCTGTATTCAGAAAAAAGCAACGTGTTTAGAAATTGTTTATAATGTGGAAAAAGCAAATTTTTAATAATTTCTTTTAACATTTTTACAGAGAAATAAGATGGATTAACAAAACCCTTAAGACACGAGTCTAAATCTTAAAAACTATTAATTATGATAATCAAAGAAAGTTTAGCTTATTTGATTTAAGCATAAATTTAATTTCATCTGAGAAATCAAAAGGATAATTAATCAAAATCAAAATTTGAATTTTAAAAAAACAATTGTTACAAAACATAACAACTTATCCATATGAAGGAAAGTTTTTTGAAATATTTTTAGTCTTCAAAAACTATTATTTATGATTATTTGATTTAAGTATAAATTTAGAATCATCAGAGGAATCAAAAGAATAATTAGTTAAAATCAAAAATTGAATTTAAAAAAAACGAAGTGTTACAAAACATAACAAATTATCCAAATGAAAGATAGTTTTTCTAAATATTTTTAGTTATCAAAATTGCTCAAACAGATACTTAACTATTGATCAAGCACCAAAAAGTTTCATTCAGAATTTTTAAATTTTGGAGGGCAAAAATTCATTTTTGAATTGATTAATATATTTCTAAAATAAAGAAATTTGAGTTTAGCAAACATAAGACATATTATAACTAGTATTTTAAAAAAATTTAACTAAAATATTTATTAAAATTAAACTGAAATTGGACCTATTTAGAAAATCTCCCATAAATAAAAGAAATAATGAAATGTGGTCACATATTTAAGAATTTTTTTTAATTCATTAAAAAATATTTAGGTTTCCCAGAATGGACTTCATTTCAATCAAGTCAAAAAGTTTATTTTTTGAGATAAAAAATATAAATATGAATTTTTTTTTTAAAAGCACAAATACAAAACAAATTTCAGATCTCAATTTCAAAAATGTAAAGTAACAGCGATTATTCTGTATTTAAAAAAAATAACTAAAATATTTGATTAAAATTAAACTGAAATTGAATCTATTTAGAAAATCTCCCATAAATAAAAGAAATAATGGAATGTGGTCACATATTTAATAATTTTTTTTAAATTCATTAAAAAATATTTAGGTTTCCCAGAATGGACTTCATTTCAATCAAGTCAATTTTTTGAGATAAAAAATATAAATATGAATTTTTTTTTAAAAAGCACAAATACAAAGCAAATTTCAGATCTCAATTTCAAAAATGTAAAGTAACAGCGATTATTCTGTATTTAAAAAAAATAATTAACTAAAATATTTGATTAAAATTAAACTGAAATTGAACGTATTTAGAAAATCCCCCATAAATAACTTTTAGAAATAATGGAATTGTTTCTGAAATATAAAAGATGGAAAGAGTGCTAAAATAAATTTAAATATTAATCTAATGAGTTATTGCTATTATAGACATTTTTCCAAAATATTTTTATATGCAGCAATAAAATAAACGGCTAAATACTATTTTGATGTAAAGTGTTAATGTAAAAATACATAAAATTTAAAGAAATTATGTAAAACAAATGGCAAATGCATTATTTTAGTACCATATAAGGAATGAAGAAAGTTGCAATACTCTGATAAATAGCATCTAACATATTCACCCAAAATGAGTACTTTGTGTGAACCTGTAAACAAAATATTGAGTTAGAAAATATGTATTGTATAACAAAAAGAATAATGACAGGCAATAACTAATGAATTATTAAAAAGCAATGAATTATATGAATTTATAAATGATACAATAAAATGAATTAATAATTCAGGTAATCCAACAATTTAGAGATATTTTTTTTACTTATCAGCTAACTATTTCATAATTTTGTAAATTGTACCTACATCCGCTGTTACAATCAATCTACAAGATTGAGCAGATTTCTTATGAAAAGAAATCTACTCAAAATTATTAGAAATTTAAAAACTCTTGTGGGAAAATTTTTAGTTCCCCATGAAAAACCAAAGTTTTACTGTACCCATAGTACAATGTCTCATGATCAGCAGGGATGAAACTGTGTTAGTTTTTTCGACCTTGTGAAATCTATTTATAAACGATGTAAATATGCATAATTAATTGCAAAAAGGCAATCTTCAAAACCTTGTTGTTTACTTTTGCATCAAGGATTATGCAGGATTTTATATCAGAATCCCTCAATGCACAATCAGAAATCAAATTCCAATAATTTAAGATTAATGACTCAAGTCTAATGTATGTAATTAACCAAGTGGAAAGTGGTGTGTGGCAATTTATTTCTTGAATTGTGAACTTAAACAGTATACAGAAGAATTATTAGACATAGAAATTCTAGAAAATGTAACAGTTCTTCATTTCTTAGAGCTTTATCATTTTTTTTTCATTAACCATTTACTTAAGTTGTTCTTTTAAACTAATTTAGCCTTTTTTCAAGAAAAAAAAGGGAAAAGATTTTGATCTGGAATTTGCTAGCATTTATTAAGAACAAAAAAAAAAGGTTACATCATTAAAAAGTCCCATATTTATCTTGCCAGAAGATTTTGGAAGCTTTAAAAAATATTAAGATAGATAGAAATTATTATTTTTAACATTTTATGTTGATATGTTTAACATTTTATGTTATGCATGTTATTTTTGCTTTAGAACTTCAACAATTAGTATGAAGTTTTATTATTTTCAAAAACGTATAAGTATTATAAAAAAAATGAAAATAAATATAAGAAATATTTGGTTTTAAGTATTCCAAAATGTTAATGAGCATTAACCTTTTAACAGTAACATATTTAGACAAGTCTGAGTGACCCCCCCCCCCTATCATTGTAACATACAAGGAAACCTGCTCACTATCCAGTGAAGGAGCCAGGGCAAAAACTGAAAAATTGAATGCACAGAAGAGAGTTAAAAACTAAATTGGATGAAAAGAAAAGACAAGCAAAAGAATGCATACTTCTCCTTTTCGTCCTTGACGATAGAGAACAGGATACTTGAGCAGCAGATGGTCTGGGCAGTCTTTGTCTAGGATACCCAGTGCGAGAGGGGGCAGTGAGGTGAACATGACATTGTACAGCATGAGATATATTTGGTCGATCATGACGTTGGCACTAAACCCACAGTACCATTGGTACCAACAAATGATAAATATGAATGTCTGCAAAATAGAAAAAACTTTAAAGTTACAAAACAGGGGGAAGCAGCAAAATATGAAATTCACAAACAAGCATATAATTAAAAAACTTAGTGAAAGAATTTGTTAAATGGCATTTTAATGCATTAAAGAAATTTAACTTAGATATTAATACAAACAAAAGAAAACTTTGTGTTACACGCTAATAAATCTAAACAATGCAAACAGAGCACAATTAACGCCACATAAATATAAATATTACATTTTCGGTTCAATAAGGAAAAACTCTCATCAGTGTCGAAACACAGAATGAGAGAGTGAAACATAGCAGGGAAGAAGCTTTCATGATTCCTTTTTTAAAAATAGGCCTTTTTTAAGATCAAACAAGTTTATTCTATTTTGAATATTATTCATTAAGCATAAATGCGCAAGAACATAAATTGTTCCAAGTGAAACAAGCAAAGTTAGGGCCCCTAATATAATACAAATATTTGACGTTCATTAAATTATGAAGAATTGAAAATTAACTGTTAAGAAGTAAAACATAGTACAGTACGGAACCCGTTATCCGGAATTCAGAAAACCGGAAAACAAAAAAACCGGAACGAAATTCGATAAATCTTCCCGCCATTTAAAAAAAAAATAATCTTTTTTCCTCATAAAATTTTAGGATTTTTCTTTCTTTTTTGAAAGCTGTTACAATCATTTTGGAAATAATCATTAGTGTCAACGTTTTTTCTTCTTTTTAAGATTATTACCAAATATTTTTTTTTAGTCAGGTTTAACAATAAAAAAAACGTCTTTTTGTAGCAATTCAGAAAACCGGAAAAATCAGTTATCCGGAATAGCGATGGTCCCGATCTTTCCGGATAATCGGTTCCCTACTGTAGTTAATACCAATCATATTTAAAATTTGGTTCAACTCTAGAACGTCAAAAGATATCTCTTTTATAGAAGTATAAATCATGGAAATTATATCAAAGTTGCAGATATTTTGGTATAAAAATAAAATAGAATTAAGATTTTATAATTGAAGAAAAATAATGATAAGAACTCACAGAATTTTTGTAAAAAAAGTACAAAATGGTCCTCGCTAAACGATCATAGCACCAGTGACCATGGACTAGTAAGAGGCGTTCCAAATGCTTGAAACGTACAATTGTGAAGTCACTTGCCATAACAGCTTGCATGCCTTCTTTACCACTCACTCCAACACCAACATCTGCCGTTTGAATCATGCTCACATCATTGGCACCATCACCTTAAAACATCATAACAAATTCTACTTAATTCTAAACACAAATGAAAAAATATATGTGGTGAACAACACACAGTAGTTGGTTTCTTACACACTAAGAAATTACATTATAACTAATGAGCAGGCGTAAATGAACCGAAAATGTTTTAACACATTTATAGTCAATAATTATTACAATAGCTACAGTTAAATTAACTATAGAAGCTTATTTACATTTAGATTAAAAATTTATCAGCAGTTCTCAAAATAACATTTATATACGTATCAGTAAAGTTTTTTTTTCTTTTCATTTTCTGGAATTTCAGAGTAAAACCACACATGTTACAAATAAATATCATGCATAATACTTTAATTTAACTTTTGTGAACCAAAATAATAAAACTGAGTTTAGCCAACAAAGGATAAGGTATATTTTGTGTTATATAGACAAAAGCAAAAAACGTGCATACAGCACATATGAAAGTACTTAAATGGACATACTACTATAGTTTCAGTTCTATAAATAAGAACCTTTCTCAGTGTCAAAGCATGAAAAACAATCATAGGTTCAACGCTTTGACACTGAGGAAGGTACTTGTTTATAGAACTGAAACTATAGTATGTCCATTTAAGTACTTTCATTTGAGCTTGATTTATGCTTTTTTTTTTTTTGCTTTAATCTAAATGAGTTTAGGTTCTAGAAATAAAGAAAGAATTGTGATGCTATAATATTCCAAAAGCTACTTTTATATTTCTGTCAACATGAACTCTTCCCAAAAAGTACTAATTACAGAAGGAGGAGGTGCTATTTATACAGAACCAAATTGAATCAAGGAACTATGTATCAAAAAATATTACTCAGATTCTGTAAATGTTTTCCAAAAAAAAAGTCAATGTATTCATTTAAATAGAGATAGTAAAGTAAAATACATACCTACGGCAAGAGTCAACACATCTAAAGTTTCTTTGACTAAGCTGACTATGTATGCCTAGAAGATAGAAATAGGAAATTTTGTTTTAGTATTGGTCTTAATTTCTACAGAAAATTTTTCAAATTNAAAAAAAAAAAAAAAAAAAAAAAAAAAAAAAAAAAAAAAAAAAAAAAAAAAAAAACAGCAGCACTAATGGTTTGGTTATTATAATATTTAAGCCTAAACAAATATAACAGTAAATAAAAAAAGAATAATTTTCAATAACTGAACCATACATATTAAACAGAAGTACCAAAGTTTAGGGTGAAGATGATTCGAAAAATATTAGAACAATAATCGGTATTTATGAAGTTTTCTAACAATAATTTCATCTTTCAAGGAATGCAGTTATTATAAAGACCCTCATAAATATGAACATAGAAAAAGCATTTCAAATGAAATACATCAACAAAAAAATTTTAATGCAAAAATACTCAAGAGAACAGTTTATATGTAAAGAGAAAAGAAATTAATAAAAAACTAATTGATTTAAGAAAGCCTTTCATCACAGACAATCAAAGAACCACAGAATCTTTGGCAAAAGATATGTGCACACATTTTGCATGCTTTCAACATTAAAAAAATTAAAACTATTTTTTTCATAAGTATTTTTTGCAAAATGTACATTATTTTCAGTTTTTGCTCATTTTATACATATGTTTACGGTATACTTTCTAGATAAAAAACCATTTAAATACTTAAAATAAGTATGAAAATCATACATTGTTTTTTTATTTACTATGTTGAAAATATAAAAAAATTATGACTATTTTTTATTGACACCGCAACAGAGTAATGTAAAATATTTTCAGAAATTTGGCATGCTGAGTTTGTAAGATTTGTTATCACTACTTTAGTTCCACTATTCATAGAATTTTAGGAGCCACTGTCCAAAGTAATTAAAATATAAGTTACTTTCTATTTCTACAGAGTCCAAGTTTGATACCTTTTGCAGTGGCGTTGCTCGGCAGCATAGCACAGAAGTGCAGTGTTGTGCAAGGCTAAGGAATAGCTTATCAAGTGGCTTATCTAGGACGTACGAGAGTGTACGGCCATCAATGACTAGAGCACGCCGCCTCTTGTCTTGGTGCACAGAGGCAACTGATAATCTTGGAGTGAAGAAAAAATGCCTCAGAGCACTACCAGAGGCACTAGAATTTAAGGATGGGTCGTAAGTGCAACCCTCTTGAGTCACTATGTCTTTCTTGATTTGATCTAAATAGAATTCCAATGTGTCTTCTGCAGCTTCCTGAAAATCAAAATAAATGAATAAATAAACGTGGCATTTGTTTACATACACAACTGTTCTTTTCACTCTATTTTGAGTATACCAAGCCCGTCAAGTAACACATTTTATATTCTTTCACAAAGATTCTTTCAAACAGATTTCAATCCTTTCACTGAATATTTCGTATTTAGTACAAAGACAAGCGTGAAGGCACGTAGAACATAAACAATCTAATTAAGTATCGAAGTCCCCAAGTACACAAAATAAAAATATCATGGTTACAATTAAATGCATAAACAAATAATTAATCTAAGCTTAGTAAAAGACGTAGACAAGAAAGAATTATATTTCTACAAATTTGATGTACGATATGGTGTAGTATTAAATTAACTTCACGCTAATTAAAATTCTAACTTATAAGGAGAAACTTAGCTCAACTCTAACACACCATTTTGCTTATAAATGATCAGCTGGTGCTGCCATCATAGGTTATGTGTGTGGGTATTCGTGATCTTATTGAAGTGCAAGTACCTAATTCTATCTATAGCTTGTATTTGTTGTCTATAGCCAGATATCTCGAGCTTTTTTTAGAAGTTTCCGTATTTTAAATTATACACAATTTACTCATAAAAGCGTTAAGTTTATAAAAAAAGAAATGTTAGGAGAAGAAAATAAATAAAATTTTTTTAAGGAAACCATTTTAGTCTAAAACATTTTTAGAACTCTAAACTATCCATTAAAGAAAAATTTGTTTATGGTTCAGTTTTGAAAGCAAAACAGGATATATTTTCAACAATTTATTTAAATGTCACTTATTATCATTTATCTGCAGATTTTAAGCATGCACTTAAAAACAATTTAGTACTAAAATAAAATAAGAAAAGCAAATACCCAAAAACCATAACAAACCTTAGATCTAGCATTTAGTGTTAAAACCTCCATATCAGAAGAAAAGAGTTTGCAAGAATAAGCAATATTTACAGCTGTTTCCTGAAATTAAAAAATACTAATTTAAATACTCCACACAAAAAAGAATAACTAAGAGAATCAAATAAAATAATATTAAATGTGGTCATTAATAAAAATACCAGTTCTATCATTGCTACAACTAAATATTGCTTTCATCATCATTATAGTAGGCCAGACAGCCCAATGCGGGCCAATGTCTTTCTCTGAAGATTTCTCCATAAATATTGTTTTAGTTAAACATTTACTACTTCTTAAAATACTGGTTTAATGTCGTAGTGTGTCAAAATTTAACGTTCTAAATCAATTCATAACAAACACATATTAAGTACAAAAGTTATAAAACAGATTTTAAAAAAAATTATAAAAAGAAAAATAATTAGATTAAAAATCTTTATGTAATTCAGTCACAGAAATTAACTTTTTAAATATTACTCTAGATTTTAAATGGAATTAGACAGAGGGACAATTCTAGATAAGCAAAGTTTGTACAATATGCAAATATACCGTAGAAGGAACATAAAATTCTTTTGTTGTTTCCAATACTTGTTATTTTTTTATCAACCTTTAGTCATACAAAGGGTTTGAATTTTTCTGGAACTTTTAGACGTTCGTAATTTTACTTATTCACAATAAAATTAGAAGTAAATCTAAAAGCCCTTTAGACATTTGCAACACTTTTCATCTCTACAAGTACACAAGTTGAAATAAAAACGATTATAATTTTTTGTTCAACTTTCAAAAAATAAAAATTATGGTCTTCAACTACTATCGTTAAGTACAGTTAAATTATAAACATAAAAAGTTAATATTTAAAACATTAAAAATAGAAATTTTTAGGTAAAAAAAAAGATTTCTATAATATACATTTCAGCTTAAATTAAGTTTTAGGCATACCTAATTATTAATCAAAATAACCCATGGGTTTGGTTAATAGACATACCTGCTTATCACCGGTTAGTACCCAGACTACAATTCCAGCAGCCCTGAGGGAACTGATGGTTTGAGGTACACCATCCTGCAGCTTGTCCTCAATACCAGTAGCACCCAGTAGTTCAAGATTCCTCTCTATGTTGCATGCAGACTGATACAGTTTCTTATCTTTATCTTCAATACAAAGTTCAGCAGCTAAATGGCAAGGAAGCCACACTTTATACTCTTCAGGAGATATTATCTAGAGCAGACAAGGATCAATCATTAAAATAAAATCAATTTAACAAATTTCAAACATTTAGAACCATTAGGTAGAAAATTAATTTCCATTAAATCTAGCTTTTTGAATAATTTTTAATTGTTTACTTGTTAATTATGAAAAATTACAAACAAACCATCTAAGTACTTCTCATGGTCTAAATGGTTGGAATCTAATTATGTTGAACTTGTTCTATTCTTCTTCTATTAAACTAACCGTCCATCCCAAGAAGGACAGATTGTAATATATGGTTCTCAGCAGATCACCAAAGTCAGTGGTCATCCACCCACACACTGGCTGGCGATCAGTGTGTGAGGAGATGACCACTTTCATGAGGGACTGAAGGTATGCAATATTGGTCCTCCTTAAACTGTTCTACCACGAAGTGCTCAACTTTGCGTGCAAGTAACCCAAGCGGTAGAGTTATTCCCTTTACAGAGGATCAAAATCGTGATGGCATGCTTTTGAGTCATTCTCAGGGATGCTTCCAAGATTGTCAATTACCCATTGGGCAGCTCTAGTACAACGTAAACGAAGTACTATTACTACTACTCAACAACTCAATTATTTTTATAATAATCGAATAATTCAAAAGTGTACAGCGTTACTTAATAAAAAATTCTTAGGCAAACGAATTAAAGCATTTTGAAAGGTTTAAAGTTAACTATCTGCCTAAAAGTTATGGACAGCAGGAAGATAAACAAAGAGATAAGAAAATTAAACAAAATAAAATACTGCTTCATAAAATATATATAAAGCTTCAAGTTAAAACAATACAAGAGCAGGTGCTATAAAGCACCTGCTCTGTAATAAAATACAATATGGATATTATAGAAGTATCCTATTTATAAAATACTTACTTTCTTAGCCATGCATAAAACCCGAAGGCCTTTTCTTGAATAATTGTTTAAATGTTGCTCTGTTTTAAATATCATGTTCCTAATAGCTGTAATAAAAATATTTCATTTAAAAAATTTGTTTAATTCAAATTTTTAATGATATTTGATCAATTATAAAAATAAAACACTGTGATGTGACTATTTACTAATCAACATTTTCATTATACAATTTATTTCAATTGAAACGAAAGGGGGGAAAATGAAACTAAGTTCCGTCCCTATATTGAAATGGATTGTTCATTTTGTAAAATCCAAATGGGAATTAAAATAACATTGCATCAATGAAATAGCAAACAGAACTCACTACATAAGCCATTATAACGAACAGATTGCTGCAATGGGGGTAAGAGGATTGTATAAAAGAATGAAAAAAACTGTACTTTCCTAGAATTGACTGAAAAATTTTACATAGACAAAGAAAATTAAAATTTTTTATGCAGACTAATGCCCAGAGTTGAGTTAGATCATTTTTACTACTGACTTCATAAGATCAAATATAAAGACTATAAAAATACTTAGAAGGAAAATAAGGACTGCAAGTTACAGGTGGTAATAACATACTTTTACTTTGACTAGGTGCTAGGTGTGACAAAATGGCAGAGTCAGCTCCCTTGCAGAGAAGAATTTTTTCACCAGTGATCGGATGCTGTATAATGACTGACATCCTCTTACGAGTCGCATCAAATGGAAGAACATGCAACAATTTGAACTCAATAAGGCCTTCACCTAGATGACATAAAAGTTATCAACATATTTATCGAAAGTGTAATTTATAAAGTCATTCAGTTTTAAGCCTATGAGGTTTTTAGTTTCAAAACTATTTCAACATATTTTCAGAAATTTTATGGGAGATGCAAATAACATCCATCGAAGCATTCAAATTTGGTGTTATATGCTTTTGAATAAAACAAGGTCTATGGTATATTTCATTCTAAAACATTTGTAAATAAAATTAAGTATGAACACCAAAATCTTAGCGTCAACACAGGTAGAGTTTGGTAGAATTGACCCAATTATTTAAAAAGATGATCATGCTCTTCTTTCAAGAGTCTGTCATAATGTAAAATCGAGTTTTGCTATGAATAATATGAGTAAAAATTGAGAATTGCTTACCAATTTCAGTAATCTTTGTTAAGGAAACAAACTTTTTAAAGAACCAATATTTCAAAAAGTTTCAGAATTTTTTGAATATAATAATTCAGAATTTTTTGAATATAAGAGTCCAGGCAATTATTTTGAGCAAGATAGTAAGTGTAGTTTAAAAATAAAGCTTTGCTTCTTTGCTTTTAGTTTAAATATCTCAAACTACACCCCTTTTATTTTCCTTTGAGAAAGAACTGTTCCCAACACTCATAATATAAACATATGCATAATTAGTATAGTATTATTAGGAAGTCTGAAACCCTACATTTTCTTGACAAAGAAAATGATAAATAAAACTGATTATGCTTTTTTTTAAAAAAAAAAATTGTTATAGTAATTTAATTTGACACAAATTGTTTGATTTTAATGACAATAAACTATTAGAAAATAATGGTACAGATAGATCAATAATTAAAATAAAGTTAACAAAAAGAAAGGATCTCTTAAAGTACCTGGCAAGGCAACTGTTACTGACTCAGGTGTCCGTCGTAAAAGCCGACAGTTATAGCTGAAAGCCGTTTCTACCAGTGCTATTTCATCAGGACTTTCAGCTTCATATATTGGTCTGAATTCTAAAGGGGAAGGTGTGGGTGTTGTGCAGTGCCCTAAACCTAGGTGTAAAGGAAGAGTAAGATTGCGAGGTCTCTTGATAGGTGTTGAAGTAGTAGAGCTGGCTGGCGTACTTGCTTCACTCAAGAGATGGGCGTATTTATCATTAGAATTCTCCCATCCATCTGCAGAACCCCTCAACATTCTATTTGCAATGGGAGTGGCGTGATTTAGAAACAAACCACTGGAATTCATCTAAGGAAGGAGGTTAAAACTTGAATTAATGAGAGTTGTAAATACAATCCATTTTTAGTCAATTTTTAAACAAAAAAAGTTTTTGAAAAAGTAATCCCAAACAAGGAGGTAACAATTTTATACCCTTCTCAAGCAAATCTGAGTACAGTAGTTTCAACCAATTAAACAAGTTGAGTAAGTGTGGAAAAAAAGGGATGACGCCTACAGGGAATATTTTAAGTCAAGACTAAAGTCAATGCAGGAAAGGAACTGATCTAACATAGTTACAATTCAAACTTCAATTCCGAGTGTAAGAAAAAAAACTCATGTCAATGATAATAACTATCCAGTAATTAGGCCTATATTGAATTTAATTTGAAAAGAGTTAATTTTGGCCCAATAAGATAGCATGCCAAAATTTAGTTTTTAGAAGTAAATATTTTTTTTTATTGAACTAATACTTGCTTCTTTTTAAATGCCTGCTAATAAACAATGAAAAAATCCCTTTTCTCAGTGTTGAAAGAAACATGGTGCTAAGAAATTAAGAAAAAAACATTTTTTTATAATAATCATATTAAAAAAAGTTTTATGACAGTCATAAGTTAAGCAATTTTTTAATGAAAATATAAAAAGGAAAGTCTTATTGAAACATATGGCTTCTTATTGATATTACTAGAGATATTTTAAAGAAAAAGATACACTCTATGCAAGGTAAATAAAGCTATTATCTTATGCTTTATATATATATAAACTGTACAAATTTTGCAACAGCACAAATGATACTTTTGTTTAAAGCTTATGCAGAGTTTTTTTTACGTTGCTGCTGCAATACTAAATGCTATAATTGTACTGTTGCAAAGCTCAATGATTTTGCACATCAGCATATTACAAATACACTGATGTCCAAAATTTAGGGATAATGCAGTTTTATTAAATTATAAAAAGAAACATGTTTTATGTTCATTAAGAGTACTTAACTAATAATCTAACTTACTTGATCTTTGTGAGGATATTTTGCAACAACAACTGTATTGCAAAGAGCTAAGAGTAGGAAAAAATCCTGTATTCGTTGGGAATGTGTAGACAAATGGGTGATTTCTGTTGTGGATGAGTTGACATGCAGTTGAATTTCCATTTCAGATAATTCTTCTACAAGACTAGGATTCAAAACAAGATCACCCTAAAGGTAAAAGAAACAAATAACATAAGAGGGCTAGTTAAACCACAAGATGACTAAACAATAATTTAAAAACAACTATAAAATCTTTCAAATTTAAATAATTTAAAATTTATCACAACTGATTACACTGTTTGTGTTAGAAGACCAAGAATTCATTTATAACCCATGCAGAAAATAAAAATTTAAATTTTACTAGCTCACTACCAATTATTGTGTATATGGTTCTATGCCTGATACATCAAAGTAGTTTTTAGTACTATTTAAATTTTAGTTCTGTAGGTAAAGCCAAGTATTCCAATTAGAGAGGCTTATATGCAGAAAGAAATGTTTGGTTACATTTATAATCTATTATCATTATATCACTATTATATATAAATCTATTTGGTATATGCATTTAAAATAATTTTTTTTAAAAACTTTGTAGAAATAACTTAGATTTAACAACATGATACAAATTCTTATAAGACACATTGAATCTCAGGATGAAATAGGTCTCAAAAGTTCCTATAGATCCCTTTGCTCAGACTTTCAAAAGTGAGCTCAAGTTCATCTTTTGTTCTAACTACACAAAAATATTACTTTTTATAAAAAAGAACAAAGATCCAAAGAACAATGGGGAAAACTATTTTAACACTATCAAAATATTACATATTTAGAAATAAAACTCACATTATTTAGATAAATAAGCGATCCACTTTTGAAAACTTTCCAACTGTTTGATTAGAATCAAATAAAATTCAATTCTATAATTTACAAATAAAATATATCAAAAGTTTTCTTGCTTATTTGAGAAAAATCAATTAAAATATATGATTTGAAAAGTAATTTATCTTTTTTTCAAGGAGGTAAACAAGGGAGAAATTTTGCATAAATGACAACAACGTTAACAATAATACACATAATTGGCATCTTTATTTTTAATTATTAAATTATCAAAATATTAAAGTTCTGTCAAAGCACAAACACTGTTGTGTGCATTAAATTTTTTTCTATTTGACAATGCAATATTTTTATGATACACCTTCATAGTACATAATTTAAAAGAATCAAATAGAAAGCTAATATAATTTATTCCTCAAGAAAAAAAGGTATGATAAACTAACTTTTTCATCAGAATCACAAGCAGGACTGGCAGCATCTCCTAAGTAAAGAAAAATAAATGTAATACTCCCTAAAAATAAACACATACAAAGAAGTATTTTAGCTCTGGTTTCAGAAAAAAAATCAGAACATAAAATAATGGTAAAGAAAAAATATTCCAGAAAACAGTACTTTTAAATAATGAACAAAAAATTATAATTTATGACAAAATACAGATGACAGTTCATTAAAATGGAATAATCTTCTTGTATTAATCATTATAACTTGAAAATGCTCATAAGGAAAAAGGACGATAAGAAATCAAAATTTTTTAGAAATACTTGAGAAATTCTTTTTTTCACTCTCAATTATTTTTTATAGGACATCTTGAGATATTTATTTCGTTTACTACTTTTATGCAGTGTATTGATAAGAATAATGCAATAACCTATGTATATGTTCACCATGAATGATCAAAGTCATGAGAATGTCGACTTTCACGGGTAAATGTCAATAATTACATTGCCGCTTTAGTGAATGTCTGAAATATTTGTTATATCTGATTTGATATTAATTTATTCATTGATATTATTATATTTATTTGCTATTTTAATATCTGCTGAGGATAGATTAGGAGAAACATCAGTGTTTGGAGAACCGGTTAAATGCAAACTGAGCAGTGGCATTTGACCTTAAAAAACATTGATGTAGGGCATAAAGGGCAAATGTATACTGGGCTGTGGCACTTAACTAGACTTAGTATATATTTCGGACATTTGCCAAAGCGACTATGTGATTGTCAACATTCACCGGTGGAAGTCAACAAGCACCAATTTTGGTCATTCACAGTAACATATATACAGTCAAACCCGCTATAGTGAACCTTCAAGGGACCGAAATTTTGGTTCACTATAACCGGGAGTTCACTATATCCGTTACGCAGGCAATTTCACTAATGGCTCCCAAACTCCTCCCTTTTATTACATTATATTCATATAAATGACTAAAAAATATTATGTAGTAGCAAAAAATGTGTTATTTTTCATCACTCTTCGTCTTGCGTACGAAAAAAATTAGTAATCTTTAGCTGATGAGCAATCCTCAACATCAGATATGGAAACACTTCCAGACTCTCAGATAATTTTTCCTGAATTTCTGTTATTCCGCTTTTTAAACCTGTCTAACCTGCCATTCGAGCACATAAAAGTAGTTTCTATAGATGGTTTTAAAAATCGGTATATGTATTTATTTTGAAGTAGAAATTTCAAAATTATTACAAAGAAAACGAAGGGGGGGGGGAATCAGTCGAAGACAGAAAAAAGTTCATTATATCCAACTTCCTCACTTTTTTGGTTCACTATATGCACTAAAAATAACATTATACGTGTATAGCAAGGCACGGGACCGAGCATTTCGTTCACTATATCCGGGAGTTCACTATAAGCCGTGTTCATTATAGCGGGGTTTGACTGTATTACTATTTGAAATTTATTTGTAGATAATAATCCAGATACTAACGTAAGTTGTAAATTTATTCTAAAAATATCCTATCCACTTACCAAAATTTTTATAATGAAATACATAATGAAAAATAGAACAATAGTATAACTTCCCAAAGATGATTTTAAAACAAGATAATTTTTAAAAATATATAAAATTAAAGCTCCCAAGTATTAAAGAAAGACAAATGGATTTTATTTCTTAGAGCCTAAAGAAGATTGCAATTCCATTTAAATATTTTAACCACTCTCCAATTTCTTTTTTTTTTGTCTTTAAATTTATTTTCATCTTGAACAGAATGTGCATTCATGTGTGCATTCCATTCAATTCTCTGAATGCACATCGTTCGGGGAATCATAACTGAAAAATGTTACTTCATATAGATACTAAACAGAGCATTTTGATAAATTATCCATGTTGATTCTATTTTTTTCCTCTTAGTAATTAATTTCAAAATATAAATAGATAAAAAGGAAATGAACATGTGCAAATACATATATAGCAGAGATAATAAATTGCAGAGCATTTACTGTTCAAATTCACAACTATATTACAAGTTTTAGAGCTATATATTACATTATAGATCTCTATATATACTGAAATTCAGACAAAAATAAATATGATGTCAAAGTTCATGTTACAAGACCTTAAGTGTCAATAATCTATGGTAAAAACAAAAATCAAAAGCTCATTTTAAAGTGAATTTTTTCTAGATAAGAATTTTAATAAGAATACCATCACATTTGGCAGGAAAGGTTCTGTCATGGCTATAATCAACTCCACTAATTGTGCACCTCTTAAACACCATATTATTTTCAGTTAGAGTGCCAGTCTTGTCTGAGAAAACGTATTCTACTTGTCCGAGCTCTTCGGTTATATTCAGAGCCCTGCATTCCAATTTCTTGCCAGAGGCCTTGTCAAAAAAACTGGAGTCTTGATGAATGAAGTACACTTGGCCTAATTTAATAATTTCAATGGTTACGTACAGTGACAAAGGAATCATGACCTGCAAAAATTCATAACAAGGGATAATTTTAATTAGGAAAAAGGTTTAAAATGAAATTTAAAAAAAGAGCAAAACATATTGAACATAAGTTATTTTTATCCAAAAGTTTTCAATTTGCATATCAGAAAAATAGGAATACACAACCAGGGGCCCAGAGGGTCAAATGATGTTCTTATATTATTTTTCTGCAGGACTCTGTCTTCCAAGTAAAAACATTTGAAAAAATTACATAACTATGGTATTCACTGCATATTTGTAATAACACTTTTAGCTTTGGTGATATTTATATGCAAAGTGGATTTAAATCAAATATAAGTAGTTATTTCACATCATAACTTGGTCCCAAATTAGAGTAGAAATGCTTTAAAAATTTAAATGCGTTCCACAATGAGTAGTTTTGTAAATATAGTTAAAAGAAGAATGACCAAATTTATATTTTAAAAAAAAAGAAAGAATTTAGAACATGTTTAAAACTTGAAGTAAGAAAAGAATTATTAAAAATATGTGTATTGTTTAGTGAAAATTTTACTTACTTGTAAAACAATAACAAAAGTCCAAAATATTAAAAAGGCTTCATTATATATTTCGGCATTATTGTTCAAATAAAAGCCAGGAAGAAAGGGCACAATGTTTCTGTCATGGTAGGTGCTAAGCCAAACTCCATTACCTTAAACAGAATTTCAAAAAACGAGATTGATACATTATTTCTGTTAAACAACAATCAATGTTATAGTTCATATTAAAAGGGATATAAAAAATATTGCTTTATAAAGTCAAACTTGTTTACTGCAAGAAATATAATTAGACATGAATACACAGTAAAACTAGTCAGCACTAGTTGAGACTCAAGCTTCTTTCAAACATCAAAAATTTGGACAATTTAAAATTCTAGTTGTTGTTAACGTATGTGTAATTTTTTTTTTTTTTTTTTTTTACATATTTCAGATAAAATCTGTGTCTTCCAACCATGCTATATTATGATCCACAGAATTTTTATTTTTATTTTAATGCTACAAAGCTAAATCATTTTTGTTTCTGATTCTATGTCGATTTTTAAATAGGCATAGAATCAGAAACAAAATGCATGGAATTCTATGCTGATTCTGATTTTTTTGTTAGGCCAAGGAAATTTTCCAATGCTGTTTCAAATTTGTTATATAGATAATAAACAAATTAAATATACAGATACATAGCATACTTTCGATGATATTCTTCATTGTGACTGGTATTTAGATAAATTCTAAATTATTATTTAGAATGATGTAATGTATGTTCTCACTTAAGCATTACACTTTTCATGATCGTCAAATTATTCATTTGAGCAACTCTAGTTCTTGAAAAGATTCGTTTACTTTATTGTTAAATTTCACATAATCCTCATTTTAAATAAAATCTTTGACAATTCTGTTGCATTATTTTTCCACTAAGTTATATATCAAATATTTTTACAAAGATTCCTTTTATTTATAATTTTGAGAAGTAATATAGACTCAGGTTAACATAATTTTAGATTTATGGGGTTCCACTGTACTTCCACTTTAGGTTTAAAAACATTGAGTTAATACTAAATTCTCTATTAAGAAAAAGTTATCAATTTTTTTTTAGAAAAAGCACTTAATATAAGTTAATAAATTTTTATATTTATTTTTTAAGACTCAAATTTAAAAATGAGAAACAGTATTTTTTTTTTTATCAATAGTCAATATTGATAAAAAGTAATAATTAAAAGGAAAGAAGCATACTTAAGTAATGCACACAAAAAATAAATAGCAATTATTTTAAATGTACTTCTCAATACTTTGATTTGAAAAGTTAAAATTCAATACTAAAATAGATGGGTTTTTTTTTAACAAATAAAAAGGTATTTTAACGGAAAAGGAAAAAACAAGCAAATTTTTTACACACCTACAGCACCAAGGAGACACAGTAAGATTAACATTATTATACAAAATATAACATTCCGGTTCATTAATTTTTCCAATTTACTCCTCTTATAACGAGGACCATCATTATTCAACATTGCTTTGGTTTCATGACCTAAAAAAATAAATAATAATTATAGTATTAATAAAAAAAATTATCAAGTAAAGGAAATAAGCAATCACAATGATAAAGATTACTCACAATTGATAAGATTTTTTAAAAAAAGCGTATAAATACGTTAATGTAAATTATATACAAATAAATGTAAATTGTAAACAATTATCTGTAACTTAATGTTTTTACTTTGTGTTTTAGGAAAAGCAAAAATTAAAACCTTATTTTGGGTAACTACTGCAACTACGAATCAAAATGTTAATGAAAGAGCAAATTGATGAATTTGCAAATCAATAAGTCAGCAAATAAAATAATCGATCAATTAGTGAATCCATAAATAAGATAATTTGTGCAATAAATAATGTGGTTTATTATTGTTATTCATGTACTAAGATAATAAATCCAGCTAAAAGTTAGAGTAAATAATAAAATTTTGATTTTGGTCTTTCTTAAGGTCTAAAGAGAGAACAAAATTTTACAAAATAACTAAAGAACAAAAATTTACCAATGCTCCTAAACTCATGGCAAAATTAACCTTTAAGCATTGCCAAATCAAGGGAAGCTGCTTACATATCATATTATTCTAATGGTTTTGACCAAAGACTGCCTTTTATTGCTAAATCTGCATGAATATTACAAAAACTGAACCAACACATACCATGCATAAAGCAATTATTATAACATCACATCATCTCCCATGAGACATTTACGAAAAAAATACCAAAGTTTAAATGTATATTTGTAAAAATAATTATCAATTATATCGTGATAAGGTAACAAACTTCAATTAAATTTTTCATAGTTTTTAAACATATAAAAAAATTTACTATATCCAAACATGTGATTGCTGGAAGAAGAAATTATCTGAATTTTGTTTTCTTAATGTGCAGTTTTTTTTAGTACTTAAATGTTTTTTGCCTCTTTGATAAATAAAACAAATAAATAAAAAAAACTGTGATTTTTATGCATAAAAGTAACATTTATAAAATTTAAAGAGAAAAAAGAAAATTTTGTAATCTGATAAATTTCTTCTCTTATCAACACATGAAAGAATATATATTTGAAAGAAAGACATATACAATTACACATAAAAGAATATGTACAATTTTATAACAACATATTTAATTCAGAAAACATCAGTTTTATTTATTTGTTTTCAAAAAAAATAAATATCTTAAATTTACCAGCATAAACCACAATGCCTTCTATGAAATCTGCATTTTTCAATACACAATCTTTTAATAGCAAGTTTTCTTTACAAATAGGCACTTTGGCACCAGAAGATAAGGTTCTAAAAAAATATGTATATATATCAATAAATGATTGTGCTTACATAAAAAATAGACAAATACATTAAAGTAAAAAAATAATTTTAAAAAAAACACTATTAGCACAAAAACTAATAAATATTTTTTCAACATACATGCAACCATTAAAATGGTATATCCTGTGATTTGGAGGATCACATTCTATTCTTCCATTGAAAGTAGATGGATGAAAGGGCTCTCCCTGCAAAAGTACAATTATGTATTAGTATTTATCTTAAAAAAATAAATAAGGATAGAAGCTATATTCATTAGAACAAAACTAAACTCTTTTAAAACATTTTATAAAACACCGATATTGCAGAAAATTAAATTCATCAGAATTTTTCTTTTGAAGTATTGGCAAGTTTTATCTATAAAAAATGAAAGTTTCCTTGGGAAGTTTAATGCTTAGGGATATTTCCATATCACAAGGGTGATTGTGAGCCCAAGTCAAAATTCCGGAAAATTTCTGGAGTTGAAAAAAAAAGAAGTTTAAATTGAAAAAAATTTAAACAAGGTTTTTTTCCTATTTCTCAATATTTCTTAGTTTACTTAAAATATATTTAAAATTTTACACATACTTATACCATTTACACATACCTACGATGACCTGGAGAAGTAATTAGAATTTACAAATAAGTCTTTCTTTCTTGAGTTTATGATTATAACAACTATTTACTGATAAAAAATGAATATAAGCTTATAAAGTATCTCTCTGGCTCTCCCTTACAAACAAATAAAATAAACTGTGCTTTTAAGCTCCATCTTTGAAAATTTGATTTCCGGAAACTTCTGTGATCAATGATTTTTTGAAATGTGTGGACCTTCGATCTCCGGAAACTTCCAGATCACTGTTAACGAAAATTCCGAAAATCCAGATTTTTTCCGGAGCACAATCAGCCCAGATTAATACAAAATCGTTATTTTAAGTTATGAAAATTAATAGCTCATGAATGACCAAAGTTGATTTGCAAAATCGAATTAAATCGATTGAACTATTTCCTGTTTTACATTATACATGAATATTTATCACACAAAATAATAATGTCTGTGCATTTTGGATTCACACTATTTATCACGGTTTTAAGCCATCGATTAAGCTCAAATCTTATACCACAAAGACTGTTAAAAAACGTAAACAAGTTTGTGACAGGAGCAAATGCAACGTGATAAGGATAAACATATAACATCTTCGTGCGATAATGCAACGTGATAAGGATAAACGCAACGTGATAAGGATAAACATCTTCGGAAGCATTCGGTTTCAATCAAGTGCTATGAATCGGATTTTTTCCGGAGCACAATCAGCCCTGATATCATTTCCTTTTTAGTGGCAACTGCTATTGCTACGAGTACAAGTACATGTACTTGCAATAAATTAAAAAAACAAATATATAACAACTTGCTCAAAGGTACTTGAGCTTGTCTCTGTTATGACTTTTTAAGTTAATTGCTTACAGCAGCCCACCAAAAGTTGGCAATTATTTTGGCAGAGGTATTGATAGATGAATATCCAATAGTAATTTAAGCAAAATCTATAGCAAATTTCTAATTATCCTAACTATAATGATCAAACCTCAAAAAAAATTTGTAGCTTTTATTTTACTTTCATGCAATTCAAATTAAAGAAATTTCCTTATATGCAGCACTTGCTTTAATATTAGAACAGCAACCTCTTTCCGCTTTGTTTAATGCTTATTGTTAAACTTTTTGACAAAAAAACGACACTTTTAACGATCATTTTTGGTTTTATCATGTGAATTTTTATAAACCAGTATAAAGGAAAAAAAACTTAATTCTGTTATTCGGAAAACTCCTCTGTTTCATCATCGCTTCACTAGAACTATTTGAGTTGACACTTAATTTAAAATTAAACGACATTTTTTTCTTTAACATTATTTTATAAACAATAAATAAATAATTGGGAAACCTTCAGGAAAGACCACCTTTGTGTAGCGACCTCCTCTATTTATTATACGCCCTAATAAAAATATACTGCTAAGATTCAAGAAAATAAGCCCAAATAATCATACACAGCTCAAAGATGAATGAACATGGTTAAGATAGGTCAAGTTTCCAAAGCTATTAACTCATAAACAAGTAAAATGGCAACCACAATGTTCAACCATGTTTTCTTAACTCCTCTGAAAGAAATCCCTGATAGAGGTGGAGAATTGAGTTAACATCGTCCAATAAAAAGACAATAGCATTAAAAAAATTCATATTTTAAAAATTAAATTTGTCTTACTTTTCCTGTAGTAGTTCTAAATTTAAATAGTCATAACTTTTACATTTTCAACAACATGTGATTTGAAGAAAGATAGTTTTTTTTGTCAAAAATTTGTACTGAAAAACATTATTCTTTTAATTAATTAAATAACACTAACAAAATTGTTTGCGCCATCTAAAGAAATTTTAATTTGAAAAAGGCAAGTCTGCAATTTTCTTGAATAAAATTTAATGAAATTGAAGTTTGCAATTTTCTAAGCACTAGGCTTTTTTAACTCCTTGCCTGCTATAGGCATATAGATACACTTTGTTAAGCCGATGCGTTAACTGCCCCTGGCGTGCATATACACCTTACCAAATTACAAAATCACAGCTATAAGTTAAACTAATCCACAACTTTGGAGTGCAATAGAATAACCTTGAGACTGTTTTCAAAGGATTTTAGATAAATTCAGTCAGACGTGCCGCTTCTTTTTCTCTAATGCACACTAAAACTACGAGCGCCTCTATATAAATTTTTTCATCTCGAAATTTTCCACGGCAGGATTAAGTAATTAAAATGTTGATTTGATTATTAACATAAAATTATATATAAAAATTTAAAACTAGAAAGAGGTATCAATATTAATGTATGATGGCTTTAAAAAAAACTAATTGAAAAAATTACAAAATTATTTAACATGCATATGAACTTAATTAATCAAAACGCAATAAAAACCACAGGACTTGAAATACAATAATTTATTTAGACGTCCAAGTAGTAGATTACAAGAAATAAGCAACGGTACAAGCTATAATCAGGTGAAACATATTAAACAGAAATATCAATTATTATGATAATTATAATAAAACATGAAAGCAATTTAAACTCAATCAACTATTTGTAATGTTATTTGGAAACATTCAGACCAGGGCAATGTTCATGGAATAATATCACATAGCCGAAGTTTAACAAATATTTTGATACTCAAGTCTACTTAAATTTTAAAACAAATATCTAAATAATGTCTGAAAGTAACAAATAAGATATTGAGTTTCAGGATATTTTAAAGAAAATGTTAACAATCGTTGCATAAGATAAAACACATATAATAATAGCATGTGTAAAGACAAATAGGAAGATCCGTATTATCACATTAATTATTTGTTTATGTTTCAACTGATAACAATAAAGTAACTATTCTTGAAAGAAACTCCTTCCCCGATGACTAAAAACATAAAACGAAGATCTGTTGAGCAGTTCGTCACTAGTCTTGTTTTGATACGATTCGATTGATTTTATTCTTTTGAAATCACCAGCTATGATAGTAACACCCCATAACGTCAGAAATAGACTTAATAATGTTTGAGCAATGATATCACATGGCAGAAGGAAGAAATTTTGATGCATTAGTCGAAGATTAGATCGATATTGAGCAGCAGAAAAACTGGAATGAAGTAGACTAAAGAGTCCGAATGCGACGATAACTTTACCAAAATGGTTCGACATGATTAGATCAGCAATAAAATGACGATAAAAGAAGACAAACAATAAAATTTTATCACAAATAATATTGTAAGTAAGTAACAAAAGATTTCACTTCTTTTTTAAATTTCCAAGGTTGGAAAATTAAGCCGAAATTTTAAATTCCAAATTTTTGTAGTCTTTATCGCGTGTTTCTATAGTAACGTAAATATTGGAGTGGTTTCAGCTCACTTCAATCTCGAAAAATAAACTCAAAAAAGTGAGGCGAGATCACGACGGTTGAGGAAGTAAGGATCGTAGCAGCTGCATTCCCTCTGTGCGAAATGACGCAATGGCGTTTGAGTAAGGATTATTTTTCATTTACGATAAGAGAGCGTTTTTGGATTTGATGTGATTTTTCTAATTTTTTTTTTCAAAGAAAAGAACATACTTGAATTATTCTTTTGCATCTTTTTTATCATTCACGTGTTGGTTTGTCTTGATAATTGGCGATCGAAATGGGCTGCAGGTGGCGTAGAGCAGAACTCTTTTCCTATGGCAACACTTCACATGCTTTCCCCATTAGCGTGTGGAAAGTCATAGAGGAAGGAAGCACGTTAGTTTCTCTCTTGATTTTCATATAGATTAAAATCTTTTAACTTGAAAAACTATATGGAACTGAAAACTACATTAAACATAGTTCTAAAGAAAAGTATCGTGGAAATTTTAAAAAATATTTTTATTAAATAAAAAGGAAAAATATTAAGAAAAGGGAAAATATCGTAGTACATTCCTATACAACTGAAAAGAGGAGGAGAGGGAAGGGAGAAGGGCTAAAGGCATGAAACCGGTCTCTCCCCAGATGGCGTATTCGAGTGTTGCGATCGCGAATACGCGTCTGTTTTGAGCTCTAGAAGCATGGTACATTTTTTAAACCTCATTAATTTTTTAAAAAAATGTCGTTTGTTGTCGTTTAAGCATAGTAATTGTTTTTTATTTATATAATAAATATAAATAAGTTTTAAAAATAAACCAAATATAGTTTCTAAACTAAATTAATTGTTTTGTGTACCATGCACTAATTATTATTAATAAAGCAACTATCTAGATACTGATTAAATTTAATCATCCTTTTTTTCATAAAAACTATTAAAGATTATTGAAGCTTAAATAATTTACATTATAAAGAATTTATAGGAAAAGTATGAATATTATGACTCATAGAATAGATTTAAAAATTATCTCCTCGTCTCATGACCCCCGTTTATCAAAGATATCATGAAGATAAGAAGAAAGTAATATTTATAATTTTAATTGTGTAATTTTATCCCTTTATTATCAATGGAAAAAATCTTCATCAATAAGTATAAAAGTGAGTAACTATGCCTCGTAATTTAAATTATCGTTTGAATATAAAACATTAATAGATAAAATAAATCATTTGTAAAAATAATATTTTATTTATAAGATATATTTTGTAAAGATGTTCATCTTTGCGCAAGGAAGATTTAAAAATATGTGTAAAATACTAAAAATTTGCGCAATTGGGTATACTATAGCCTACGTCACAGATCGTGTTATTCCTACTAAATTTAACTAGTAAACAGCATTTTCTGCTAACCTGATTTCTAGCAACAAGTAAAAGCATCAAACGAAGTGTCTTGTTATAAGTCGCTACTCGCCAAGTTGGAATTGTATTAGTCTAGTTCCTTTGGAAATAATTTATATTGTTGTTTTACCGAAGTTTATGAATTTAGTAAGCATATTTAAAACTCAGTTTATTAATTAAACTAAAAGGTAAATGTTATTCCTAGTAAGTGGAAGTAGTTGTGCTTTTTTCATATTATACCCAATTAAATGTGAAGAAAAACTAAAAACATCATTAAAAAGGTTCGAACTTTCAACAGCTTTCGGGATTAAATGACGAAAGACACAAAGAAAGTATATAACCTTACGGTAACCTTATGTCGGAGCTTTCTTTTTATTGTCACGAAAATGTTTGTACTAAAAACCTTTTTTCAATAAAGCAAAAATATTGCAGTTTCAAACCTTTCATTCTCAAAGGATTAAAAAATTTTTTTAAAGATTTTTTAAAAAGTATTGTCACTTAGGTCTAAAATGACGTTTTAGCTGACGTCACACTAGCGATAGGATCGTAAAGGCGCATTGTTCATTAAAATTTCAAGACAAGGTAGATTTTAGCTGAGCACAAAAGACTTAGCGAAAAGAAACCTTATAATTACCTAGATTAAAAATTTTTTCACTGTTTGAGACTAGCATTATGGATGGGTGATCGTGTAAAGCTGAGGGTGGTGGCGCTAGTGGTAAAATTGCTCTTTCAAGACTTCCGGGTTACTGCTTCCGATATATTTTTACGTCGCAGATTGAAAAAACGCGCCATCATATTATTGCATCACATCTTTTGCAGTATTTCACATGTACTGAGTTCTTTCTTTCAGCCTTCAAATTTCAGCATTATCATATTAATATTATAATCATTAGAATATTTTCTAATTAGGCTAACTTTTAAAGATATTTTTGGCGACATTTTATTCAAATGTAGCCAAATAAGGGATAAAATACAAAACATGGCAAACCTTAAGAATTATTCACAATGAGATATTAACTTTCCAAAATTTTTTTTGGCCTTACGACCTCTGAGAATCAATACATTTCTGAAAGCTCTTATGAATGGTACAATTATGTTTAGATTTGAACCCAAATTACAATAACAAAACTGCATAGAATATTCGGCTTGTTCACACATCGCCTCGTAGTCATAACATAAGCGGAGGGATACACCGGAAATTTTCTAAATTTCTTCCGGTTTAAGGACGCTTGTTATTGTTTACATTAGACCACCCATCCATTGAATGATTTTTTTCACACTTGGAAGCCGTAAGTTTACCTCGATTTAAGGTTTTTATACAGAAAGTTGTTTTCTAAGGTTTTGGATCAGGGTACTGTGGGTAGAATAGAGCAGATTGTCACAGATCTCGTTTCAAGGTTAGAAGGTTTACACATAAACCGTATTACAAACCTTATTAAGTTTACATTAAAAAGTTTTTGTTGAGTGAAAGTAAACCTTATTTTGCTATCTGGGACATATTTTCTAGATTCCGGCTATCAATTATATTTATTTATATTTTCAGAGACGAGAATCAGAGTCCATAAAAAATATTAAAATGTTTAGAAAATTATCATTTTGTTTGCTTATGGATGCGGTTGAAAGCGAGGTTCCATATCGGGCATTCAATAATTCCTTTTGTGGTAGGAAGATTATGAACATTTAAAATCGGACCAATAGATCAAAAGCAATAGTAAACCAGAACACTGTTGCTACAAATTCATACAGTCATTGAAAAAAGAAAATTGGAAATAAATTTTTTTAAAAGCGAAGAATATAATTTCGTAATATTGTTTCCCTAATAAACAAAACGACATGATCATATAAATTAATATGAAAGCTGAAATGCAATTTTTATTAATATGTTTTTATTGTAGCAAATGTGTTTTGTAGTTCAATTTGTTCGAAAAGTTGAGTAAAAGTAATTTAATTCTCTACCACTCTCTAATTTTTTCAAAATCTGTACGTAAATGTGATGTAATAACGATGAGGATATTTAAAAGAATAGAAGGTTGTTCTTACCGAGGACATGATTCCTCTGACCACTTGTCTCTGTTTGAGGTTGGTCTCTCCATCCAGACTGGCCGTTTCAAGATAACATAGTCCCTGGTCATCACTGCACTTCATCAGCAGGATGTCTGCAGGTATTACTTCATTGCACGATAGATGCACCATGTCTCCTACTTTCACTTCTTTCCAATATGTTTTCACATAGCGCTGGTCCTGCCTGCAACAGAAATATGCGGGTTAGGAGACGAAAAACGTATATAAAAAAGGTGGACATGTTACAGTAGTAACTTTATACATACCAACTTTCTCGCTTATTATGTGAGATATTTTCTGCAGGAAATTGCATACTTTGTATTCCCGTATTCAAAATGCTTACTAAATGATTTAAACTACTACTAAATAAATAAAATTATTTAGCGATGTATTTTCTTCAATTTTAACTGATGTTAGGAAAGTGAGATAAGGGTCGCTGAGAGGTCCAGGCCCAGGTGTCCACTTTTTAAAAATAAAGTAAAGTAAAGTGATGTTAGGAATATACTCGCTCCGTTTGTTAATATGTGAATAAAATTTTTTCCATTAAGTATATACGCTCTCCGTTTATAAATATAAATTTTTCGATCATATAAATATGTTATTCGGACTTCTCATATTTGTACATGTATTTTTTTTATTCGGATTCCTTTTATTATGTATTTACTTTTCATTTTACTTATAACTTAAAAACATCTATGCCGCATCTACGTGGTTCATGATCCCTTTTGTACATTGTGTGACCTCCACGAGGTAATGGTCTTGTCTCACCTGTCTAGGTGCCCTGCTCTCCCTCGGAAGTCTATCTGGGAACGCTATTAGATTGCACGCTCTTATTTAAAAATTTATTATTATCTTTTTGATGTTCAATTGTCTTTTAATGTGCCATTGGAAATAAAAAAACTTAAAACTCTCGATCGCATACTTCCGTTGCCTTTGGTAAATATTTTTAGATGAGGATGCAAGTGCCGCAAGGCAGGTACCTCGCTCAATAATTTCACATTGAAGCATTATATTAAGTTTATATCGAATTTTTAATAAGAAACTAAAGTTAAAAAAAAAAATAATGCATTTATGACCAAATTAATAATGTCTGGTCATTAATAAAAATTCATATATCTATATATTATTATTTTTTTTAAGTGTGGTAGTACATATTTATTTCTACTACTTTAGTTTTCAAAAAAGCAAATGATGATTTGCATCATACGAAATAAGTTTCAACAAAGTTGCAAATTTATAAAGTCCTCGAGAACACTTTTCTAAGTGGTAACAGCATTTATATTCTTATAAAAAAAATTTAGTTTTTAAGGGTGAAAAAAAAACGTTTTACCTTCTATTATAAATCAATAATTTAAGCGTATATATAAAAGATCTCATAGTTAAGCAGATGTGCTTTTAACGGTTAGTGAGATAGCCTAATTTCTATAACCTTTTTTTTTTAATAATTTGGTTCTTTGGTTATTATATTATTGCCTCTTTGTAAAATCTTCCTGAATGATGGTACAAATTCATAGACTTATCCTAATTATGAAACACTATGACATCAATTTTTTCTTTTATTTTTTCACTTCAACTATAAAAAAAGATGTTAAAAATTTACATTACGAACGATCATTACAGAACACTCTATACAGTCAAAATCAATTTGTCATTAAAGGCCTGTATAATATATGGGGCAAAGTTCTACAAAACGGACACTTATTTAATAACGTCTTTTTTTTCATGTCTCTGTTATCTTTTCTTAAATAAACAAAGCAAAGATTGTTGTCATTGCTAAATAAACAAACGGAATTTGATATAGTAACCGTTTTTGTTCGGCATATGTCAGTAAAAGAGTTTATCTCTCCTTCCCAATCATGAGGTAAGAAATGAATTTTTCTTTATTGAAGTGATAACAAAGAAATGGTGATAAGAACGGAGTGAGATGAATATGTGAGTGCATATCCTGGTCGAGTTATATAACATATAAATTCCAAGTTCAAGTTCAAGATACAATACTTCGCATCTAATATAATATTTATTTGAATAACAAGATGGCCCTTCCTCCTACTTGCTGTCGCCGGCCAATCCTCCAAAATGGCTGACGCAGTTACTTTCAAATCGTTTGGCTGATCTAGTTTCACTCACTTTTTTCCTCCTAATTCTTGTTTGGCACCGCAGTTTTTGTATTTCAGTTTATTATATAGAATATTTTAATTACAGTAAATAAATAAAGCGAAATTTGATTTAGTAACTGTTTTTGTTCCGTAGATGTTAGTAAAAGGATTTATCTCTTCTTCCCAATCATGAGGTAAGAAACGCATTTTTTTATTGAAGTGATAAGAAAACTAAAGAACAAAGAAAGAGAGATAAGAATGGCAGGAGATAAACATGCGATTACATATCCTGATACAGTGAAACCTCCAGGAGAAACCACCTCTATGTAGCTACCTCCTCTGTTTACGCCCACTTATGGGAGGTAAGGAATTTTTTCCCATCTTCAAGTTGAAGAAAACCTTAAGCGAAAACAATCTAAGCCTCTCCCAGCGACCGGGCAAGCCTCTGCATCAAACATTTTAAAGTTCAAATAAGGAAACACGAAAAAATATCGAAACAAAAAATATTAACAAAGCAAATAAGTAGATTAAAATGTATTCAAAATATTCGTGTGAGGATCTTATTTAGGGAGCTCTTCTTGACGATCTCTGAAAGATATGGGCAACCTCATGTTGCAGTTTGAGTGCACTAAAAACTATGCTATCAATGATTTATTTTTATGGTTCAAAGTTAAATTAGAAACAAAAAGTTATCTTAGAAAAAACTAAGCATCTCAAACAAACAAACCTCTTTACAACAAACAAACCTTTTTATTGATTTTAAATAGCTCTATTGTTCATGCTTGGTAAATTTGTTTTTACACATAAATTATTTCAGTGGGGATAATTTTTTTTTACTCCAAATGGTTATTTATCGATACGGTTTTCATGACACCAACACAAGTGGTAGTTCCGCACCAAGAAAATGACACTAACTAAAATTAAAAACGTTTCTGAAAAATTTTGTACCTTCGATAACGTTTTGAAGTCAATTGAGTTACCCCTAAGAAATACCAACCTCCATTAACGACCATTTTAATGGTCGCTTCCAAGAGGCTATACAACATAACTGTATAACATATAAATTCCAAGTTCAAAGTACAATACTTGACATTCAATATATGTAAATATATAAGTAATATATATGTAAATGGATAGTGGCTCCTTTCCCTTGCTGGTTGTCGTTCGCCAATACCTGAATGTGCAGACGCAGTTACTTTCAAATCGCTTGGCTGAGCTAGCTTCACTCATTTTTTCTCCTAAGTCCTGTTTATCACCTCAGTTTCTGTATTTCAGTTTATTATGTAGTTTATTTTAATTACAGTAAAAGATGCATCCGTTGCTTTTTATTGCTCACGAATCGTTGGAACGAAACAGCTTGGTGAGTTCTTTTCAGATTCGTTATTGACTGAATAGTGGCTTTAAAATATAGGTTGAATCGGACTACTCCATATAGGGCCGATATTGGAAAATAACGGCCCTTTGAGCCCTTATTGAGCCAAAATTCGTGAATATTCGTCCAATAAGGGGCGAAGTTATTTTGATGCTGCGGATCTTTTTATCTCACAGTTTGCTACAGAGAAAAATTATCAAGCGAGCAACAAACAAATCAAAATTACGGAGTGGATTCGTTCTTTAGAAAACTCAACTTAAAAATTTAATTACTCCAAATAGATTAGATACTTAACCCTTTCGCGCCGACTGTCACAAATATGTGACAGCATAAAACCGTATCAATCAGGGTAAAAATATAAAACTGGTAATCAAAGTATTTCTTTAGCAGTTTATTTGTGGGCGGAGTTATAATTATTTGATTTATTTAAATCACCATTACTTTGTTCAAAATAAAACTATTTAGTTATGCTTTGAATTAACATTGATTATATATATGATTAAACTAACAATAATTAAAGTAAAAGCAAAGTAAATCTGTCAAATTAGCAACGACTACATTTAAGTTACCGTTTTTTATTTAATTACAACTTGATTCTGATTTTGTACTAATGCTTTTCTGAATCACCCGTCCCCAAGGGGTTAAACAAAGTAGGACTTATTGCTTCTTATTGGACGTTATATTTAAAAAATCATAATTGCCCCAGGCCCTTCTAAACGTTATTTCTGAACTAAATTACGCTGAGCATTTAATTTCATGACCGTCGTTGAGCAGCTGACCCAATTTTGAGTTTACGACTATCAATGTTCAACTCCGTAGCCTTGTAATTTTGAAGACAAGGAACTCCTGCGTCAAGTATTGAGGGAAATTTGCCTTCGCAGAGGACTTTTTGAGAAAACTAATCCGCATTAGAGTTAAACGGAGAGAAAAACCACAAAAACCTTCCATGGTCAGCAGTGTTTTCTGTGCGAGCCGGATGCGGAATTCGCATCACCCAGCCATCTCTGAGATTCGAACCCGGTTAACCCCACTGAAAGGCCGTGATGGCTCAGGGAATAGAGCGCTCATCTCCCAATGAGGTGAACCAGGTTCGAACTCCGACTATGACTGGTTGACTCGAATACCTCACCCGGCTCGCATCGGCCACAGTGCTGACTTAGAATATCCTCAGTGATAGACGGATCATGGGTTAGAGACCGCTTGCCGTCAGGCTAACCATGGGATATTTTCGTGATTTTTCTCTCCCTTTAACTCATATGCAGGTTAGTTCCATCAAAAATCCTACACGAAGGCAAATTTCTCCCAATACTTGATCCAGGAGCTTTCTTGTCTTCTGGATTGAGTTCAACATTACAAGGATACGATCGGCTGTTTAAGGACGGTTATAAAATTGAATGAGTGTCACTGGGACCGGGATAGCCTGGTTGATAGGGGGTTGGATTCGCGTTCGTGGGAACGGGAGTTCGAAAACAGCCGGCCGAAAAATTTTGGAGTATTAAATGGTAACTGGTGCACGTTAAATCCGTTGGCGTCACAAGGACCTCCAAATCAATACCTCAGAAGGTACTGATACAGAAGTTTCCTTGTCTTCTAGAATAGGTTCAAAATTACAAGGCTACGGATTGGTAGCCGTACCAATTGGTAGCCGTAAACTCTGCTGTTCAAAGACGGTAATTAAATAAAATGAAATATTTGGTGCTGCCATCTGTCCGTGCGGTACTGAGCTAAGACGCGCTTTCCTCCTTGCGGAGATCTTTTGTCCAACAAAAGAAGCCTCTCCCTGACCTAATTCGCAAAAGATCAATGGCTGACAATCTTGGCTTGTTCAAGTCTCATTCAAAACAACAACATTAAGCGCCATACAGTATAAAACAGAAATAATCTCCAAGTTAGAGCTCGTTCTTACTATTCATTTAGAAGCAAGTAGCTGAATTCAGGAAATAACTTTATTAATGAATCACCAAATGAGAAATAAAAGCGAAATGATGTAAAGCAAATTAATGAATTGCTAAATCAATGAATAAGCGATTGAATAAAAGAGAAAATCAAACCATGAGCGAACTCATGAATATGCGAATTAATAAGTAAGTATATCATCGATATTAGTGAATAAAGGTAAACGAACCAATGAAAGTGTGAAACATTGAATCAAAGGGCTTCCAAGGGCAAAGTTTAAGTTTTAATATATAATTATTCGTGGTGTAAAATTTAATTTTATTAGTTGGGGAAACTAAAGTTATTTTCCACACCTTTATTCAAAAGTTCATATGAAACGCGACTTTGTTTCTGCTCCTTCGTGATGAGACTTTTAAAAAGTTGGTAATAATACCAAAAATTTTAAAAGGTTTAGTTTTTAGTTGTCTACTACCCTATAAAATATTTTGCAAGAAGTGCAGTAGCAGCCTTAGAATCAGCGGGTCAACAAATCAATAAATCAGTGAGTGAGTTAATCACTCAAACAGAAATTTAATGATTCTTCGATCAATGATAATTTGTCTTGCTGATTCGCTTGTGCATTAAGTCGTTGTTTTATTCTCTTGTTCACTGATTCGACATTTTATTTATTCGTTGATCTAATAATTCAGTCAGACATTTGTTTTGTTTTTTTCGTTACTTCGAAAATATTAACACTTATAATATTATAAATTTTAATTTGTTACAAATTCGATAAATTATTTCCGAGAATATAAGACTGACAAAGTAAGACTGAATGTAAAACTGACCGTAGAACAATACGAACTAATGCATTTTTAAATGTTTCAACAAAAAAAAAAAAAGAAAGAAAGAAAGAACGAAAAAAGAATTGGTAAAATGTGAGGAAAGTCGTTTTAATTTCCATTGCAACATATTTAATTGTGTGTATTTGACTTCAATAAATTTAACAAATAGCTAAAACAAATGTATTTTCAATTTTCATAATAATTCTAAATTTGTCACCAACATATTTTTTTGCTATTCTGAGTATATTTTCTGAGTCCTGCTGTAAAAGTCACGGCTAGTGATTCAAACTGTATTTATCAATGTCTTACTTTGCTGTATTTTATCAATGTCTCTCATTAGAAAGTAAATTTAAAAAAACAGTGCTTCCCATTAGCATAATATTTTTTTAAAAAAACTGAAATTCTATTCTAATTAAACATTTCTGAGTGTAAATTTTGAACATGGCTAATAAATAAAAAAGTTTTTAAATTTCACATAAATAATTGAAATATCGAGGCATGCTTTAATAGTGGAATTATTTTGAAACAGGATCTTGTTTTTAAATAAAATAGTAACAATAAAGACGAAATGATTAACTTCTGACCATGAAACTCGAATTTATATGTTCTTCGCGTGTACTAACAAGTGACTGGTTGTATTCCCTTGTTATCTGTGGTTTAGATCTTAAATAAAAATATAAAAAACGCAAGATTTAATAGCATCATCTAAACAAATTGTGGGCAATCAAATCTGATACAAGAAGTCAAATGATTAAAAATGAAATCGAGTATTGACATGCTTACGTAAGCTGAAATAAATGACGCAATGCAACAGTTTATGTAAAAATAGATCCAGCAATTCAAGAACTGTACCTCTTATTTGATGTTTCTAAGAATGTTATTGTAAGAAAACGGAACTATCAATTTGATTGATTTTTTATTACTCTATTTTTTATTACTCTATTTTTCAACCTTCAGTTAAAATTGTTTATATTCAATGATTACAAAAAACTTTGAAAATACAATTTCATGCTGATAGGCGATTCTTAAAGTACGTCACAAAAAACTTGGTTTCACGCATTGAAATAAAATAAACTGCTCAAACTTATTGTATTTAAAATATTGTGACATGGACACGTATTTTTTCACGTTTTGAACCACATAACCATGTAAGTTTTACCGGATTATTATAAAAGTTAAATCAGATTATTAAACAAGTTGAAACACATTACTGTAGAAATTTCATTATTGCATAATTTAAATTGAGCCGAAATATATTGCATGCTGAACTCTGGAAAAGCAATTTTAATAATGAAATTTCGAAAATATAATCTCACGCTTATAAACGATTCAGTAGTATTCAAAAGTCATAAAAAATGTGATTTCACGCATCGAAATAGATAAAATTTTTCAAACTCATTATGTTTAGAGTAGTTTGAAAGATTAGTAACTTTCCCGGTTGAACCACATAACCATACATATTGTATCGGATACCTTAAGTTGGATCAAACTAATACGCAAGTTAAATTGTATCATTATAGAAATTTCATTATTTTAAAGTATAAATTATATCCGAATATCTTACATGTTGAATTACACGACAGGTAACAGAACAAATCTTGTTTTATTGTACTGATCTGTTGTACAGAAATACTGTTGTTGAAAGTTACAGGATAGAGTGAGTTGCGCCCATTATAAATAAGAGGTTAGAGGCTAAATCGACCGAGTTTATAGATTTTTATTCTTTGAATTTACACTCTTTGCAAATAGGTGTCTGAAGGTCATGCAATTTCTCCATTCTCCCCACTTTTCCTCTCTCTGTTACCATAGTTACGGAAAATTTTGCTTATCATAACCTTGAGGATCATTTTCTATTTCCAAAGAGTATAGTAAGATGACGCAAACGTAGTCCCCAAGTAGTTATTTAATATTGTCTGTTGCTCTTGTACTTAAGTACAGGTTAATTTAAATAAATCTTAAAAGAATAAACATGGTATTGAAACAAATCTACATCCCTATATATTATAAAAAGATAATTGCCTTCTTATAATAGTTTTGAACGTTTTTCAATAAAAAAAACATATAACATGATTTTAATAAACAAAAAAATTCAGATATTCTTGTCTGCCATCAGCGAAAAATTTATAAAAGTTATAGTAATGGTATTCTCTTATAAATCCTTCCCTTATCCTTCATTTAACGGTATTTTACAAGTAATGCGAATTTATCAACCCTTTTTGATATTATTCTCTCTTATTATTATGTAGCTAATTTTGATTATAATTTAAATTTGAAGGCAAAATATGCTATTTTTATTATATTATAAAGTAATTGCATCATGCTACTTTATTATGCAGCATTTTATGATAAAAATATTATGTTACCCTTTTATAATTAATAAAAGATACGCTAGGTATTTTTACTTTAGATCAAACCTTGATTATGTCTTATGGTGAACTTAGTTGTAGAGGCATATATTTTGATCAAAACATCACACTAATAATTATAATTATGAGTACTAAAGTATAACTTTAAAATAAAGTTTTGCGTAAAATTGCGTACAGTCAATGCAATTAAAAGGATGTATATATAATTTCGATTTAAAATTCTAAAATGAAATGTAATTAATTAAGTACTAACTAATTAATGAATAATTATTAATCAAATATTTTAATTAATTATTATTGATTTTTTTATGTTTTTGTCGTAGGCCATTAAAGTAAAGGGTGCAATTGTTCTTGGTTATCTTTTTAGAAATTTTTCTTACTATTATTAAATATTATACTGGGTGAGAAATATTTAAAGAGTTTTAAAAAAAGTAAAATATTAATAAAAAAAAATGTGGGTGAAGTTGAACGGTGAGTGAGCAAAATTATTATGTTTTAAGGTGTTCGACTGGGTAAAAATCGGAAAATTTGAAAATGTCAGCGAAAATTTAAATTTCTTTTTTAATAACCAACTTTTACTCATTAGCTTTCCAAAACCCTCTGAAATTTTGATCTTCGGTTTTTGGAAATGAAGTTATTGTTGCTTTTTTCGTACGTTGAGAGATGAAATCAAAACCACAAATAAACTTACTAAAACAAAACTAAGATATTTTTATATTACGGTTTGAGTATTGAAACATTTTTTCTATTAGAATAAATAATATTTCTGTGACAAAAAAATTATTTTCAGAAATTAATTTTCGATTTTTTTATTTTATTTTTCCTGTTAGAAATGTTTTATATTTCTGATTTTTCTTGCATATAAAAATGCAGTTTTTGAAAAATGTTGGTTTTGAAAAAAAATCATTGCGCTGATACACATTACAAAAAAAAAGTTTATAATAGAATTCTTTGAAACTTCGTATGTAAATTTCATATAATGTTATGTTTTGAACTGAAAGCTAAAATCTAAAGTGAATAAGACTAAAGTAAAATCTAAAGACTAACTGTGAATCTGTTATTTTAATCAAGCATAAATTAAGATATTTAGAAATTTTTCTTATAAATTCAGTATTGAACAGTATGTTTAGTTCTGTTTAATTTTATTTTTAAATTTTTTAAAAATTTTGAAACCCAGGTAATCACATTTTTGATCTAGAAAAAAAATTAATATTAATGCATTACAAATTACAATCTGTTGCGGTGCTGTTAGCTAGACATAAAAGTTTATTAGTTTTTGAACTCAATTTACTTTGAAAAATATTTTATAAATTTGAAAAATATTACCTTGAAAATTTTACCTTACTTTGAAAAGTATTTTACAAATTTTTTAACTTAACTTTAAATTTATAATTTTAGAACCCCTGCTTACCAGACATAAAATTAAAATTATTATTATTTTTTTGGTTTAAACTAGTTGGAAATCATACTTTTTTCTCAACAAAATCCATAACTAAACCTTCATAAATACAATAAAAAAATTTAAGCTCCATTTAAATTGAATAATTTTTTATTTTGATATAACAGTCTATCGACAGTAAATAAAAATGACTGCGAAGCACTTGCGAGGGTTGGTGGGGGAAGCAAGTAGAGGGAGGAATCACCTAGTATTGTAAATTTTAATATTGTTTTAAAATAATAATGAAAATCAAAATTTTTTAAATAAATTTTTTATAGCTTTTAATAAATCACAATAAAATCAAGTTTTCCACATAAATATTCTAAAAATACGTTTTTATACCATCAACTTTTACTGCTAACTTAAAGTGTTTTTTTCAGGAGCTCTCATTTCGTTCAAAGATTTGAATTAAAATGTTCGAAATTAAACATTTAAGCTATGAAGTCAAAATTCGCGGATATCAACTTCTCAAAAATCGAACATCATTCGATTTACAGACGTGGTGGCTTATGAGATAGAGCGTTCGCGAGGTGAACCGGGTTCGATTCCCAGCAATGACCGGCCGAAACGAATTCCGCACCCGGATCGCACCGACCCCAGTGCTGAAATGTGGGTTAGTTCCATCAAAAAGTCCTCCATGAAGGCAAATTTCTCCCAATACTTGATCCAGGAGCTCTCTAGTCTTCTGGATTGGGTTCAAAATTACAAGGCTACGGAGTTGAACATTTGTGGTCGAAAACCACAAAAAATTGGGTTGGCTGTTCGACGACGGTTATAAAATAAAAAAATCATTCAAATTAGTGAATTCTAAATTTCCGACACCCTCTTTTTGTTTCGATCAAGATAAAACTTCGAAGGAAATTCCATTTCGAACTCATCTGTCCAATATTGTTCCATTTCGTGTTGAATAAGCGGCACCAGACAAAGTGCGGATATCCTTTACGTACTTTCCAAATTGGGAATAAAAGCCAAGTAACACCCATTTTCTTTTTTTTAATAAATTCCACTTTTTTCTTCACTATGTAAGTTTTGTTCGAAGCGGAAGCGGAATTATGAATGTCATATTATAGGCGGCAACATTCAAATATGACTTCATTATTTACGTGGGAGACACGGGCTCTTAAATGAAAAGCCGTTCAATGATGTAATACGACGCACTTCAAAACGTTCGTAAAGAAAGAATTATTCTAATTCTTTGTCTGACTAATATCATAAAATTAACTTTAATTCCATTTTCAAAAATATTTTAAGGGATCGTCAGAAAAAATATATTCGCTAAAATAGCTTGCTTCTTTAACGCCCAAAGTATTTATAATGCATTTAAGGGAAGCGCTATTATAAAAAGTGTAGGCGTGCACAATTATTGCGGATAATTTTTTTAAAGTTAGCTGACATTTTAGTTATTTGAAAAAACACATTCCCATGGTAACAGATTCAATGGAGAATCTTTATATTATTAATATATCCAGATAAACAAACATTGCTGTTTTTCAAAATAAGTATTAATTATGCTACCAGTTTTTATTTAAATAAATAAAATAAAACAGTTTCTATTCGCAAATCAAATAGGCAATTTATTCAAAATAAATAAAATAAAAAAAATTCGTTTAATGAACCGTAGCGATTTAAAAGACCTGAAAACTGAAATGGAAGGTTCTTACTACCAGTTTTTTTCTCTCTTTCGGAGAATTTACTATTTTTTTTAATATTTTTAGTAATTGATTTTATTGGCTACTGATCAAAATTTATTAACATTTAATCCAAATGTGTGTATGCAATATTTTGTAATGATATGAAAAATACTTTCCTTAAAAGAGTAGTATGAGATTTGTGCTTTTATACTAGAAAGACTGAATAATACTGTTTAATTAGAAAAATTGAAGGAGCCAGTTTGTCCTTTCCTAGATTGTTTATATGCAGATCAATTAGACGCCCGAATATTAAAATCTAATAATAAAATGTATTATACATTGATCATCGTTATATTAAAGCACATTATACATTGACTTGATCATCGAAATTCTATGGTATCAGAGATGCCAACTTGCTCCGGACAGGAAATTTATATTTTAAAGTGGTAGTTTATCAATTGTGATTCTTGATTTAATAAATTTAATTTAATAGATTTTTATCCACCACTATTTCTAAATAATTAGTAGGCTTATATAATTCCCCACTTAGTAGTGCTTATGTCATGCTTTACCTTCTAAAAAACAAGCTAAAATAATTAAATATTTGCGAATTTACTTTGTAGTTATTTACCATTTTTTTAATTATTTTGGCTTGTCCGGAGCAGTTGGCATCTCTGTGGTATCTTATTCGATTTGGTTAACGAAAATATTTGATTAAACGGAATACTGACTTTTCAATTATACATTAGTTTCTTAAATAATTGAGTTTTTTTTCTCACTACACACATACTTTCTACGCATATACATTTCGTTACATTTATATTCCACGACATGCATAATTTCACCAGTACATATTAAAAATTCAAAGCATGAAATAAAATGTAATACAGATTTAAGTTTAGCTGCTCACTGTTATATTCTAGTCGCCTAAGGACATAACAATAGATGAAAGATCCAGTTGTCAGCGACTCAGTCCAAGTCCAACTAGGTTTACAACAACCAATGTTCAACTCCGTAGCTTTGTAATTTTGAACCCAATCCTGGATCAAGTGTTGGGAGAAGTTTGCCTTCGTGGAGATCTTCCTGATGGTACTAACCCACATTTGCGATACACGGAGAGTAAAATCACGAAAACATCCCACTGTTAGCCTGATGGCAAGGGGAATATTTTGAGAGTATTTAAGTAATTATTAATGGCGCAGATACGGATAAGTGGAGGGGAACATAGAGTTTAGTGGCATAAGAACCAGAGGAGGATATGCTGCGCCAAAAATTATGGTGAAACAGATCAAAAGATGAAGTACATACTAAAATTTTATCTTTATAAAATATATGAAGGTAAAAAACAAATATTACTAAGGTGAAAGTCTAGCCTGTATATGTACAGTAAGTACTGTAATTGTTACATTAAACTTGGCAAATGCTTTATCCTCATATTTGCAATTAATCTGCTCTCCGTTATAATCTTAAAAACATTTGAAGCATTTTAAAACATTTCCATGAGTCATCAACAAGGCATTAAAATATTTATTAAGTTCTATTATTGAACCATAACTATTTTACAACTTGATGTTAACAGCACAATTTCAAAGCACAATGGACGTTTGTAAGAGTGAAAAGAGACCTTTTAACAACACAATAAACAATATAGCTCATTTGACCATCTAGCCGTGTGTAAAAGCAATTAGTTGACAGGGGAAAAAAGAATCTTCAAAGAAAAAAAGAAATTAAGTATTCCAAACGACTGAAACAAAATATTGTTCCAATGAGAGAAGGATTTTTTTTAAAGAGCTTATTTTTCATAACCAATGGTTGTTTTTAGAGCTTTTAATGTCGACAACGGATTAAAAAAGCTAAAAGCTAGACGTGATCATCGCCGCAGTCAACTGGGCGATAAAAAGATAGTAATTATTCATGTTGAACGATACCATTAAACGGTATAAAATGTGTTATTAAAGAAAATTACGACAGCGTGACTGGAGGGGATTGATAAGAAGACCTTGAAAAACAACAACTGGATCGTAACAGAATGTCGTTTATGGGCTATGAACAGAGTTACGAGAAATAAATAACACAATTATAAAGATTATTTAAGTTAACTAGGAGATAGTTTGTTTTGAATAACAATTCTCTAAATAAAATAGGAATAGAAGAAAGAATTTTAATAAAATAAAAGCGAATTGTTAATTTACCTTCCAAACGGAGCAGTAATTTCGATTTTTCTTGAAAAGACATTTTTTTAAATTCATTAACTACATCAAAATTTAAGCCACATTAACACGTTGAATTCCATGGTGGTCACCGGTGACCGGCGAAGCACATAAGAAACATTAGAATTTCTATTCATTATAATTATATTATAATTATTCATTAGAAACACATAATTCGAGTAAGTTTTTAAGCTTTGGTGGTGAAAAATGGTTTGAAGAAATTAATGCAATATAGAACACACAAAAATAATTTCATTCATCTACACAGTGATGCCAACTTGCGCCGGACAGCAAATAATTATTTTCAAATGGTAGTTTATTAATTGTGATTCTTGGTTTAATAAATTCAATTTAGTAGATTTTTATCTCCCACTATTTCTAAGCAATTCGTAGGCTTATATAATTCCCCACTTTTATTAGATGTGTAATGTTAAACCTCTTAAAAAACTAGCAAAATTTGCAAATTCAGTTTGAAGTTATTTACCGTTTGGCCAGACGGGCAAGCCGTGTAAAATTAGCGTGACATTCAACGTGTTAATAATTCAATTTCAATAAACATTTTCAGGAAATTAAGTGCCATTGATCATCCAAAAGATTTGAACTCTTTTACACTATTTAAAGAGGGGAAGAACAAAATGGGCTATCAGAACAGAGATGCCAACTGCTCCGGATAACTCCAAATATTTTAAAAAACGGTATAAAACTACAAAGTAAGATTTTCGGTAAGTTTTCCCTTTTCTCAATGCGGGGTAACTGGGACAAAGTGGCGTATCACTAAAGCTTTTAAATTGTTTGGAAGTAGTGGTGAGTAAAAATCATATTAAATCAAATTTACTAAACCAAGAATCATACATTAAAAGTCTACCACTCAAAAATATTTATCAGCTGTCTGGAGCCAATTGGCATCTTGGGCAGAAGTTTATAAAATCTTGCAGTACTTAAAACAAGGTTCGTACAATACTTGAAAAAGAAAATGGTAGTGAAATTGCTTCGTCTTTTAGAAATTTTCGAGAGACGTGTTATTCAGATTGTATAAACTCACTCGTCATTATAAAAAGTATATTAAAAAAAACTAATTAATATTAGCCTGTTTTAATCCACACTCTTATTTAAGCGATACGAAAAGGAATTTTATAGAAAGAATGGAGAAATATATTAAATCAAGTGGCTATTTTCAACTGTTAGCCATCATTTCGTTTCAAAAAGTCTTAGATCCGTATAGTTAAAGTCACAGATACTTAAAACAATGATAAATTACAGAGGATGAAAATCTTTTGATTTCTAAGACAACTAATAGTATAGTACTGAAGCAATCGTCCTACCTCTGTATATGTTTTTGAAAAAAGAAACTGCCCAATAAATATGACGGCTAAAATTAATTTTATATTATGTTTTTAAACTTAAACAATAGTTATAAGAAATATATTTAAATAAATTAGTCATAAATGATTTACCACTATTTTATTTTTTAAGAATTCAACGAACGCTTTAAAAACATCATAATGAGTGTTTTTGCAGTAGAAGTTTTAAATATTTGCACGATTCAGGGATCAAGGCATTTTCAAACCTGTTGAACTAATAACTCAGTACTGGTATATAAAAAAAAAATATTTCTTTTTTAAAATCCTGAATGCAGAGATGCCAAGTCGTTCCGTATAGAGGATAAACATTTTCGAGTGGTAGTCTTTTAATGTATGATCCTTGGTTTAGTGAATTCGATTTACAGGGTTTTTACACACCACTACATCTAAGGCTTATGTGATAGCTACTTCTTTACAGCTAAGCCGTGTCGAGCTTCTTAAAAAATTTGTTTAAATAGGGTTGCCACGGGCGACTAAAATTTCAAAAAATGCTAACTATCAAAATTTCTTGGAAAGAAATTAAAATTAGGAACTATCAGGCCTGAAAGCGAGACGGTAAAGAGAAAATACTGGCAGAACTATTTCAATATTAGATAATATTCGAGAGGAGTTAATCTATTCACAACAGTAAACAATTTACTGAAATTATTGTTTCTCGGTGAAGAAGCAGAGATGCCAACTGCTCCGGACGAGCCAAAATAATTAATAAAACTGTAGATAACTACAAAGTAAATTTTGCAAATATTTGACTATTTATGCTTGCTTTTTAAAAGGAATAGCATAACATAAGTACTATAAAATGGTGAATTATATAAGCCCACGAATTATTTTGAAATAATGGTGGATAAAAATCTACTAAATTGAATTTATTAAACCAAGAATCACATTTGATAAACTACCACTTTAAAATATATATTTGCTGTTCGGAGCAAGTTGGCATCTAATTAATTAAATTTTTTTTAAAAAATTGGGTCCCTAGGCCGCGCAGCGGCCTCTAATCCATACATCTTGAAGTAACAACATCATACCTTCCAACTTTTAATCCCTTCCATTATGATTTTTCCCAGTGGTAGTAACATGGAATTAAAATTTCGATTGTAAGCAGAAAAATACGTTGTATTTGAAGAAACAAGAGCTGACAATCATGATATCAACGCATATTAATATATATGCTTAATTTTTTTAAGAATAGTGGTGATCAAAATCATTTAAAAATAAAGTTCATAAATGAAAATATAGTATATATTTACTACCACTTTAAATATAAAAATAAAATTTTACGCCAAATGCGTAAAAGTTGGCAGGTATGCAACATTGTATAAAAACACTTTGGATTTTGCAACATTCTGGTAGCAAAACCGAAAAAAAGCTAAAAAATGAAATTTATTTGTTACCAGTTTTTACTCTTTTCCGTCTTGATATATATATAGGCTTTCAGCCCTGGTAATTTTCGGAAATAATTATCTTCCGTTTACTATTAAAAGTATATGCAAATATGTTTGCATATGAATAATATGAAAAGTAGGTATATAGCTCGTTCACCAGGGGTTGACACTTGGCTCCGCCTTCATCACGTGGTATCCGGCGATACTATTTCGTCATTTTTGGGAGAAGGTTGTGAGCATTGAGCAATCCTGAACAAGGTTGCTATTTGGCGATCGTATGGCAAACATATTTATTTCACAAACTTTATCTGCACTTTTTAACATTAAATATTTTATAAATTTGGTATTTCTTTCTTTTGAGTGAATAGTTTGTCCTTTTTGAGGCATTTTGCTGGGAAAACAGCAGTTTTTAAATATATTTAATTAGATAGAGAAACGAAAGGTTTAATTACAGATGATTAAGCGAAGTAAGTGACTGAAAAAGAATTAACTGTTTGTGTTTGGCGCGCATTAAGGGTTGTCTCGATTTCAATCGCGGAGATGTTTCTCTTCTTACTCCCGCTCTGAAATGATCTCTGCGTCCAAGTGTCAACTCCTGATGAACGAACTATACATAGCCATCATATACGGTTGAATAAATAAAGAGAAAATAAAAGTCAATTGAGTTTCTACCACTTTTTACATAAATAGTCGACAGTGGCATCCCTGCAACAGTAACCAAGGATCTGCAAAATTTAGTTTGTAGTTATGTACTGTATTTTAAAAACATTTTATCCAATCCGGAGCAGTTGGGGTCTCTGTAAACGTTGTGGTGATCAAGTAATATCCAAACAACTTATTATATCCAAGCAACCTTTAGCTTTTATTCCCGAAAAAAGGATAAAAAATGAAATTCATTTGTTACCAGTTTTTACTCTTTTCCTTCTTGATATATATATAGGCTTTCAGCCCTAGAATTATTGTAAATACGATGTTTCTGTTAACTATCGAAAGAGTATGCAAAAATGTTTGCATATGAATAATATGAAATGTAGGTCATAGAGCATGGGTCGCCAAACTTTTTTGATCATCGACCCCTATATAATTTTTCGAAATCTTCATCGACCCCCATAAAAATAATTTTCTGTTAATTAAGATAAAACTCTATTAGATACTGTGCTTGTACTTTTATTTTATGATTTAAACATTTATTAAAGTAATAGTACATTGTGTAACAATAGTTTTATGAAAAGTATATTAATGTTGAAATTTAAATACCTTAATATTTATTAAATAATAAGTAATTATAAATAAGTAGAAATAATAAGTAAAGTAACTACAGATTTATTGCTTCTTAACCAATGAGATGAGTGTGCCTGGTGTTTTTTTGCAAGGTTCGCTATATTGGGTTCAAAATTGGTCAATTTTAATTTTAAATCCCCTCGTAACTCCACATTTAATTTATTTCTGTACTTAGTTAAGATTGAATTTACGTGACTGAAACCGGCTTCAACCATATAGGAACTTGGAAAAGCTAGCATAAAAAGGCTGAGCTATTTCATAAAGTTCTACATATTTTTGCATTATATTTATATTTGTTCAAAATTTACTTATTGTTAAATTTTTAAAAAGCGTCTTTGCTTCAAGATCCGATAATAATTCAGCAAACTCATCTTGCAGGTTGATGTCCACGTTTTTGAAGATGCGTTTATTAATTTATGTTCTATAAAGAAACTGATATTAAGTCAATTATAAAAAATATTCACAAATTTTGCTTACTCAATTAGATATGTGTGATTTACGTATTAAGAACTGTTTTTTCTTTGACTCCCAATCGACCCTTCCGAGTCGGATCGACCCCCTGACTCAGATCGACCCCCAATTTTGTTAAATAGACCTCTGGGGGTCTATATAGACCACTTTGGCGACCTCTGTCATAGAGTTATCATATACGATGGTATACATAGCCGTCATATACGATTGAATAAAGAGAAAATTAAAGTCAATTGAGTTTCTACCACTTTTTACATAAATAGTCGACAGTGGCATCCCTGCAACAGTAACCAAGGATCTGCAAAATTTAGTTTGTAATTATGTACTGTATTTTAAAAACATTTTATCCAATCCGGAGCAGTTGGGGTCTCTGTAAACGTTGTGGTGATCAAGTAATATCCAAACAACTTATTACATCCAAGCAACCTTTAGCTTTTATTCCCGAAAAAAGGGTAAAAAATGAAATTTATTTGTTACCAGTTTTTACTCTTTTCCTTCTTGATATATATATAGGCTTTCAGCCCTGGAACTTTTGTAGATATGATGTTTCTGTTAACTATCGAAAGAGTATGCAAAAATGTTTGCATGTGAATAATATGAAATGTAGGTCATAGAGTTATCATATACGATGGAATACATAGCCGTCATATACGATTGAATAAAGAGAAGATTAAAGTCAATTGAGTTTCTACCACTTTTTACATAAATAGTCGACAGTGGCATCCCTGCAACAGTCACCAAGGATCTGCAAAATTTAATTTGTAGTTATGTACTGTATTTTAAAAACATTTTATCCAATCCGGAGCAGTTGGGGTCTCTGTAAACGTTGTGGTGATCAAGTAATATCCAAACAATTTATTAAGTGAATATTTAAACTAATAATTGAGTGCTGGTTTTTGAAATTAAAAATATTTTTTTTTAAAAAAACCGGAACGTTTAAAGTGACAAGTTCTTTCAAAGTAAATGAACTGAAATCGGAGCTAGCTTAGTAAATAAATATGTTTCTGAAATCCTTAATGATAAATATATAATGGAGATCATGCTGCTTGATTTTTTTTAATCACTTTCACAGAGGTATATGAGGGCGATTGCAACATTTTATACCACACGTGACTCACAGAATTAACATGTTTATCAACAAAAAAAATTAACCCTTTCTTTAAATAAACAACAATAATAATTTATGCATGAATATCTGTGAAAAATTGCAGTATCAAATGTGAATACATAAAAATAAGCTTACTTATATTCATTGAAAAATCTATATAAAATTAGGATACAGTAATAAAAACTCTCAAGAGCGACCACTCTCTGTTCCACAGCAAAATGGTCCTAGTGGTTACCTTCATTGACTTCAAAATGACATCGAAGTCACATGATTTTTCAAAAGCAATTTTAATTTTAGTCAGTGTCATTTTCTTAGTGCGGAAATGTCATCTAATGTCGATGATGTCATTTAAACGGGATCGATAAATGAAACTAAAATTAATCGTAAATAAAAATGACCTTAACTAATATAACTGTGTGTAGAAACTAATTTAACTATTACGAATGATAGAACTATTTTAAATAAATAAGCAATTATGTTTTTTGTTTAAGTTTGCTTTTAATTTTATATCATAAAAATTAGTTAGCTTTTTAAGATGAGAAGAGGTTTGTATGTTTGTTTGACATGTTCAGTTTTTTTCAATAACTATTTTTTTTCTAATTTAGCTTTCAACTCAAAAACTAAATCAATGATAGTTGACTCTGATCACTAAATACGAGCAACGCACAAATATTTTGAAAACATATGAATCTACTTATTTGTTTGTTAATATTTTCATGTTTTAATATATTTTTTCGCGCTTCCATATTTCACATTTTCCGCAGTTGGTGCAGAGGTTTGCACGATAGCTGAAGGAGGTTTTGATGGTCTCTCTTAAAGGTTTTCTTCAACATAAAAAAAAATCCGGAAAAAAATGTCCGGTCTATGGAAAATCCGGTCTATGGAAAAAAAATCTTTGCCTCCCATAAGTGGAGAGCAGCTCTCGAAATAGCTGAATAGTACACGCAGGACTTTTTTATTTACTCAAAAAAATATAGCTCCGTATAATTTATAATTTAGAACAGAAAAAAAGGCTTAGAATTATAGCTTTCATTTCTTTTTTTAAATCGGAATTGATTTTGCATGTAAAGAATATATATATATAAATTATTACAGCTGTTAATAATTTATGGTAGTCTATAGGTATATCTCTTTTCCCGAAAACAATCTAGAAAAATAATTTTACGACCAGTTTTTCTTCTTCTTTTTTTTCTATTTTCCGGTTTACAGCATTGATACTTACACGCGCAACAGTTTTAACGTTTTGCAAAAAGTACTTGTCTAAAAAAAAATATCGAAAAATCATTGAAGTCTAAAAACAATAAAATATAAACTTGATAAAATAGATATATACGGAGGTTAATAAATTTAAACTGAAACAATTAACCCACTAATGCGGCAATAATATTACGAAAGGAAATAAAACAGTTAATCGTTCGCAAAGGATAACGGAATGTTACTCGAGGTCAAATTGCAAAACACCTATTTGCCTAATGAAATGCATTTTAAAAAGAAAATGGAAGAAAGAAAAATAACTCCCAAAGAAACCTTTTAAAATTCAGAATAGAAACTCGGGCACGTGTCTAAGAGCGTGTGAGATTTGTAGTTTTCTGAGGGTGTTCTTCCTTTTTATCACTCAATGTCGGAATTTAAAATGTTGCTGAATATTTTAAAAGTTTCAACAGAGGCGTTATCGGCTCATAACTTATATTTCTGACGTATTCATAACTTATATTATGCATTCTTAACTTATATTTCTATAATATAAGTTTACGTGCTCATATAAATTGAAGGTAATAAGTTATTGTGTTGTGTATTAAAAAATAAACAACAAATCTCACATTGACGGAAATATTACAAGAATCTAGCTAATGTTAAATGGAGCTAAACTCTGATTTTCATGAATATTTTCTCAATCAATAATACATTTATCNTGTGGGCGGAGTTATAATTGTTTGATTTATTTAATTCACCAATACTTTGTTCAAAATAAAACTATTTAGTTATACTTTGAATTAATATTGATTATACATATGATTTAACTAGCAATAATTAAAGTAAAAGCAAATTAAGTCAGGCAAATTAGCAATGACTACATTTAAGTTACCGTTTTTTATTTAATTACAACTTGATTCTGATTTTGTGCGACTGCTTTTCTAAATCACCCGTCCCCAAGGGGTTAAAAAAAAGCAACAAATCTTACAGTAACGGAAGTATTACACGAGTCCAGCTAATGTTGAATGGAGCTAAACTCTGATTTTCATGAATATTTTCTCAATCAATAATACATTTATCATAAAAGAAAATTGTATAACTAAAATGATTGTTGGAAAAAGAAACAACAATTTGTAAAATTTTATTTTTAAAAATTTTTATTTTTGAATTTATGTTATACAATAAATTTTTTTGGTATCTGTTATTATTAATAATTAAATTGCTATTATTTATTATATATTACTGAATTATATTGTTATTTTTTTATCAAACTAGACATAAGTATGTGGTATTCATACTTTCTTAATGAAAATGTGCCTTATACGAGAAAGTCTTAAATGAAAGTCATATTTAAATTTGAAATGATATCAATTTTAAAAACTTAAAAAATATCAAAAATTAAGTTTTTTTTTTAATTTTAAAAACTTTTTATGCGAAAAAAAAACAGTCAGTTCTGAACTGTAAGCAAACTGCACTGCAGAGACAAATTTTGAAATTTTTCCCGAGATTTCGTTGTTATGCAAACGAGGAAATTTTGATTTAAATGAATGACTAGCACATTTTAAGTCTGCCAACATATGCTTCGTCTGATATTTGATACTGTTCGATTTGATTATCTTAAGTGCTTGAAGGAGAAGAAGTTGAGTTACATTTGTAAGCAGAATTTTTATTTTTCAAGAGATTGAACACTAATTTCAATGCGTATGGTGGAACTCAAAATCAATTTAAATTAAATTTATTAACTAAAAAAAAATTTAAAAAAAAGCGTTAAATTTTTCTACCAGTTCAAATATAAAAATAAAATTAATTTGATAATTTTTCAAACCGAATCTATCATTACCTTGATAATCAAATTATAAATTTCAAATCGGTGTTTGGCAATTGTACGAACACTGTAAAACTGATAACAAGAATATTCTTATCTCAAAATTGTCATTGATGTAGCATAACATATATGCTACTCCCAAATGTATAAGTAAGTCATGCGGCATGAATTTGTTAAGTCTTTCTTAGGTGTTATAAGAAGACAATTGTATCATAAACAACAATTTTGCACTATTTTTTTTTTAAATCTACTACTGTTTTTAACAAATCTTTGTATGTTCGTGAAGATTCTTATTAAAAAAATTTTCCCCAAAATACCCTGATGCCAGCGAATCCAAGATTTATAACTGCCGACTTCTGCGAATTTTTCGTAAAATTTTTATATTTAAAATGGAAGTAAAATTTATAGGATCACCACTGTACATAAATTAACGCAGCGCTGTTTTTAATGTCTGATAATAATACAATTGAGGGTCTCTGTATGCACAAATACTTCTAACTTGCAACTTCTTATTCTATTATTGACGATATTTTCGATGTTTTGCACCTCCATTTTCTTTCCCATAATTTATTTTTCACTTCACCTCAATAATACAACTTCGCCCCNCACAACGTCGCCCCCCCCCCCCCAGTTTCATATAAATCGTAGTCCTAGTGCAATTGTGTGTTTACATTCTGGCAAAATAAAAAAAATATTTTTGCCTTACGGTGTAATTCAACAGTCATCTTACTACCATTTCACGAAATAATTCTCGAAAATAGTAAAAGATAGCAGCTAAGCAACCTGTATGTATAATATATATATATATATACATACAGGTATATGGCTTTATTGATGCAATATCAGAAAGCACTCTGTTTTGCGGATATAATCATGTGGGCTGATGAAAAGATTATATCTTTTTTTTCCGGTTTTTTAAATAAAATTTCATTCTTTTTTTTTATAAAANAAACAACAGTTTTTTAAAAGAAAAAAAAAAGGAGAGAAATTTTATTTAAAAAACCGGAAAAAAAAGATATAATCTTTTCATCAGCCCACATGATTATATCCGCAAAACAGAGTGCTTTCTGATATTGCATCAATAAAGCCATATATATATATATATTTCTCCCTTAGTAAAATCAAAAGTATTTTTATTTCGCTTTCACAAAATAATTATTTAATACAGTTAATTATTTATGGTAAGAAAACGCTCTATTTTATAAGGACTTATTAATTTTCTTATAATTCGAGTTTTACATTATTTTTTTATCATTTATCTTTAAGTACAAAGAAATCATATTTTAGTTGAATAAAGCAGTTTTCGAAACACGGGTTTTAAAAAGTACATATTAGGCACTTGTACACTAGCTGATAATAAAAAATATTTTTGTCTTAGAAATATTTATCCTTTAATGTAAAAATCTTTGTTTTGAAAGTTAGAAAAAAATTTTTTTACTTAACCGATTCCCTGATTATCCCGAGTTAACTCGGGCATGTATTTCAAATATTTATTATCCCGAGAAAACTCGGCCGTAGCTGAATTTGTCAGTACGTTTTGTTTCATCACGTTTTATAAGCAAAATAATAATAGCAATAATAATAATATTATTATTAATAATGATAATCTGCTGTGATCGGAAGTTTGTCAAGTTTTGTTTGTGAGTTATGCTGATGGATTTTGGGACAGCGCACGTGCTTTGTGCGATTGAATATATGATGGTCTTGTATTTACAGACGTGCCAACTGCTGGCAGAGTTCAGTGGAAAATGCTTAGCAAGCATAATGAAAAAGTCATCTTTTAATTAATCAGAAATTTTATTAAGCAAGAAAAATCATAACTTAACTTAAACATCATAAAGGAAAAACAATCCTCTCCATAACATGAGGTAACGAATTCAATACATACAGTCATGAAAATCAAAAGAAACAAAACTTCAAATCCAATCTTGATTTGTTATATTGTATATACAAAATAACAGTTGTTGCATAATGAGGGTACTTACACACTCAAAATTAATACTATGCAAATTCTGTCGTTAAATTATTTTTAAATGTTCGAACTCCCTCTTTCAGAGGTTTTTCGAACTCGTGATCTCTGACTCTTACTCGAACCTTGTTCATTGAAATTCATAGTCTGACACCAATGGCACCGCTTTGCGCAATAGTTTTAACAAAGTGGTAGCGATTTGTACAGTAAAGTTCGTTGAAGGATAGTTACGCCTACTTTTTAAAAGAGTATCCACTATATCCATTGTTCAACGTTGCATTTCTGTATCATACTTAAAAATTTGGATATTTAGTGGTGAAAAAATTACTTAAAATGAAGAATACGAAACTAAAAATAACTTATAATTTCGCTGCCACTAGAAAATACTATTTCACAAAGCGGAACAAGTTGGCATCTTTGTATTTATAGATGAAATTAAAAATTTTTTTTTTGATTTCTTGCATTTTTTTTTCAAAAAAATTGGTATGGGAAACGGTTAATGTGGCAAATAAATAATTCAAGCAACATACGTATGTAAATTTATTCATGTAAGGACTGTTTGTTCAGCAGTTATGCTTTTAAGCGTTGACGAAGAAAAATTCTTCCTACTTTAGTTATCACTTTACTACTGCTTCGTAAATTCTTCCCCAACAAGCATACAAGTTGGCAACAACGAAAGTAAGAAATTCAAAATTTCTTATCAGTTAAAGAAGAATTAGTTCTAAGTTTTTATTTTTATAAAACATTGCCATGCAATCATGATAACCTTTTTATATTTAGTTTAAGATTAAAGTACCTATCGATGTTTTAATTCTTTTAAGTGAATAGAACTTTTAAAAGAATATCCGTGTTTCAAAGCAAATAAAATCGTCAGTTAAAGGTCCGACCCAACCCTATGCTAACATCGCAATATTACTCAAGTATCAACTGAGATAAAAGAACAAAAAGTCATAAGAATTGACTCACCTGCAGCTAACATTATATTGTGAAGGTCATACCGCAATCTAGTCATCAAACTGGATGGAAATATTAAAAGAATGAAAAAATTTTATGTTTGGAAATTCTTGACATGATATCACTAATCAACCGCTGTCGTGTTTGTTTGTTGTTAGTAGTAAGTTAGTCATCAGTTTCGTGATTGTCTTATGTGTAGTAAGTAGTAGTAAGAAATAGTAAGTGAGAACTTAAGAATCTTAAAAGAAAGTAATTGGGAAATAATAAGTATTTTTGCAAAGAAATAGGGGAATAAGTAAGGTTACAGGGGTCATAATAGTAAGTAATAGGAAAACAGTAAAGTAGTAGGGTAGGTTATAAGTAATAGGCCAACATCGCTATATTGCTCAAGTATTAACTGCGATAAAATGCTATTATAGGACAAGCTTCTGTGACAAACATTAGACTGCGATGGTCATGCCGCAGGAGTGAAAGTGAGACGGAAAAGAGGAAAGGCTGGTAGTAAAACCATTTCAGTTATAGCTAGTTTTGGGGAGGAGTTTACTTATTCTTTTTTTAAATTTTTCAACAATATTTACTTTATCTTGGTTTATAGGAATTACATACATTTGCTGGCTCGTGTGCTCAATTTAGGCTTATAAACCTTTGGCAAATAGAAGAACAGATAGCACAGTACAGAGAATGACAGCACGAAGGTAAACAGCGTACAATCAGGATAACAGCGGGATTCAAACCCGCTATCTCCATGCTTTGCACATCGTTTGGCAGACGATACCGCTCGGCCAGGGAGGTCCCTATCTTGGCAAAGAAGCTGTTGTTGTTGTTCATTTACGTCACACTAGAGCTGCACAATGGGCTATTGGCGACGGTCTGGGATACATCCCTGAGGATGATCCGAAGACATGCCATTAAAATTTTGATCCTCTGCAGGGGGGATGGCATCCCCGCTTTGGTAGCCCGACGACCGTTGACAAAGAAGCAGTTTTATATATNAAAACACATTTTCTTATAATCAAAAAAATTTTTTTTTGACTTCAATATATATATATATATATATATACTACAATTATAAAAGAAATTTTGACAGTTAACGATATTTTATGTTTCTTAAAAAAATGCTAGAATGAAATATCTTTCGTACCAGTTTTTGCTATTTTCCGTCTTGCTTTATAAGGCCCTTCAGTCACGTCATGCCGCAATTTAGTCATTAAATCTTAAAAATGGTCTTACGATAAAATCTAAAAAGATCTTAAAAATTAATATATTTCCAGTTTCGAGAATTTTTGTCATGTTTTCACGATAGATCGGCTGTCATATTTCTCGTAGTGACAGAGCAATGGGAAGTGGGACCATTGGTTTCGAAGTTGTAAAGCAGCAGGATAGTAACATGTAAGGACTTTTAAGTTAATAATAGGTGAACAATAAAGTTGGGATGTAGGACTCATAATATTAAGTAATAGGAGAAAATTTAGTGAAAACATAGAATAAATAATAGGAGAATAATAAGATAATTTTTTTTTATCGACTGGAACATTTTTGACGTTCTCCCACTTAAACTCTAGCTATCGTGTTTGATGTATTAGTAGATAGGAATCTTGCTTTAAACAGATCTGGTTAAACAACGTAATGTCCAAAATATTTAAGCAAGTGTTTTAGAAATTAGCTCGAATGCTTACGAGTTAAAAGAAAGTCTGATTATGAATTTAAAAGAAAATATTTATTTTTTTCATCCTCGGTGGCCTTGACGTCTGGGACACGGAAGCAACATCTGGCAGTGGGTGGACCATAACGATTCACAGAAAATGTAAATCATTCTGACAAACAAAATTAGGATGGGATCGTAATTTATGGGAAGCTTTTTTTAGAAGCGGAACAGCTTTCATCTACTTAACCTGATCTTGCACCCGAAAATTTTTAAAAAACAAACTTAAATGTAGATCAAGTAGATAAAAAAAATCAATCAATCGATTACAATAGATATGATTGAACTATGATATGATTTGGGAAGATTTGTAAAAATGCAATAATAATTTTACTAATAAAAGTTTCTATGAAACAACACGAAAATCAGTGAATTTTAGACATTTTATGATATTTTCATTTTTTCCCCATTGTATTAGTATTCCGTAAAAATATTTACAGTTTTATAAATATTTGACGCAGAGGGCTTTTCTATTTTTATTTAGCCATTTTAAAATTGATTTACTTTTTGAAAATGTGCTTAAGACACTTATATAAGGTAATGCAACCAATATTCAGGGTGTGTAGCCAAATCTTTTAACAAAAAAAAAGCACATTTTAAGTACTTTTTAAGCACTCAAGAAATATTTTAAAGCACTATATACATAAAAAAATGCAAAATAATTTTCAAAGACTTTACATGATCATGACAAAACAACTAGTTTTTGACAAAGAACTCTTTTCTTGATTATATTAGCCATCATAAGAAGATGGAGAGATTTTTCAGTTCGATTTCAGAGGGTGGAAAATGAAGCCTCAAATTGGGAATATTTTGCAAAATGCAGCAGAGTTGCATCTGAGAATGAGAGAGCAAGAATTTTACCATACCCAGCTCAGTAGATGCATGTGTGGACCCGCAAGTATTTCACCAAACAAGTACTACTAAAAAAGTACAACACAAACTTGTAGATCAAGTACTACTACAATGATTGCCGCTTTCATGCGCTACCAAACGACGGTACGTAGAAATGCATTATGAAAACGTTGAATAGAACAATGCGAAAACCACGCTTTTGCATAATACGTGGCGAAAATCGACATTGTAAAGAAAAAAAATCCTATTTTCGAAAAGGAAAATAAAGCACTTCTTAAAAACACCCAATGAAAAAAGGACCTTTAAGGGCTTTTAAAAAAAGAAAATCGAAAATAAGCACCTTAAAGTACTTTTTAAAAACGCTATGTACCATGATATTACATTTACGCATAGAAAAAATAGAAATACTCAGAATAGAAATTATTCAAAAATTTGTAGCATTATGAATGTCTAAACTTTATTTTCAAATTATGAACACAATGCTTTCCCGCAAATGTAAAATGTTGAGTCGATTGTTTATTTTACACAGAAAAAAAGTGAGTGTGAGGTTTCAAACATATTAACCGGAAGGTTTGGGTAAATCATTAAAATTCTAAAAAAATCTTTTGTTCACCCAAAAACTTTCAATCGTTAATGATTTTTTCTTTAAAAAAACTTCAATCATATTAATAATTTTTTTAAAAAAAAGTTTAAATGAAAACATAAAAAAGTAGAATAAAAAGCTTAAGAAATTAAAAAACAATCTTTCTTTTTTATAGATTTTAAGAAAAATTTTCAATTACATATATTATGAACAAGAGCAAGGAAAAAAAAACATTTTGAAAGCGAGTTGATTCGGAATGACTTATTTTTTATTCTTATTGCCACACATTCTCACAGTATTATGTTACGAAATTAAGTTTTGGGTATTTGCAAAGGTAAGAATTTTTTTTAAAATCTCAACAAAAGGTGGAACTGTCTTTTTTAAATACATTAAAAATGCATCTTTTAGAAATAATTCTGAAATAAATTTTCTTGTTAAAATGTTTTTAAAGTTCTTTTTCCCTTTTAAAAAGTGTTGTTAAAAAATAAGAAAAACATTCGTTATTTTTTATCAGTGAAAGTAAGCGTATAAAGTTTTAAATTGACTAAGGTAAGTCTTAAAAAACACACTAATAAGTTTAAAAATTTTGGTAAATTCAGCTCTTAAATCAAAACTTAATGTAAATATCAAAATGTATAGAATTCCAAAGAAAGTATTATGAAATATTAATGCAAACGATAATGATAATCCAACGAAATCGCCTGCCGATAATACGATTAATTTTTTTCAAACTATAATAAAACTGTAACTGCAGACGACAATGAAACCATGACATGAAACGGAACAAAGAATTTTCCATAACAAACGATCACGGGAAGTGCATTTTCTCTTTCTACCATTGCGTTGCATTTTCGATAAACAAACGCTTTTCTTCATGTAATGGCGCAATTTCATTTGTGCTGGAAGAATAGCGGGAGAAATGCGAGAGGATTTGTTCTTCCTAAAGTGAATCTGGATTTCCTTGACCTCCTGCCTTAGTGACGAAAGCGACTGATGCGGAGCTTTTTCTTCTTGTGGGTGTACGACCTCGTAATTTAATTTTGTTTGTTGTTATTGCGTTTGCAGCATATACAAGTTCAAACTTGTTAGGAATTTTTATTAGGTGATCATGTTATGTTTAAGTTTTGATATAATTTTAATGCTTGGCAGACCAAGTGTAAACGATGGGGGGGGGGGGTGATCTGCCACAGTTCTGACGAAGTACTCTAAGTCCGAACGGGAGAATTTGATTAAAATTAGAATATTTTTGTCAATTTAAAATGCCAGCACAATTTTTAAATTCTCAGTGTTGGTTGGTAAAACACTACTTTTTAAGTTTATAATTTTGTTTTGACGCAGTCAATAATCGCTTTATTTCAGCAAACACAGAATATTTTGATAGAATTGCATATGCATACCTGCCAACTTTTACGCATTTGGCGTAAAATTTTATTTCTACAATTAAAGTGGTAGTAAAATGTATGCTTTCTATATATTCCTTGCATTTATAACTTAATTTATAATCTTTTTGACCAGCACTATTTTTAAAAAAATTAAGCATATATATTAATATGTAATTCTTTCGTGGTAGCCCGAATAAGCTTTTTTAAAATACCGCCTATGTTTCTGCCTAAAATAGTAATTTAAATTCCATTTTACTACCACTGTGGAAAATCATACTCGAAAGGACTAAAATTTGGCAGGTAGGATATGTATACCACACCCATACCCTCCAACTTATGAGGATTTTGAAAATAATTCTTTCTAGTGGTAGCGAACCAAAGTAGAAATTTTTAAAGCAAATGGATCTCTCATAAAACTTTTTTCAGAACTTAAGAATCTAGCCAAGTTACGCTAAAATTAATTTTTTTTAAATATTAAGACATTAATTTTGTTACCGTCTGAAAAGAAGATTTCTGAAACTACGGAAATTCCGTAGCAGTTGGAGGGTATGCCACACCGGCCAAATTTTATCCTCTCCAAGGAGGATTTTCTCAAATTTTTGTGATGTGACATTCAGATCACAACATTTTAAAGTTAAGCAGTTGTTCAACGGCATGTCCCGTACGTAAGTTTTATTATTAAATATATTTATATTTTATTATTTTTTATAAAGTGGTGGTTAAAATTATTTCAAATTATTTATATAAAACAAATAATTAATTATTGAACATAAATTTCGTCACCTTTTTAAGTACAAAAATTAAATTTTTCAGGAAATTCCGAAAAAAATATTTATCACGTTACACATTGTTCAATTAAAGTGCCACATATCTTTTTTATTCTCACGTATGATATTCAGGTAATTCTTTAGATTTTAACTATGCCATGTTTATTTTATCCCTTTGTTTTATCTTATATACATGTTATTGCTAATGACCGATATCGGTAATTCTTGACAATCACATAGTCGCTTTGGTAAATGTAGGAAATATGCACTAGATCTAGCTAAATGCCACTGCCCGGTAAGTCCTACATCAATATTTTTAAGGTTCAGTGCCACTGCCTGGTATGCATTTGCCCGGTATGCCCTACGCTAATGTTTTTTAAAGTTATGTGCCACTGCCCGGTATGCATTTAACCGTTACTCCGAACACTGATGTTTCTCCTATTCTATCCAACAGATATTAAAATATCGAATAAATATAATAATATCAACCAATAAATTAATATCAAATCGGATATAACAAATATTTCGAACATTCACCAAAGGGACTATGTGATTGTTGACATTCACCGGTGAAAGTCGACATTCTCTTGAGTTCGGTCATTCACGGATCAGTCATCTGATAGAATTACTCTAAATTTCGGAAATCAAAACTAAAATTACTGCTCTTTTTATTTATTTGTTTGAACTAATTGTTATTACTTCAAAACTTAACAGGGTTAAGTTTTAAACATACACGGTTGAACAAAGAATGGTAGCATTTATTGGCAACAGTATTTATTCTTCCGTCCAAACTTTAAAATAGTAACTCATCATGAAAATAGCATGAAACAGCGGAGTTAATCACTTTAAGGCTGTTCTTCTAATGCTCTGTCTTCACATAAAATAACCTTTTTTTGTGATTAATATGCTATTGTAATAATTATAACTGTTCTTAGTTTGCAAAAATTATTCATGGTAGTTAAGTTTTGCACATTTTTGATACTAGCGTCCTCTATTTTAATTATGAAAATGGTGCAAAATGTCAATACAAGGAAAAGCGATAGTTTTTTTTTTTCTTCAAAAAACTTTTATAATCGATTTTTCCCTGCTTGAAAAGTTACTCCAAAGCATTTTCTTATAAAAATATTTTTTTTTTAAATTTAATTTTAACGATTTTCAGCTTGGTGGAAAAATTATATAATGTTGGCAATTTCCTTAAAAAAATAAAAAAAAGACATCTTTTTAAACATTTAAGTTAGTTAGTCTCTGTTAAGTCCAGATATTGGTTGAGTTTAGAGTCGGGTTCTTGAAATTCGAGAGGACAATCACTCATACACAGACACGTGACCTATGACCTCAGAGTCAGCTGATCGTTGATAAACAAGATGGCGTGTTAAAGTCAAGCTAAATTTCTCCACATAACTTAGAATCTTAATTAACGTGAAGTTATTTAAATACAGCGTCGCATCGCCCATCGAATTTTTTGAAAAGTAATTCTTTCTCGTCTGCATCTTTTACTTAGCTTAGATGTATTATTTGTTTATTTATATTATTGTAAACGATAATAAGTTGTTTTTTTCGTGTATATATGTTTTTTTTTGTGTGTTTGTTTTGTGTCTGTCGTTGTGTTAAGTAAGAAATATGAAGTGAAAGAATTAAAAAAAAAATTTAAAAAAATATAGAGCGTGTTGCTTAAGAGAATTGATACTAGAGAGGTTTGACTAACTCGAAATCGAATGGAATGAACAGTTGCTAACGTACGTAAATGCTGCGCTTCAACAATCAATCAGAGATACCCACACAGTGCCACCTGCAAGTATCCTTATTGATTTTTTTTAAAAAATTCATAAAGTTTGAAAAATTTCTCCCAAATAAGCGAATTTTTGTTAAATAATAATTTTTAAGTAATAGGGGTATAAAATTCATCAAAAGAACAACGATAATGGTATTTAAGTTCTATTGTTAATTGCGAACAAAGAAAAAAAAAAGGAACTATAAATCCAACCTCAATGGCATAGGAAGTTGTGTGATTGTCTCATAAACAACAACAACCCTGTCTTTGACAAGGTTGGATGACAAAAAAAAAATTTTTTTTTTGTAGCTTTATATAGAAAAGTGAAACTTTCGGAAGTAGTTTTTTACCTAGCAAATAACATCGATTCTTCCCTAGATGCAGAAAATATTATAGTATTCATTTATTTATTTGATATTTTACAGAAAGGAGAAATAATTCATACTCTGAAAATAAAAGTTTTGGGTTATGGTTAGCTCAAAAACTTTACACCCTTGGGTTATTCATAATCCAAAGGTCAGTGATAAAGGTATTTTAAATTTTATGGCAAGTGTTACTAAATCAAAAAATTGATAATAAATCATTTGAAAGAAAGTAGTTTTTAAAGTCAAAATATCGCATCATCCGTACATTAGTTTCTGAGTTGTTAAATTTTCTGTAAAGTACATTTAAAATTTGAAACCACATTTACTATTTGATGAATTTGGTTTAAATTTTGTATTTTGTCGTATAAAATCACATTTTGAAAATGGTTTAAAAATTCGCGTACCTTGCAATTCAAAATTTTCCGACTATTATTGATAAAATAATAAAAAATTATTTTTTTTAAATTATTTTTTCATCGAGTTATCTTTGGATAAATAAATTTTATAATTGTGGGAAAAAACTTCTCTATTCGCTTAAACGTTTTCGAGATATAGCAAAATACCCAAAAAGCAAAATTAACATTAAAGGGTCCAAACTTTCGACCTCTCTAAGTAATTTAACTATTTCCCAAATTGCGGCTACTGAACCGTGATGGATCAGGGGATAGAGAGTTCGTCTTCCAATGAGGTGAACCGAGTTCGAATCCCAGCGACAGCTGGTTGATGCGAATTGCATCTCCGGCTTTCTCCAAAGATAATTCCAAGCAAAAAATAATTTTTAATAAAAAATTATTATTTTATTTAATAATAGTCAAAAAATTGTGAATTGTAAGGTATAAATTTTCTTTCTTCATCATTTTAAAAATGTACTTTTAAGCATAAAGTACAAAATTTGAGCAAAATCGGTCAAATAGTTCCTGAGAAGTCGAATTTTAAAAATGTAACTTTCTTAAAATTCGATTTCTCAGGTACTATTTGACTGATTTCTCTGAGATTTTTCACTCTGCTAGATAAAATTAGGTTCCTTAGAATTATAAAAAATTGTATACCTTACAGTTCAAAAATTTTTCAACTATTATTTAATAAAATAATAAGAAATAATAAATATTTATAAAAGCAATTTTTTTTTGCATGAAATTATCTTTAGACAAATGAATATTATAATAGTGCGAAATTTTTTTTTCGTTTCGCTTAAAAAGTTCTCAAAATGTAGCAAAAAACGAAGAAAAAAACCGCTGTCTCTTGACTAAACTATTGGCACCATATTTTCCCGATTGTGGCTATACTTTGAGATCAGAAATCATATTACAAGGCATATATATATATGAAATATCGGGGATCCACACCGATATTTTTTAATTAATTAAGAGTCAAAGCAGCATGATTAACGAGTCCAGTTTCGGCATAATCTTTTATTTTACTAAACGATGATGAAATAGCAATTTCACCCCTCTCCAGCCGGGAGAGGGAGAGACAGAGAGAGTTTCAGTCAGATCTGACGGAGTTTATTTTGTAAGCATTAAATACCAAAAAGCCACGCAAAAACCATTGTTCTGCGTTTTATACGATAATTAAAATGGTTAAAAAGGGCAGTCAAATGCATTTCTTGTATTCCTACGCCTCATCGCAAATCATTTAATACTCATAGAAAATCGTTTAATCCTTCCTTATGGAAGTGAAAGATCTTAAAATAACTTCTCTTTTGAAATATAAATCTAATTATTATTCATTGGTATGTTTTCAACCTTGGAGTCCCAAAATAGAAGACCTACACTTATCCTTTACCAAAGATATTTTATGAAAACGACAGACTTTTAATGCTTTTATTAATACAAAAGTATTTAGAATTTTTGTATTATATATACAAAACACATTTTGTATTATATATACATACACACATACATACATTATATACCTTGTAACAATGGAATTTTCGTTAAAAATCTTGCTATTAAGTTAGGGAAAGAGAACAGAAGTGAATTTTAACACATTTAAATTAAGCTGTTTGGAATGCTATTTATAATCTAATAAATTTTAATGCTTTTAAAAAATATAGTTGGAAGGCATTAATAGTTTTCTTAAAAAAGAAAGAAATTAAGTTGAATAAAGGCAAAGGTCACCCTTTGAGGAGAATTGGTCCAAATGCATACCTGCCAACTTTTACGCATTTGGCGTAAAATTTTATTTCTATATTTAAAGTGGTAGCAAAATTTATGCTTTCTGTATGCTCCTAGCATTTATAAACTTACTTCATAATTTAATTGACCACCACTATTTTTAAAAAAATTAAACATATTTATAAGTATGTAATACTGTAGTGGCAGTCCACCGAAGATTCATCAAAATACAGCATATGTTTCTGCATAAAATTGCAATTTAAATTACATTTTACTACCACTGGGGAAAATCATCCTCAAAAGGATTAAAAGTTGGCAGGTATGCAAATGAGAGTAAATTTTGTTACGTCTATTCTCCTAGATAGATTCCCAAATTCGTGGAACTTAGGAAAGCATTAACTCTGTAAACATCAAAACTGAAGAAAATCAAAAACTGGACGTTAACGAAGGTGAAGTGTTCTTACCATTTTATTATCACTCCAAAATATTATTAAATTAAGTACAAACTGTATTCCTAAAATTTACATGAATTCAAAGTCTTTAAATTTGATGATAACATCATGAAACAGCTGTCACCACTTTTTAAATTGTTGCTAACATACCATGCTTTTTAGAAAATCATGGATATCACCCTGACCAAGAGTTCTAAGTCGAGAAATGGCTAATTGTGATGAATGATGTAGATTTAACCCTCCCGAAAATCAGAGAAATAGTTCAACTATCGGCATTTCTACGCTTCAACTCTTCTGCTAAGAGGTAGCAGTTTTTCAATACAAGAATGATAATGATGGAAAACGCCATAATTAATTCATTTCAATTATATATAAATTAAATTTACTTTTTTAAAGTGGTAATTACTAATTTTTAATAATTCCTATGTAAGATTAGTCAATAAACATTCCAGAAAAGTAAGTAAAATTGATGTATAACATATATCATTGCTATTTGAACAATGCTTCAAAATAATGCTATTTCGTTTTATTTTCATTCATTAAGTAACATCCAAATTTGCTTTCTCATTATTTTATTTCTTATTAAGTGCCACCTCTCAGCAACCGCCCTGATTGCTCCGAATTCAACATTGTTTTGTTTGTTTTTTGCTTTAAAGTTGATATTTAAAACAAAGAGCATTTTCTTCATAAAATACATGATAAATGCGATCGTGACGAAATATGCTTATTTCAATAAAATAAAATAAAAACATACTTTTTTTAAAGAAACATGTCTTTTTTATTCCACAGATGCATTTTTTAGCCCTAAAATAGGATGGTTGACAAAGTTTTGAAAAGTTGGCTTTTATAGTTTAACCGCAATAACGTTTCAAAAATTTTTTACTATAATGTTATTGTAATGTGTTGCGTTTCAGTCTTATATCTTTAAAAAAGTCGTTAAATATTAAAAATTTTTTCACAAAACGTTATAAGCCCTTAGTCCGGAATGAAATAAATATTTATTATTCCTATTCCTAGTGTTTTGATTTTATTGGCGAAGCGGCCTTTATCCAATTCATCTGGAATTTTAACACTGTTTTGGTTGAAATATGTATTATTAGGAAATTTAGATAAATTAAAATAATTTTTATTAATTAATTTCCTAATGATGAATAAATTATGCTTTTTGCGAATAATGTGCTATTTTCTTAACTGTTGTGAGTTTGTAACAGTTACTCATGATTGTTTGGACTAGTTTAGCCTATCTAAAACTATCTACTTATTCTGGAAACGGAGCAAAGCGTTAATATGCAGTTAAGGTCGCAGTTTTATGGAAATAAAAAGCGTTTGTTGTCTAAGTTTTTAATATTCAAAAACTTACTCCAATGCTGCATTATCTGAACTCATAATTTGCTAAAATTGAGAATCATTATGTATCAAAAATTAAAAATATCGTGTGAAATGCAACTTTATTGCAATTAAATTGTGGTGACAGACACTTTTAAAGAGCAAGCGTAATTACCTTTAATCTACAAGTTTTACTATTTTAATTCGCTCCCAATTTATTAAAACTTATGCAGAAGGTGGAGCGGTAGGCATCCCTGAGTAAGATTAGCCATATATGTCCGCAACTTAAGCTATTTCAATTCCTCTGCTAGTAAGTAGCAGTTTATTTATTTAAAAAAATTACGAGAAGGAAATAAATTCATCGCTACCAATTCTTCCGGTTTTGCCGGAAGATTTTATTTTCATATTTAAAGTAGTTGCGAAATGCATGTTAGTTTTGATATATAACAATAACTTTCAATAATAATAACTATAATGTAACTTTTCGAATTATAATAATAATTACAAATAATTACAATAGATGCAGAGATGCCAACTGCTCCGGACACGCCATAATAATTTAATAAACGGTAAATAACTACAACCTAAACTTTGACAATGTTTCGTACCTGCCAACTCTTCCGGAAGATTTTATTTTCATATTTAAAGTGGTAGCAATATTCAGGTTATTCCAATTAACTTTTTGATTTATAATGATAATTATTAATGAGTTTGACCACCACTACATATAAATAATTGCAATAAATATATAAAAGCGTAATAATCCTTGCACAAGCGAATTTCAACGAGATCAAAATATAAATATATTTTTGAATCAGATTGTTTTTCGTTTATTGTTTTACAACCACTCTGAAAATCCATTCTCAGAAAGAGTGTAAGTTGGCAGGTATGATATTTGACTATTTTTGCTTGTTTGTTAAATGGTATAGCATGGGCCAACTATTCGTTCGTTCGTTGTAGTGGAACTGGGCGTCTGAGGCCTTACTGCCCTTTTCCCATTCATCTTGAAGTTAAACTTAGAAACATACATGACAAAATTAAAGTTTGGGGAGCAAATGCATACCTGCCAACTTTTAATCCCTTCCATTATGATTTTTCCCAGTGGTATTAAAATGGAATTATAATTTCAATTTTAAGACGAAAAATACGTTGTATTTGAAAATGCTTAAGCTGACAACCATGGTAGTAGCACATATTAATATATATATGCTTAATTTTTTAAGAATAGTGGTGATCAAAATCATTTAAAAATTAAGTTTATAAAAGAAAAATGGGCGAGTTAAAGGATTGTGAGGATGAGCTAACTATCATGAAGTGGTGAATTATATAAGCCTGCGAATTATTTAGAAAAAGTGGTAGATAAAAGTCTACTAAATTGAATTTATTAAACCAAGAATTACAATTGATTAACTACCACTTCAAAATATTTATTTGCTGTCCGGAGCAAGTTGGCATCTCTGTAGATGTAAAAAGCATAATAGTGTTTAAGATATTGGATTTCAACCACTACGTTTTTTATTAAATAATTTGATGTGTAGTTGATTTAAAAACCAAAGCTGTCAGAGTTTTTGCCAACATTTTAAGAACCTCTCATTGCTAAAGAACTGAGACAAAGTGGCGTTGTATATGAACTTTTAAATTATTTATATGTAGTAGTGTGGTAAATAAGATTAACTTTATTAGATATAATACATAAATTTAGTTACCACTAGAATAAATATCTCTAAAAAAGCTTAGAAAGTTAGTAGCCCAGGGTGGTCCTAAAATATGCGTCAAAAATGTAAAGGTAGGTAGAGGGAACATAAATAAGCATATTTCGGACAGGAATGTGTGTGCGGTAATGGCACATTAAAGCACTACCTTGTAAAGCAGTATGAATCAAAGGAAACTGAAAAGACAAAAGAAAATTCGATTCCCTACTGGCTCAAGTCGGCATTACCGCACACACAATCCTATACGAAATATACTTATTTAGGTCCCCTCCACATACCTTTGCATTTTTGGCATATATTTTAGGACCACCCTGTATAATTGAGAAAGACTTGTTTTCGCTAATTGTTTTACTACCAGCTAGAAAATCCATTCTTAGAAAGAGTGAAAAAAAAAAGCCAGAAATGTAAATTATTGTTTATAATTATTTTTTTTTTGAAAAGTGGTAAATATTAATTTTTATAATTCTTTTTATTTAATGGAGGATTCGTGAACAAACATTCAAGGAAAGAACGTAAAAATGATATAAAACTGGTAGTATATCAAATTAGAAAATATCATTCATCTTTTGCGAAACAGCAAATTTGGGTTGCAAATATTAATCAGGCAACTGCGACCTCAGACTATGTATTCTTAAAGAAAATACTTTATTGCTCCTTTATCTCTTGGTTTCTTAAGCAGTAGTTATCGCTAAAAATTAGTGAAAGTTAGGAAGTAAATAGTTTTGCAGCTAAACTTTTTTGCCTAGTGGTTTGCAACATTTCTGAATTATGTATTGACAGCCTGGCAACACTTCACCGGAAAAGGTTAAACTTTCCTCCCATGTAAAGTTGGGCCTTGTTAAAGAAGTAAGAATTTAAATTGCTGTTGTGAAGGTAATCAATTTTTATATCTTAATGTAAGTCTTCATTGCGTATTTTGATTTTGTCAATTTTTCAAGCAGAGCAGAAGGCAGTGATTTTCAACCGTTTTTTTTGTTGCGGCACACTTTTAACGATTTCGAAATTTGACGGCACACAATGAAAAAAATTTGATCAAAAGATGTTTAATTACCTATTTTACACTGTGTTAAATAGTTTGTGATAATAGTTTTGAATGTGAAATAAAATAATATGTACTACAAAAGCACATTTATTAAGGGATTAATTATTTCTTTCGACCAATTTTTTATTAGTTAGTAACAGTTATTTATTTTTTTGCTAGTTATTAATTGTTAGCTTGTTTTCTATAGTTATTAACTGTTAGTTTTTTTTACATTAACTGTTATTTTTTTGTGATTTCTTGTTAACTAGTTTTTTTGCTAATTATTAATTGTTAGCTTAATTTTTGTTAGTTATCCTTTGTTAATTTGTTTTTTATATATTTGTTTTTTTAGTTATCCTTTGTTAATTTGTTTATTAATTGCATAGCTTACTTTAATGATTAGCTCTTACAACATTTTTTAAAATTGTGTGTCATATACAATTTAAACACTTCCATCTTATTTTAAGATTGTCAGAGACAATACAATCGCCGACAAAGATGTTCACGCGGTTAAAGCGTGGAAAAATTATAAAAAGTATATATATATATATATACACACTTTTCTTTATTTTAAACTTTACTCATAATAAAAAAAAGCATTATAATTTTTATTGTATCATTTCTAATATTTGGCGGCACATTTTAAGAATTTGGCGGCACACAAAAGTGCCGCGGCACAGTGGTTGAGAATCACTGACAGAAGGTATGTTTAACCAGGCAGACTATGCATATGTATCTTATCATGCCTAAATAGAGAAACCTTTTCCCTTTAAGTATAAAATAAATTCTTCCTGCAGCACCAAATCAATTTGTAGCTTTGCAAGATTTCGAAACGATTTCACGAACTGCTTTGAATGACATAATATGAAAGCAATTTAAAATTTGGTTGAAACTACTTATTCGAAAGGACGTTCTAGAGTTCTTGGAACATTCCAAAGCCAGATGCACGATAAAACATTCTAAAGTTCGGCATTTTAGATATTTTTTTATACGACCTTCAGTTTATTGTATGTTTAATCACGATACCGAAGAATTTTTTGAGTTTTCGTAAATTAACGATAAAAGAGAATTGGTACTTCTTTCTTTTATCGTAACTGATCAGCATTGACGTTTTCTACGCTGAAGAGAGAAAGATTGATTAAAAAAAAACAATGCTAACTATTACAAAATTAGCCTGTAAAGGAAAAAGAAAGATAAACCATTGAAAGCAGTCTTAAAAATGACGCAATAGATTGAAGATATTTTAATGAATGAGCGCGTTACATGCTTTCATGGTCATAAGGCTTGTTCTGATTGTGCTCGCTTTCAAGAGATAATTGATATTATCGTAGTTAAGTAAAAATAATCTGTATGTAATTCAGATATTTCCCTATTTATACATTCTACTGTTAAGCATACCTGCCAACTTGTAAGGTAGCTGAAAAAGATTTTGCAAAGTGGTAGTAAAACAATTCTGATTGTGCTCGCTTTCAAGAGATAATTGATATTATCGTAGTAAAGTAAAAATAATCTGAATAAAATTTATATATTTCCCTACTTATACATTCTACGGCTAAGCATACCTGTCAACTTGTAAGGTAGCTGAAAAAGATTTTGCAAAGTGGTAGTAAAACAATTCTGATTGTGCTCGCTTTCAGGAGATAATTGATATTATCGTAGTTAAGTGAAAATAATCTGAATATAATTTAGATATTTCCCTATTTATACATTCTACGGTTAAGCATACCTACCAACTTGTAAGGTAGCTGAAAAAGATTTTGCAAAGTGGTAGTAAAACAATTCTGATTGTGCTCGCTTTCAAGAGATAATTGATATTATCGTAGTTAAGTAAAAAGAATCTGAAAATAAGTTAGCTATTTCCCTATTTATACATTCTACGGTTAAGCATACCTGTCAACTTGTAAGGTAGCTGAAAAAGATTTTACAAAGTGGTAGTAAAACAATTTAATTTAAGTTTGAAATATTTTCTAAAAATTAAACTACTTACTCATTTAAGAGCTAAGTAAATTAGAACATTACATTAGAACATAGCTCAAATGTCAGGGCGCTGCCAAGAAGCGGCATTTACTGATTCATCGGATTTTTTAGACATTTTATAGGGGAATGTGTGAAGTGGGAGTAGAATTGGGGGGTGAGGGGGTGCCCAGAACCAAACAGTAAAGTCATGAGAAGGGAACCAGTCGGTTGAACATATGATTAAATAGCTAAAAAATTAAACTATTTAGATTAGAATATAAAAATATTTACAGGGGTCAGAATAATATTAACATTTACGCAGGTGTAGTATTATATTAGTATATTATAATAATTAAACTAAATTATTCGACACACTGTAGTGTTCTAATAATTACATGTTTTGCACGGGTTTATATGCAATACTTTTATATGGGTTTTTATTTAGGAGATTTTTATATACTTCCTATTTGCATTAATACATTATTTTTTTTAACATATTGCTTTACAATATTAACCAATAGATACACGAACATAAACAAGTTAAAACCGGTTTCAGACGCGTAAAAACAATAAAGCTGTATAGTTTCACCTAAAAATTAAGATTTTACATAGAATCTTATAGTGCGTCGAGTAATATGACCAAGGACCGTAGCTTTCAGATATTCAGTTCTTAAAAACTTAAAATTTATTACATTGTAATGAAATTTATTCGAATCTCTTCTAAGGGGCCGGGATAGCCTGGTCGGTAGGGTACTGGGCCCATATCTAAGAGATGGGCCCATATCTCCATGTTCTCACAACAAATCAATACCTCTGGGNTTTTTATATACTTCCTATTTGCATTAATACATTATTTTTTTTAACATATTGCTTTACAATATTAACCAATAGATACACGAACATAAACAAGTTAAAACCGGTTTCAGACGCGTAAAAACAATAAAGCTGTATAGTTTCACCTAAAAATTAAGATTTTACATAGAATCTTTTAGTGCGTCTTATAATATGACCAAGGACCGTAGCTTTCAGATATTCAGTTCTTAAAAACTTAAAATTTTTATTACGTTGTAATGAAATCTATTCGAATCTCTTCTAAGTGTATAAAAATAAAAACATTAAAAAAAGCACTTTTCAAGAAACGATATACAATTACACAATAGTTTTTATATAGTGCGTGATGCAAGGCGTTTGAATATAATGAAGTAAACAATGAGTCCTATAAGTGTGTGTGCAATGGAAAATACAGGAAATGATACAAACTATGACTCGTTCCACCTTTTTTAATCATTCCGTGTGGAATGAAAACAATGCAGAGCAAGGGTGTATCTCAATGGATGTTTGTATAATTAAGGTTACATTTACTTTCGCAGGTTCGCAATTCGTGTTTTAATCTTTCTAAGGATTTCTGGGCCTTTTTAAAACTGAGCTACATAAGAAAAACGGTAAATTAAATAAGGTTTAAGAAAGTAAACCAGAAAAGTTAAATAAAACTGTTTTTATAATTATGATATTTACGACATTAAACTTGAAATATCGAAAAGTCCGCTCAAAATGCATTTTTTTTTAATTAAAATAACAAATAAAACAGGGGAACTATAAATACGGGTAATTATTGATTATTTCCAGTGACAGAAAATCGGGAATTTCAAGTGATTATTAAGTATTTAAAAATTATTAATGTGGGAAAAAGGAGGAAGAAACTGAGTAATATATTTTCAACTAATTTTTTTCACATTCTATGAATAGCGTAACTGGGAGGAAGTTAGGGGAAATAAAACCTCCCCAAACGTTAATTAAAATAATATCGTTTCCGTTGTTTATATGAAGTCCAAATATGAACTTTAAAAAATCAAAATTGTACGAAGAATTTGGAAAAATTCGAAGAAAACGTATCTAAAAGGATAGTGGAACATCTTTACAGATTTTCAAAATAATCAAACAGTCGAACACTAAAATAATATTTTCTAGGGAATGCCCATAATTTTTTTATGAATTAGCGAAAAACTATTTTCTTATTCCATTATTATAATTATGTTAATTATTATACAATAATGAATTATGATAACAAAGTTTTGTAAAAAAAAATAATACATAGGAATTTTTGTAATAATTACCTCCACGTGGTGTGCACCGGAAAATCTTTTAAATAGTTTCTAACTTAAAAAAAAGATGGGAAAAAAAACTTTGAAAAGAGGTAAATTAGTAAAATGGTAATAAGAATCATTACAATTACATCGGAAAGTTTTGCATTTTTGGTAAAACTTTCAAAATTTCAATATCTGAAAGGAGCCGTGGAATAGAGAGTTCACTTTCCAATGAGGCAAACCGGGTTCGAATCCCTGCGATGACTGTTCGATACGAATACCGCAACCGGCTCGCACCGACCACATTGCTGACATAAAATATCCTCAGTGGTAGACGGATCATGGGTTAGAGTCCCCTTGCCGCCGGCTAACCATGGGAGGTTTCATGGTTTTCCTCTCCATGTAACAACGCAAATGTGTTAGTCCCATCAAAAAGTCTTCCACGAAGGCGAATTTCTCTGAATACTTGATCCAAGAGTTTCCTTGTCTTCTGGATTGGGTTTAAAATTACAAGGCTACGGAGTTGAACATTAGTAGTAGCAAACCCAAATAATTGGGACGTCTGTTCAACTGCGGTTACGAAATATAAGACCTAACGTGTGGGGGTAAGTATGCTTACCATGAAAAATTGTGTTACAATTTAAATTACTTTCATCAAAAAAGTTAAATAAGTTTTTTTTTTCATAAAATTTCCAAAAATATTTTAATATACCCTTACTAGAAATAAAAATTAAAACCCCGTTGTAGGGCTGACATATTTATCAAAGAATCTATTTATTTTGCGATGAATTCACGTATAACTAAATAAATTTCTTTATAATTAAAAAAATCCAGCGTTGAAGTTTAAATTAGAAATAACGGATGATTTATGGATGTTGACTTATAGTTAGAGAGTTCAACTATAGCTTGAAATCGATACTAAAATAATATTTTTTAAAGAACATTTTAACTTTGCGATTGTTCTATTTTTAGAAAAGTAGATAGCGTCAGGTGAGGAACAAGGTTAGTAACAGCTATCAAGAGAATGACGTTATCGGCTACAAATGACGTTATATCCTGAGAATTTCGAATTCGTGTCATTTATTAATTTCACTTTCATTTACTATATATGGAAAATTGATACTATATATAATAAATATTTCCTGAAATAAATATTTTTTTTAAAAAAAAACTGATATGTTTTAAGAAGAAACATTATTAACGATCTAACTGCATTAAAATAGTAAAATACACTTTAAAATAACATTATCTCCCTCTACAGAATAAAAAAAAAAGTAGATACAGATGGGTGCAGATGGGTTTTATTTTATATCATAACTGTCGATGAAAAGTCGATCCAATTTTGAGTTTACAGATACCTATGTTCAACTCCGTAGCTTTGAAATTTTGAACCCAATCCAGGAGACAAGGGAACTCCTGAATCGAAAATTGGGAGAAATTTGCCTTCGTGGAGAACTTTTTGATGGAACTAACCAGTATTTGCGTTACATGGAAAGGTAAACCGTGAATACCTCCCACGGTTAGCCTTACAGCAATTGAACTCTAATTCATGACCCCTCTACCACTGATGATATTTTACGTCAGCATTGTGGTCGGTGCGAGCCGGGTGCAGAATTCGCATCGACCAGCCATCGCTGAGACTCGAACCTGGGACACCTCATTGGGAGGCAAGTTCTCTATCTCCAGATTCACCTCGACAAATGTGTACAGGAGATGTACAAAAATATGTAAACACTTCTAAACTTTTTAGCAAACCAATTTTTCTTTCAGCGGCAAATGTTTTGGATGATTTTTCATGGCAAAATTGTTAGCACAATCTGAAACATCATGCTCTTAGAAATGGTGTTCTTTTTACCCATACGAAATTCGGATCGACTAAAATGAGGAGAGAAAGTCAATTGCTCATTTCTAGCTTTAATATCATCAAATTTTGAACTATTGCTATAGGATTGTCGATATAAAGATACTAATGCTTTTGAAATTATAGTACTATTGATACGTTGAATGCCATAGGGATCACCGGTGACCGACGAAGCCAAGATTATTAGAAACACGAGTAAATTTTTATATTATTATCGTTGCTAAATTGGTTTGAAGAAAGTAATGCAATATAGAACACACAAAAATAGTTTTATTTATAAACACAGAGATGCCAACCTGCTCCGGACAGCGAATGAATATTTTCAAGTGGTAGTTTTTTAATTGTGATTATTGGTTTAATAAATTCAGTTCAGTGGATTTTAATCCACCACTATTTCTAAACAATTCGTAGGCTTATATAATTCTTCACTTTTTTAACTGAAAAGTCATGCTAAACCTCTTAAAAAACTAACAATAAAGGTCAAATTTGCAAATTTAGTTTGTAGTTATTTACCTTTTGGCCAGACGGGCAAGCCATGTAAAATTAGCGTGGCATTCAACATGTTAAAAAAAAAAAAAAGCTTTTATGTTCTTACGCTAATGTTGATCGAGTAAATTCTGAAAAAATGGCTCTTCTAAATTCTTAAAAAGAACACCATTTCTAAAGGCTCCCAGCAAGATCTTTCAAACTGTACAAACAGTTTTGCTACGTAAAATATTCCCTAATATTTGCTTGCTAAAGCATTTGCTACACTTCGATACAATTCTATGTAAGAAAAATTGCTTACGTTACGTTTACATAGACTTAGTACGGAAGTGTTTCCATATTTTTGTCCTACTTCTGTGTATCATAATACTCCTAATGGTCCTTCAAATTACATAAAATGACATTAACACCTTTACTAACACATATTTGTTGATAAATTAATTAAAACGAATGCAGAGCGCCATCATTATAGAACTGGTCGTTTTTATCTTATGACAGTAACATGATTTCAATACTAGCTTTTACCTTGGTTACGCAAACCAATTATATTTATTAAAAAGCATTTGTAATGAAAAAATCCATTATAGATAAAGAATAATCCATTGCAAGGAAAGCAAATACTTTTCTAACTTAAAGTGGTAGCGTAGCTAAACCAACAATTTCGGCTCCAAGCTTAAATATATAGCCATTTTATAAATCAGAGCATTTTCGACAGTCTTCAGTCTTTAACGGATAAATCATACACACCAAAACATATCATTAATTCAATTAATTTTAATTTCTGATGTGGTAAGTTCTCACGAAGCTTACTTACTGCTACCAACAGAGAGACGTTATTAGATCATTTTCTTAGTATTCCTTAAAAATGAAAAATATAAAATAACCATATAAAAGATTTTGCTTTACAAAAAATGAAGATGGAACCACAATTTGTTTTCACGTTTTAATTTGTTTTTAGTCCTTCAAAACTAAAACAAACAAATTTTCTATTGCTTTAAAAATGAGATAATTTAATGCAATTTAAAATAACGCATTTTATTCTTAATCTAACTAAATGCAATGCAAAAGAAACGAGATTTTGGAGAGACATCTAAGAAGAAAACATCGAGAAAGACATCTATATCATAAAAGAAACGAGATTTTGGACGAGACATCTAATACTGCCACCAGGGTTGGCGAGTCGGATACCCTAGTCCTAAAAATTTAATAAAAATTAGAATATAATGTTCGACGTTTTTAGAAGGCAGTAGGCTTCACGCAATAAAAAATTTCGGTTAAGATTACATAATAATTTTTTAACTTTCCTACAGAAAATTTCTGCTCTCTAAAACTACTGAAATTTCCTGTTAAACTACATCGTAATCTGTCTAAAGAGCCATTTTTCTTTTAACAAATAAAATCTGTAACCATCATTGTATGTGTTGGGTACAGTGTTTTTCAGTTTTGAATATGAAAAACTTTGGCAACAAAACGGCATTAAATAATTTGATACATTGAAACAGATGTCGACCTGAATGTATTGACCGTATCGTGGGCAAGGAAGAACCTGGTTTCGAATCCCTCATCGGGAAGCCTGAACCTATAACAGTGGGGGGGAAATTCCCCGAGCCTAACGTGATGGTTTTCGATACCTCAAAAATCGTGGAAAATCACGCAAAAAGTGGCATAATTTAATAACTAATCAAAACTTTTAAAATCTGTTTCACAATGCAAATCAGAGAGTATAAGAGATGCCAACTGCTCCGGACACGCCAAAATAATTAAAAAAAATGGGTAAATAACTACAAAGTAAATCTTGCTAATATTTGACAATTTGTGGCTCGCTTTTTAAAAGGTATAGATTGACATGAGTACTATAAAGTGGTGAATTATATATGCCTACGAATTATTTAGAAATAGTGGTGGATAAAAATCTACTAAATCGAATTTATTAAACCAAGAATCACAATTGATAAACTACCACTTTAAAATATATATTTGCTGTCCTGAGCAAGTTGGCGTCTCTAGAGTATACAGCTACTTGCATGTCAAATTTCTCACCTGTACCCTGACCGATAGAAAATACCTGATGTGCACAGGTATTTTCTGTACTGTTTTGTAACAGAAAATTTCTGTCAACGTGTTTTTTCCGTATCACGTCTTTCAACTTAGATGCCATAAATTTTCCGTAACGTGTTTTTTCCGTATCACATCTTTCAACTTAGATGCCATAAATTTTCCGAAACGTGTTTTTTCCGTATCACATCTTTCAACTTAGATGCCAGAAATTTTCCGTAACGTGTTTTTTCCGTATCACATCTTTCAACTTAGATGCCATAAATTTTCCGTAACGTAACAGAATTTCTTTTACAGTGAAATTGAAACAAGAGATAATTGAAACAAGAAAAATACTTCAATCTTATATTTATTTTGGAAATCAATCACATGCTTTATTTTGAAACATCGAAATCTTATTATTATCAAAAGGTATATCAACCTATTAAAGTTTACTGACCGTCTTAAAGTGTTGACATTAAACATTTTACATTTTAAACCAATTAAAGATTAGAAAACACTTTTTTCTCAACCGATTTTTTTTGATGAAGTTTGCAGTCTGTCCTCGAAAGAAAAGATAAGATTACTAGACGAAAACCTTAACCGAAGCATGTGATATGGCTACGTTGCCAGAACCTTGTGCAATAAAGAATCGTTATAAACCCCGACTGAAATAAATAAAAAAATTAAAAATAAAAAGAGAAATATCGTTTTTATTGGCAGTGTTATCAATGAAACTTTCTTCAAACAGTTATTGCAATACTTTTACGATTAAATTTTATGTTTCTATACTCGTTTCACGATCTTAAGACAATCAAATTTCTGATTGTTCCAATTTTTTCACCTCTTTGCGCAATATTTTTACATATGAATACAGTGTGGAAATGATATTTCTAGAATTCAGCAATTAATATTATTTACGGCATATTTTTTTTAAAAATAAAATTAATAGAATTTTTAAATTAATGTATACTTTTCGAGAGAATGGGAAATTTTTTTTCGGCAACAAATTGAAAGAGATTCTGAGAAAAAGTTATACTTTATGTTTTATGTTTTGGGACAATCATTTGTAATCAAAAATATTGGGTCATCCGAAAAGTTCGTGACTATTTTTGATAGATGGAGTTAGATCCCAAAGGTTCGTTAAAAATATTCAATTGCTGACAACATTTATTTCTATGAAATGTATGTATTGTTTTTAAAAATGGATCATAAAATTTTGTTGCTCATCATGAAGACTTGGAAACTTATTGTATATAAGTCTGAGAAAGGCCACATGAATATTATTTAAATTAAAGTACTTGCGGAAGTTGGAAAACTTCAAATTGCTACCACATGAATATTTTTGCAGACTTTTGGGAGTTTCGCCTATCGAAAATCGGCACAAACTTTCTGGACGACCTAAAAATTTAGAATTGTTTGGGCTCTGTTAACACGGTTACAGCACAGATGATTAAGTCAAAAGGTACAAAATATTTTAACAAAAATAAAGAAGAAAAAAATGAGTATAAAAAAAAACTCAGAGCGAATTCATATTATTTTCTTTAAAAAAAAGCAACTAAATTTCTGAAAATAGCTTCAACACGTGAAGCTAAAAGCAGTGTAGGGCTCAGTTTTGAATTTACAATATAAACACGAAAATTAAAGTTTATTATGTAAGCAAATCTTGCGATATTATAAGTTCCAACTAAGGAATTATAATAGAAAGGGTTAAAATTATAAAACTTTTTATGTAGGATCAGTACTTGAGTAACTTTCTTTAACTCTTATAAAATATTAAATATTTTAAAGAATTCAGTGGTAATAAGAATATATCCATTTTGCTCTTTTTTTAGAGGACTATTACCATTCCTTATTCAAAGCTAATCTATGCATAGAATCTGTGAACTTTCTATATATGTCTTGACTATTTATAAGTTACATTAGTCACAAAAAGTTTACTTTTTTTTAAAATAAAGGTAGAGATGAGCTTTTTTTTATTATCAATACTTTTAATTAATCGATTAAATTAACCCCTTGGGGACGGGTGATTCATAAAAGCATTCGTACAAAATCAGAATCAGGATGTAAATAAATAAAAAACGGTAACTTAAATTTAGGCGTTGCTAATTTGACAGACTTACTTTGCCTTTACTTTCATTACTATTAGTTTAATCATAGATACAATCAATGTTAGTTCAAAGTATAACTAAATAATTTTATTTTGAACAAAGTAATGATTAATTAAATAAATCAAACAATTATAACCCTGCCCACAAATAAACTGCTAAAGAACTACTTTGGTTACCAGTTTTATCTTTTTACCCTGATTGATACGGTTTTACGCTGGCACGTATTTGTGACTGTCGGCGCGAAAGGGTTAATAGACTATTTTTTCTTTATAATAAATACTTTAAATTAATCGGTGCCCTGCTGAGATAACTAAAGAAGAAAGAAGAATATTAAATTTTAATTATCAATAAAAGCTAATATTAAGAAATTTTTAGTTTCTTTAAACAGGGTTCCCGCGGTCCTTGAAAAATTTTAGCTGTCGTCGTAAATTTGGCTTACTGCTAGAAGATACTTCGTATTTTAATATACTACTTGATCGTAACGAGTTACAAAAGTTGGAATTTTCATGTATATATACTTTCCTTATTAAAAAAAAAACTTTTAGTGGTGGTTACACAGAAATTAAAATATCGAAATTCGTTTTATTTTCGTAACCGCTTTTAACAATTTTCAAGGCCCACGGGAACTTTGCAATAAGAAAATTCATAACAGTGATTAATTTTTTTCAGATGCGTACGAACGTTGTTTATATAAGAATCGCCATCAAAAATCCCGAAATTCTTAAAAATATCCAAAATCTACTAACACCCATAAATCATCGATTCATATCCTGCCCGACTATAAAAACAAAGAGACATTAGAAAATAAATGCTAACGCAGTTTTTGGATCCAAAGTTTCCTTTTTATGAGTTTTTTAATATATGTCAGGGTCATGTATTTATCGGAACACCCAAAGGTTCAAGAATGTTTTGATTTCAGGGTATTTATCTGGTTAAACGAACCTTAAGTAGATTTTTTTAAAATTAAAAGTTTTCCCTGTGAATATCAAGGTTACAGTGAGTACTGTTTAAGCACCACTTAGGAAACCATATCTAGTTTGACTTGTTAGAGAACTGATGAGATCACTTATCAATTTAAAAGAAAACAAGGATGAGTAACCCTGTTGAATATGAATTACAAAAATTGGGAAAGTGAGTTACCGCAGTCAATACTTTGAAAACAAAGAAAAAATTTTTGTTTCTGTTTTATTCGGTTGTAGCTGAAAAACTAGTTTTATGTATCCTAGTCTTGGGCGTTATTTGAATTTTAAACTAAATCTTATTAATTTATTTTAGCCGCAAAATTTATTTTAATGAAACTTATTTTAGTCACAAAAAAATTGCTAATGCCACAAAGTTGCATTTGATATGATACTTTGAATTTTTAATATGTAATGGTGGAAAAATTACTTAAAATGAAAAATACTAAATTATAATACTGAATACATATAACATGAAATGAATAAAATATATGATAATGAATAAAATATAAAACTTAATGAATAAAAATACTGAAAAATACTAAATGAATATACTTAAATTTCATTATCAGTATCTTTTTACAAATTTAATAATACAATAGTTTATTTATTTATTTATTTGTTTTACAAAATGGAGCAAATTTGCATATCTGTATTACTACTATGTTTCATTTGTTAAAAAGAAAGATAATTTTACTACCACTATTTAAATATATAAATAAAGGGGTGTAACTTGAAATTCAGTCAGCCTCAAATTTAAATATTAGCAAGATGATAATTCACTGAACTGAACTGTATTGATTACCTGGGTTCCTGAGGCCGCTTGCGGCCCTTTTTCCATTAATCTTTAAATTAATATGAATTTTGTAGTGTTTCGATGAGGCGGTGGAATGCAAATGAAGTAATGATAATTCACTAGTCCTAGTTGTTCATTAGTCCTAGCCTTGTCTGGGCACCGGGAACGCGAAACGGCCCATTCATCGCGAATTTAAGTTCAGTTTGTGTTGAGTTTTTACGATCAGGAGGCAGTGAGGTTGCTGTATATACACTTCAAGCAGTTAGCTTGAGTCATTAAAAATAGATGAAAATAATAAAAGCATCTTGCTCTAAACTAGGTATGCTTCAAAAATGTTAGTTGTAGATGAGTAAAAATATGTCGGCACGAGAAAGCTCCTTCAATATTTAAATATTTACATTTCTGATTGAGACCGAGTTCAGCAACTGTGAATTTTTTTTGTAAAATTTTAATCTTTATAATAATATATACATTCATTCGTTCGATGTAGTGGAACTGAGCGTCTGAGGCCATTACGGCCTTTTTCCCATTTTTCCTGAAATTAGACTAAGAAACATGCATGACAAAAAAAAGTGTTTGGGGCGCAAAATGTAGTTCGTGAGAGGAAAAAAATGGCACTTTGCCTTTATTAGGTAATAACAAAATTACAAGTAATAAAAAGTACATGAAAAAAGGTAAAATTAAAGTACAATGAGAAAATAAACACTAATGAATATTTGCAGTTTGGGAATATATACTAAGGGGGGACGAGTTAAAGCAATGTGAGGATGTGTGTAAGTAGGTGTGGCTCTGTTAAAGTAGAGAAGAAGTTACAGGGATTATCTTACCCCTGATCAAATTCAGAGGGTTAATAATATGTACCAATTTTGAAAAGTTATTTTATTACTTTTTCTAAAAGAAAAAGTGGTAATAAATTTGCTGCATTAATTTACCTATTTTTGATATAATTGAAATACCTGCAACTACTAAATCATGAAATATTATTGATCATTTTTTGTTTTAATAGCACTATTCTGGCTTATTTAATAGAGCATCCATGAGTCCCTTAAAATTGTTATAGTGGCAGTAAATTTATCATCAAAACAGTTGAAATTCACCTAATAGCAACCACTAAACTGCTCTAAATTTTAGACGCCTTCGTAATATAACTCTTTATATGTGTTTGGGGTATCGAGTGATTGTGGAGATCAAGATCGTTTCACGATAAAAGAGCTGCCAACTTTCTACGCTTTCTGTGAAAATTTGTTCCAATGATAGCTATGTTTATATTTCAATGCATTATTTTTTATTCATTTAAGCTTACTTTTCACACCACTACATATAAATAATTTAAAAGTTCATATGCAACGCCACATTGATCAAGTTCCATCGTGGTAAGGCTATTAAAAAGTTGGCGAATTTACCAAAATTTCGAAAAACTTTGGCTTTTAAATTTCTACCACTCTACAAAATATTTGCTAAAAAGGTAGTAGTTGGCAGGCCTGCGATAATCTATAAAAAAAACTTGAAATAAGTGTTGTGAAAAAAATCTATCATATTTTTTCTATCATGGGTGATCATGTGAATGATATTTCCTATGAGTCAACGTATATTACTATATTAAATTACATGGTTAACGTAAATTTATAATCATTAAATTTAAAGAGTTTAAATGCCATGCTTCATATGTTTTACCCCGTAATCTATGACGGCGTTAGGAATAAATTAAAGAAAAGCTCTCATTTGTGTCAAGTGAAATAAGATGAAAACAAATCATTATGCTTCATGGAATCATTATGCTTCAAAAAACACTCTGGCTACTTTGACCAGACCTAGAATAAAATGAGCTACTAGACTCCGCCCAATCCGTACCCAAGGTTACAACTATAAGAAACATCATCCAAGCGATACTTTTTCGAAGAGCCGAAATGAAAACATCTCAACTCTCAAGGTCTACAGACGATTAGCTTCTTTTTTTTAAGTAGAACTAACGCATTTCTCTAGATCTCGGACATAAGAGAAATGTAATATTAGTGCAAGATTGTGACATAACACTGCGACATCAACAGAACCAATTCCTCAATCAGTTCTAACTTGAAAGCGCCCTGTTCCCTTATTTCAAGACTTCCTTCTGTCAAAAAGATAAAAACTGGTAGCGCAATTACTTCATTAAAAGCTTTTACCTTGGAGCAATAAAACATATGTATCATCGTGGTGAATAAATTAATAAATGGCCTCATTTAAGTATTTGTTATTATGGAGCTCAGAAATATTTGAAGTGCTTATTAACAGAATAAATTACACAATTTAAACATTAATATACTACCATTTTTTACTCATTGTTGCAATATAAAAGTTCGGGCTATAATAGCCAGAGGTGCCACCACATTTTTAAAGTTTCCCAGATGTGGCCTACCTTAATTTAAACATTAAATGCATACTACCATTTTTTAATCATCGTTACAATATAAAAGTTCGGGCTATAATAGCCAGAGGTGCCACCACCTTTTTAAAGTTTCCCAGATGTGGCCTACCTTAATTTAAACATTAATGTATACTACCATTTTTTACTCATCGTTACAATATAAAAGTTCGGACTATAATAGCCAGAGGTATCACCACCTTTTTAAAGCTTCCCAGATGTGGCCTACCTTTTAGAATTTTTTTTATGAAGATGAAATTTCTTTTTTATAATTATTTATATATACATGATAAAAATGGCTAAACAATAACTTTATTTTTTTATTTGAAAGATTAGTGTTTCATCTTAAAGTGAAACAATAAAACAAATTACTTTAGGTCAAATAATCGGTGACATATCAACTATCAAATGCGACGTTAAAGTAATTTAATAAAAAGGAAAAACGCAAGAATGAATTGTTTCTAGGGTCTTGAAGACCTCCAGAAACTGCAGGGAAAAAGGATTTAAAATACGGCGTATAAGTTAGCTGTTTCTTCTCCGTCAACAAAAAAACAGGTGCTTACAATTTTTTTCTCCCTCAGACATAAACAAATTAAAATTAATCATTACAAAACGAACACATGGACTGTATCGTCAGTGTTCCATTGTTTTCTCAAAGGAAATAAAAGCTTTTAAAGGGAACGCATTTCACGTAATTGATTTTTCGATATTTTGGTACCGGGACGTTTGAAAATTGAGAATATCTCGGAAAAATGGCGAACCTTTTTCAAATCGATAACGGAGATATATAGTTACAACTTTTTTTAAAAGCTGGTTTCAAGTAACATAATTGAATCTTAAAATTTATTTCTATCAAAATCACAAATCGTGTAAAGTGTTTCATGCTTAAAATGAAATGCTTTACGTTAGATAAAAAATAAATAAATAAATTTAGAAGTTTTATGAAGTTAGTATTAAAATTTATTCTTACAGAATTTTGATTCAACTGGCCATTTGGACGTACTAAAGCATCACAACGAGTTAAATAGCTGAAAATGACGTTTTATCTCCATGTTTGGATTATTTACAAGTCATGGTAGGCAAATTCATAATAAACCAAATTATCATATATCAATTTTGCTACCACTAAAATTTTACTACCTTTTCCCTAAAAATGAAGCTACACTACCCCGATTTAGCTTGAGGGTCGCTTCGCGAGCTTGGAAACCAGATTGTTGTAGCAATCACCCGTTCTCCGCACCAAGCTCCCAAACCGGAGCACCGTTTTGTGTATTTATCGATGATGCACTCCTTATAAGTGCTGTTTTAGAGAGAGCATATTCTCACTTCAATAAAAATATCGTGTCAATCACAACATATTAAAAAAACAAATATCTTTACTTTTATCTGAAAGCATGTAAGCATGTTTTTTACTTGCAGTACAAAAACAAAGCACTATACTTTATGGTTCATATTTTATCTTCAAACTTTAATTGTGTATTTTGATATTTATGAACACAACAATAATAAAGAATATTTGTGCTCTTATTTTGCTTGAAGAAAAACTAAGGTTTACAACAAAAAGCATAATGTTTGAGCAATAATAATAAAATATTAATATAAAAGAGCAATTAAACACAATAGCATTTTTGAACTTTAAGTGAAATTTGCCTTAATGCATTATTATTTTTATTTTGTCTTTTCCTACTGTTCGAAATTTGCGAAATTTTACTCAAAATAAAGAAAATCAGCATAAAAATAATTAAAATAAAAAAGCTGCTAATTTGAAATGTTTTGTCTAGCAGTGAATTGATCGTAAGGACATGGTTCCGAGTAGAGCACTGAAGTAAAGTATCACTGACAACTGTCAGTGAGCGGTTGGGTGACCACTTTGATCAACCTGTGAAGGGACTGAGGGTGAATGGTATCAGTTCTCGTTAAGAGGTTCGACTGTAAATGCTGGATTTCGCCCGCAGGTCGAAAGGGTACCAAAGAAGGGATATCATCCCCTTCAGAGAGGATGGCTCCCCTGCTGGCTCCATTGTTGGCAAGTCTTTAAATTATCTCAGGAATGTTTCCCAGATTGTCGCCAATAGCTCATTATGCAGCTCTAGTGCGACGTAAATAAAGCACTACTACTACAGCTAAATTGTTTTTATTTTAACCAAACATTGCGATGTTTCACTCGTTGTTAACCCCTTTGTCTTGTCACAAACTGTCACATACCTCCCCCTTCCCTACGAGTGCGACATCATTTGAATACGATCTCAAAGATTAATGCTAAGCAGACAGAATAATATAAAAATTATGTTTTATTTTCCTTAAAAAAAGTGTTTACTATGAGCTTTAATATTAAAAAAAAATTATGCATAGTATGAGAGTAAAAATATGAGGGAGTTGAAGAAACGAGGTCAAGAGGTAATAGTCTCAAAGCGCAACGATCATCAACCGATAACGCATAAAAACAAAAATATATTTTTAGTCATTGCTAAGACCCGTATCTATACAGATACTTAAAAAATCTGACGTTTGCTGAAGCCTTGTTTCACGAAGATCACCTAAACAAACAGAGTAAGAAAAACAAGCACGTGAGAATAGGAAAACACGACTAGATCGAATAAACTGGGATTAACTTAGTTCCACACCGTCGGAATTCAATAGAATGATAAAAATAATAAAAAAAAAAGAATGTTTTGATACTTAAAAACACAACAAAATACTATTGTGAGTTTCCTTATTTATACGTTTCATTTTCAAACTGTTCTTAGCATCTTAAGTTTGTCATTAAGGAAAAAAAAATAATGAAACATATTAAATTTGAGTGGCAAATTTAAAAAGTGCTCATATCCTCTATTGTTTGAGGCATGAGCAATTTTTTTAATGGCAAGGCGCAAAAGCAGAAATTTATAAAATAACTGAATTGTTATGCAATTTTTTTCAAAACACCAGGCCTTTGCATTTGCCAATCTGGCCTTGCCAATCCTGGCCTTTGTTAATCGGGCCTGTTATCTGTTCAGGGTAATGATGGCTCAGGGGATAGAGCTTTTGCCTCCTAATAAGGCAACCCAGGTTCGAACCCCAGTGATGGCTGGTCTATACGAATACTGCAGCCCACTCGCACCGACCACAGTGCTGACGTAAAATATCCTCAGAGGTAGACGGATCATGGGTCAGGCTAACCGTGGGAGGTTTCCGTAGTTTTCCTCACAGTGTACGCAAGTTGGGTTAGTTCCATCAAAAAAAATTTACAGAGACAAAATTTCTCCCAATACTTGATCCAGGAGTTCCTTTGTCTTCTGGATTAGGTTCAAGATTACAAGGCTGCGGAGCTGAACATTAGTAGTAGTAAACTCAAAACTAGGTCGACTGTTTAACAAAGGGTATTGAATAAAATAAAATAAAAATATGTCTGTTTGAATCATTTATATGTAGTGGTGGGATAATCTTTAGTATTCTAATACAGGGATACCCAGTCTTGAAAAACTATACTCTGTTGTAAGTTAAGAAAAACCCATTATACCTACGGTGGGAGCCTATTCGCATCTAACTGCACGCCAAATGGATGCCAATTACCGCCAACTCTTGAAACGTCGTTGCACAACCTTCTTTTGGCTTGCTTTCTTAAACCGTGTGAAATGAGGAAAACAAAACTTATATAATCGATTAACAAGTAATAAGAATCAATAAAAATGATATTTTAAAATCGAAGCAAATATACGCCTTTCTGTTCATATTTAAAGAAACTGATAAAAGAATAATAAATATTGTTTCTTGCATACGATTTACTGCTACAGGGAAACAAAAGTAAAAATTCTTTATCTCGCATTTGATTTGTTAAGGGCATGTCAGCATAAGACGCGCCATTTTACGATATGTATCGCAAAAGATAGCACAAATTAAATTTCTTCTTGACGTGTTTAACTTTGAAAAGCTTTTATATTGTTTTGAAAGCATATTTGAATAATTTGATAACGAAATAAGATGGAACTATATGCAGTCGCGGATGATTACTTAAATCCTATACCACAATGGTCTTTTCTTCACTAGCAATGAATTATAGATAGTCTTATTACGAGGATGTTATATCGTGAGAGAAACTTTTTATGGTAAATTCTGTTCCACTTTCATTAGTACTTCAAAATTTGAAGTTTATAGATAAGTGAGTTCATGTAGACCTAGAGTAAACCATTTACAAAGCTGCCAACTTTCTATGCTTTTTGGGAAAATTTCTTCTAGTGATAGCTAAGTTTATATTTAAATGTATGATTCTTTATTCTACAGCTGTTTTAAAAATACTTTCCACTCCATTACTTGTGAATAATTCAAAAGATTACGTGAAACACAACTTTGTTCCAGTTCTCTCGTGGCGATGCTTTTAAAATTGGTAAAATTACCAAATATTCTAAAAGCTTTAGTGTTTGATAGTATACAACTCTATACATATTTTGCAAAAAGCGTAGTAGTTGACAGCCCTATAGATGATTTGCTCAGAAAATAAAAAAAGTATGCAATGAATGCATAACGACAAAAGTGTGTACAGAGACAAAGAAAATTGTAAGAGTAAAAGAAAATCATTCTGCATAACTTTTGATTTGATTCTTCATGTATTTCTTGTTAATATTAATGGTTTGACCCTTTAATTGATTGGTATTAACTCAATAAGTCGATATAATTATCAAGTAGAGATCAAGTGATAGTGAATCAAGTTACGACATGAAACACAAAAGAATACTTTCTCTGAATGAAAAAAACAACACATTTTTTCCGATGAATTTACAATTATAAACATCAAAATATCTAGTAGCAGTAATCTAAAAAATAAGGTCCCAATACCTTAGTCAGGTAAATAATCGAAAATTTAGGCCCCTTAATTTTAACTTCCTTTCTTGCATATTTCCTTTTTAAGCGAAACAAAAATATTTTGCACACAATTAAAAAAAATTCGATTGTCTAAAGTTACTTCTAAATTTGATATTTCGACTATCAAAAGATTTATTATTTTTTATGATTTCATTACATAATAGTAGAAGAAAATTAAATTTCTATTTTAATTTAGTAAACAAAATAAAAAATTTGTGCGAAATCAGTAGAATAGTTTTTGAGCAATAACATTCGTTCGTAATAACATTAAAAAACAGCTCCAACGTTATTTCGGCCGTGCTTATATTATTTCCAAAATACAATTCGCCGAATAAATGGTTATTGTTCCTCTATCTACCGCTAAATCCAGCTCTTATTATTCCACTGAATGCATTTTTAATTAATGAGGAGAAAGGTTTCAATAGCTTCAAAAGAAGATGTGGGCGATGAAGTACTTAAAAGTGTTTTCAACTTCATCATCTTAAGTAGTTAAGAATTGATGCCTATTTATGGCCCGCAAAATTTTAAAGAATCTCTTTCTTCAGACAAAAGAACAAATATCTAATGAGTAGTCAACTTATTACGAAATAGAAATAGATTGAAAAGTTATAAAAGCTCAAGCAATTCTTGAGAACATGGGTAAATGGGTATGGAGACAAGTGCATTGGGTAAAGCGCATACCTGCCACCTTTTAATCTTTCCGCGGACGTTTTTTTCCCAGTGGCAGTAAAAGGGAAAGAGAATTACAATTTAAGGCAGAAGTACATTTTATATACGCTTAAACGCACAAATGTCGTATAATTATATATATAAACCATTTTAACGTCCGAAATAAACAAAACTAATGCATCTTACTACCACTTTAAATATAAAAGTAGAAAAATCCAGAGAATGCGTAAAAGCATACTTTGATTAAATTTGTTTTTAATAAAAGATAAATTTTATAACATTATTGTCAACTTGCTCCGGACTGCAAATATATATTTTAAAGTGGTTGTTTATCAATTGTGATTCTGGTTTAATAAATTCAATTTAGTAGGTATTTCTAAATAATTCGTAGGCTTATATAATCTCCCTCATGATATTACGGAAGATTTTATTTTCATATTTAAAGTGGTAGTAACTATATACTATTTTTTTCTTTTACAAACTTAATTTTTAAATGATTTTGATCACCACTATTCTTTCAAAAATTAAGCACATATATCAATATGCAGTTGTCAACTTAAGTTTTCTCAAATGCAACGTATTTGTTTGCTTAAAATTGAAGTTTTAATTCCATTCTAATACCAATGGGGAAATCATACCTGCCAACTTTCACTCCTTCCGAGAATGGATTTTCAGAGTGGTTGTTAAGCAATAAACGAAAAACAATCTGACTCACAAATATATTTATATTTTGATCCCGTTGAAAGTTCCTTGCGCAATGAATATTATGCTTTGACATATTTATTGTAATTATTTATATGTAGTGGTGGTCAAACTCATTTATAATTATCATTATAATTCAAAAAGTCAATTGGAATAACCTGAGTATTGCTACCACTTTAAATATGAAAATAAAATCTTCCGGAAAATCCGGAAGAGTTGGCAGGTATGGGAAATTGATAATGGAAGGGATTAAAAGTTGGCAGGTATGATATTATACCATTTAAAAAGCAGTCAAATATTTGCAAAATTTACTTCGAAGTTACTTACCGTTTTTTTTTTTTTTTTTTAATTATTTTGGCGTGTCCGGAGCAGTTGGTATCTGCATTATTCGCTTATAATTTAAATTTATTATTGTTTTCTTTACAGACATATTATCAGCACAATATGTGCCGCCTCAGATATAACTGCCTCAGATGCTGCGTTGAAGAAACAGAGTCAGCATAGCGTACTGTCATAGAAACATGCATAGCGTACTGTCATAGAAACATGCATAGCTGCTTTTCACTTTCAATCATAAAGCATTTTCTAGTGGTGGTAAAATGCAATTACTATTTGATCAATTATGTTCAAATTTTGTACTTTGCAATTTAAAATTGCATTCTTCAAAATGATCTAAAAATCTATATACCTCGCAATTAAAAAGTTTTTCGATCATTATTAAGTAAAATAACAACAAAAACAATAAGCGCTTGCTTGAAATTACTTTTTAACATGAAATTATTTTTGCATGAACAAATTTTATAGCCATGTTCAAAAAGTTTTCGATTCGCTTAAAAATTCTCGAAACAAGACAAAATAAGCAAAAAGTAAAATTAACATTAAGCCAGACCTGCCAACTATCAGGCTTTAGAATCCAATCTCAGGTTCTTAAGCTTTTTTCTTAAAGGTATAAAACTGAGGATATGTGTACAGCTTACATACTTATATGTGCACAATTGCACAGAGGATATGCGCACGGTTGCTTTTCTGCATATCAGCAATTTTGTTGTTCAAAAATTTTTACTAAGCCATTAATTCATTTTTAGAACCTCTTTTTTTAATAATTTAAAATATAAAAGAGGAAAAAAAAATTTAATATTGCCTATATACAAAGCAATGCATTTACAAAACATATCTTTCAATTGTTTTTTTATTCCAACACCATGTTTTTTGTTGATAGTTTTTCTATGTTTGTATAAGTTTTAGGAAAAGGTAACAAAGCTCAAATTTTAATATTCCAGAAACTGAGTTTTGTGCTATACAATACGAAGATACGACAGAACAGAAGTTTTTAATTCTTTTGATAAAATTAATACAAAAGGATTTAAAGTCAGTACAGGAAAAGTAATACCTATAATAATATAGTGTGTTGGCTAATTTAAAGCTGTCAGTATTAACCATATCTCACAGAGGTGTAATCTATGAGAGAATAATTAGTAACGTGATGAAAATGCAGATTTAATTCTGTTATTTGTCAAAACAAACTTTGGGGAATTTGTCGTGTAAAGAGAAATCATAAAAAGTTTCATAAAATTTTTTATGTAACTTTTTTGAAAAATGCAGGCTCATTCATTCAATCAGTTTTTAAAAAAATTAAATGATTTATTATTTTGTAATTTTTAAAGTAAAAAAACATACTTATTTTAAGGTAAGATTTGAAATAAGGGCATTTATTATTTTTTTAAAATTTTTATTGTTCTGCATCTTACGTTATGCCGTGGTCACAAAAAATCTCAAGCTTTTTTTACTTCTTAGGTTTGATTAAGGGTTCACACTTCCGTTAAACTGTCTTGAGCTAATTATTGGGACCATATTTTCAAGATTGTGACTTTCCCCACATTGTTACGGCTCAAGAATCTAAATCCATTGACAAAAATGTATGTTGATACAGAGAAAGTTTGTTTTTGAGTCTGGTTTCGTAACTTAAAATATCGTCTGAGCAAATTAATTATCATATTTATGTATAGGCCCTCAAATGAGAAAGATTTAGTCTTAGTACGTGACGATCTAATTGTTAGATCAAAAGTTATCAAGGTGTTAGCCTTTTATTCACAACTGAAAATTTTTTCAATGTCTTAAATGGGATTTGGGCAAATACCCTAGCTTAATTATTCCTGGTAACAAAGTATAATATGTATAGTAAACAATTATCATCACAAATCGAATTATTTGAAATCGTCTGCAACTGAAAAAAAGAAAGGAAATACATTGCGATAAACTAAACTGTAATTGTGATCGGACTCTTCTGTTTTCCCTTTGGGAATCATCTCGTCTCCACGGAAACGAGAGCTAACGTTTTTTCCTGTTTTTTTCCTCCAATAACAGAAAATGATTTCGAATTATTCCTTCATTCGATTTGAGACCATCGACGACAGGAATTACGTTCCATAAAAATTTCCGAAGCTCATTTGCGAATCGAAAACATTGACCATTTGTGACAACGCACGACACATGAAACCAGAAAAGAAAAAAAAGAAATATATATTAGTTTCATACTCGGACAGTGTCGTGTTCCGTTAATATGTTTCGAAAAAGTTTGTCTCTGTAGTTTCTAAAAATGGAAAGAATAATAACTTTTCACTCCATTAGACAAGTCTAATTTCGAATTTAACTTTGAATAATGAAACCTAAAAGCGAATATTTGAAGTATCATTTATAAGGTTTTAAACATAAATACATAAAATAGAAGTTTGCCCGTTAAAAAAAATATTTTGTTTATCACAATGTTTTACACGGGTTTAACTTATTTATGAAACTAATTTGTTTATTTAAGAAAGTTTAAAATTAGTTTGTTCATTAAAATTTAAAAACACAGTTAATACAAATGTTGTTTTTGTAAGATTAAATATTCGTATTTGTTTCCTCTATTTATCAGAATTTGCAAACAATTACAAAATTAATGGTTTGTAAACTATGTTAAAGCCAAATAAAATGGACTAAAATAAAGCATTTTTACGATCACTTTCTCAATTGTTTTAATAAACAATTGAGTATAATGTACTATTTTAGTTATTTATTATAAAAATAAAGCGCATTAGCTTTTATATATTAAAATAAAAATTGTTCTAAATCCTTTTTTCGTTGCATAATGTTTAATTTTACTTGTTGTTCATTCTTAGTTTAATATTGCATTTATACAGTGTTTCAGTATTTATAGAAAAAGATTTTTTTCCTCATTTTGTTATCCTTACGTATGTTTATTATAATACATATTTATTCATTAGTAAGATACAAATAACAGTTTTAAACTCTTCAATTATTAACAAAACTTCTAATAGGAACTATTTTAATCACATTTATTCCATATTTAGAAAGAAACTGAAAAACACAAAAAAGTGACTTGTATGCCATTTTTTCATTGTGATTATTTTTCCAAAAACTAAATGCATTTAATTAGCAGATAAGTGATATGTAAACTTTAAGAATCTGGCTACTCATTGAATCTAAAGTGCCACACTGTAAAAATAAGAAATGCAATTTGCTAAACAATAAATTTGTTTCTAATGAGAGCATTTATTATATAACCTTTTTTTAATATTTAAAGTGGTAAAATTTTTCACGTTCTATTATCTTTTTTTAGTTTAGCAAAATTGAATGATAATGATTTCGATCACCACTTTACGTAAATAATTTAAGCAAAAATATAAGACATGATAGTTGCGCATCGACGCTAAATGATAGCAAATCAAGTTAACCTTGATTTAAATAGGTACCGCTCTAAATATTGCTACATTCGAATTCGTAGCAATGGCAAAACGACGACAACTAGAACATTTCGCTAATTCCTTAAAGAACAACTTAAATAACGTTAGATTTTAATATGGCTTGATTTAAATTTTTTATAAAATTTAAATACGCAAAAACATTTCATCAAATTTATGCAGCAACAAATCTATTTCGAATGATACTATCGTTTTAAATAAATAAAATAAAAAATTGACATTCTATTGAAAGAGTACAGGTAAAGCACCTTCCACCAAAGGGCATCAAAAGAACAGGTGTTACAGCTGGAACCTTCAATAGAGTGGCCACGTGATGCCGCGTGTTTACATAGCCATCTTATGAGAGATAACGGTAAAAAAAAAAAATAAAGAAAAGCTAAAGGCCTATAAAGTATTTTTCAAGATCATTATTAGGGAGACAATGAATCGGTCGAGTGGATGTTCAATACATCCTTGAGAACACACGGCCTTTTGCGCGATTTATGATTTTGAGTTAGACTAAAAATATTTTCTATAGGTCATCCACATAATCTACGAATTTTTATAGAATATTTTCTGCATTTTACTCTTGTCGGGAATAGTTTTGAAACAATATATGCTATAGAAGCATTTAAAATTTTATTTCAATACATGTCTTTGGTGTTACGGACAAAACTTCTCCTATGGGTCTCAAAGTTAGGGTCGCAAGATACTATATATGTACTGTAACATGCTCTGAACCATGTGAAAAATAAAACATTTGCGATAAATTATATTCCGATGAAGCAGATATGCAATTTCTCCGTTTCTTTACTAAAACTAGCTCAAATTTTTATTTTTATCAACAAGCAGATATGCAATTTCTTCGCTTCTTTACCAAAACTAGCTCAATTATTTCTTTTTTTTATTAACAAAATGTTTCGGCTTCATCACAAAATTTTCTCCATTTTATTTCATTTATTTATTTATTTTAAGTAAGAACAAACACCTCGTTGAATTTTGTTCTTTATTGCATACACATGAGTAATTTTTTTAAATTTAATTAGTGAGTGAAAGAATTTGATGGTGAAGATTGCTAGCTCAGCTTTAAAAAAATCATCCCCATGAATAATTTTTAAGCGAAAAGTAAATTTTTAAGGAATAAACCAGTTAAAATTTGAACCGAAGCCATTTAGCACTTGAGTTTGTTAAGAAGGAAACGGGGCAACTTGAATAATATTTTAAATATATCTGAATGCTTTCATACACAAAATTTGATCTTCAATATTTATACAAAATTTAACAAGTCCTTAAATGCGACTACTCGATTTAAACACACTCTCCTGAGATCACAAATTAAATGGCCTTTTTTCTTTCTTTTTTTTAAAATAAAAGCAACCTTTTTCAGCGTTTTTTTTGTGCTTGTAATATAAAACATCTTAAAAGTTCATTCTTATTTTGATTATTTTAGTTCAAAAGATTAAATTCGAGAGCTTTTAGAACATTTATGAAAATATATCTATATTCGATAATTAAATCCATAAAACCTGTCAAACTAGGTAAACTTAAAGAAAAAAAAACTAGATAATTTAATCGGATAAGATTTTCTACAGAAGAATTATGGAATATTTTGCCCCTGAACAAGCGGAAATACATAAAGTATAAAGTTTTTTCGTTAATGCACGATACAGGGATTGATCAAATAATGGAAACATTCTAAACTAACTCTATGCAAAAAAGAAAAAAAATTTTTTTTTTGAATAACAAATGTTTTGGAAGATTACATATCGCAAAACTGTTGACACATTTTGAAAGATCATGCTTGAAGTTCTTAGATATGATGGCATTTTTACCAATCTTCCAATCGACCAAAATGAGCATTGGAAATCAATAACTTCTTTTTGGTTTAAATACTAGAATTTTTAAATCATTCTACAGGATTGCAATGTTTATATAAGAATGCTTTTTCATTTATAATGGTAATGAAAAAGAAAATCAGCTTTCAGCATATTTTGATCCATGCAAATTTTGCCTGGTCGAAAAGGACACCATTTCTAAAAGCTTCAACGTGATCTTTCAAATTGCGCCAACAGTTTTGCTACGTAAAATTTTCCAAAATATCTGCTGCTGTAAGAAAAGAAAAAAATTATGCAGAGTTACAGAAGTGTCAAGTGTTTTCATTACTTTGATCACCCTATGCATGATAAGAAATTTTTAAATTCATATCGTATCTAACATCAACAACCAGAGGCACCATCAACAGTCGCCACCTTAAAATTAAGAAATTTTATAGCTTAATAATTAGTAACCACGTCATTTAGGAATTTTTAAATTGTATAGTAATACTATATTGTGTATTTTAAATGCTATAGTGCTGATACTAGATCAAACAGTGTTTAAAAGGACTCGGAGTGCAAAGGGTTAAAAGTGATTTTAATCAATCCAGTTTCCAATGATCCACCATAAATATTCAAAAGTTAGTTAACTAGCTCTGTCAAAGCTCCCCTGATTTAGCAACCACTTAAGCTTAAATACCTCTCATCCACTAGATGTCAGATTTCTATATAAGTATTTAACTTTAAGGATTATTGCGGAGATCAGAAACTTTTCAAAATACATGTATTGAAACAAGAAAGCTTTTGATGATGCAAATTTCGCTGCTTTTATTTTGGCAAAACATTGGGATTAATTAAGCACACATTAAGGTTGTCATTCGGAGCAGGCCTGCTAAAAAAAACTGTTGGAAAAGCTATCAGAATGAACAATCGAATTTTATTTTCATTTATTCCTTTCATTCAATGATTAAAAACAAAAGGAGAAAGTTATACGGAGATAGATTCTTAATAACCAAAACAACTAGCGAGATTAGAGTTTTGCTGATCTAGTTTGCCCTTTGGCATCATACATCGGTGCCTCTGGGAACTTCAAAATAGATTATCGATAATTTTTCTTTCCCAATCAAATCTAGGGAAAAGAATAAATATATTCCATCATTCTCCTATTCTTTTCGAGGAAGCGGAAGAAGAAGAAGAGAAGATCTATAATAAAATATGACAGTTAAGGACCGTATTTGTGTCGGGTCAAAGAAACCGCAATAAGACAAGAAGAAAACAGGTTTTCACTTTCCTAGAATAATATCGTTTTCTGTTTAAGCTGTCAGCGCTTTCTGTTTCACACTTGTTTATCTTATAATTCTCATTAGCGAAAAGATTTTTTTTCCACTCCTTACATCTATCTACCCGGCATTTCGTAAATACATCTGTCAACATGAAACGTAACATGAATTCTGAGATTGAGAAAGTAGACTGACTAATTCACCTTGGCAGAATCATCTACTCTAAACTTTCTAAAACGATGCATTTCAACAGTTAACCTTTATCTGAATAGCAATTTTTTATTGAAAATTTTAGTAAAACAGGACATTGGCTAATGTAACCTTACACACAGGGCCGTCATGCCTGCACAAGTAGAATTCCTGTTGAAAAAAATTTTATTTGGAATTATTTGAACTATGATTATATTTAAGTAGTTTAAACAAACTTATAAAAGCCCTGCTTAAAATAAAAGAATCCACGTTTCATCATTAAGTCGTTAATGTTTTGTTTGCAACACACGTTACGAATCACAATTAAAACGTCATATGTTACTTAAAATAAAAATGTATGGTACATCAAGATATTCAAATTTAAAAATTTGTTCTATCATCGAATGAGTTTGATTACTTAACGTCAATTATTTTTCTTTTATTTGATGTTTTACATATTTTAAAGCCTTGTGTCATCACAAATAATGATGTCAACATTTAAAAAAAGCAAAAATCTTAAACCAGCAGATCAAGATAAGAAATCAGTCTACAAAGTTCAATAGATAGCGAGGTATATGCAACGGTAATTATACATACCTGGCAAAATTTTTAAATTTATCAAAATTCACGTTATGAATCGTTCTGATATCATTTTCCTTCAGGCGAAGGTTGGACAAGGACAAAAGCATCGATAAAAACTGATCTTTAGAATCTTATTTCGCGAATGTTTAGTCATCGCATTGCTTAATCGAGTAAAATTAGATGTATAAGTTTTATCAAAAAATAGAAACATTTCCAGTTCTGCTGGAATGCTTTTTATATGGCTAATTCTTTTTACAAAATATCAATCACATTATTATATTAGATACTAGAGGATAATCACTTTATTAACTCAGTAACTTACTAACTAATCAAGTTTGTCAGAGTACCTATCCATGAATGGATATCTGCTCTTTCATCTAAATTGAAGAATATGTGGTGGAAAGGAAGGGAGGTGCTGCGTTAACATTAAGTTAAATCTCAGAATGAACAATAATTGAAAATCAAAAAATCAAGTCTGGGTTACACATAAAGATAACTCGCAAGTTGATACATAATAAAGGAAACAAATTGAAGATAAAGATAAAAAAAGAATATTTACACTATTTACAAAAGGGGGAAGACTCCCTGTGCACTCTCTCGCCTCCCTCCGGTAGCCGGGCTTCATTGGTGCAGAGTGCACAGTTTGTCTAGGGCAGTGGGGATAGTCATGATTATCCGAAATGCTTAGAGAGAACACAGTCGCTTAAGAAAAAAACGGTTATCGGGCTGAAATTTTTATTGTTATCTATAAAATCGATGTCTAACAACTTATTGAACTTGCAAGTTGAAGTTTTTGGCATCTTTAAAAAAGGATGCATTGAGTTTAAAAAGGTACTCGTCTATTTTGTCGATTTTGAGGTCATTATAGAGGGTGTTATTTCTGACAAACCAGGGAGCCCCAGTGATTCGTCTTAGGGTTTTGTGTTCGAAGACTCTGAGTCTCTTTCTTTGTGTATTTGTAAGCGTCCCCCATGCCGGGGATGCATAGCTGAGGATTGGTCTTATGCACATTAGATAAATGTGCCTTTTCGTGTTTAAAGCCATTTTGCTATTGCTATTTAAAATGGGTTTCAAAGCTTGATAAGCAGCTTCAGCTTTTTTAAGTATATTAGAGACGTGATATTTCCAATTTAGGGTGCAGTTTATAGTGATACCCAAATAGTTTGCTTTAGAGACTTTGGGAACTTCTTCGTTGAATAATAAGATTTTTTCGTAGTTTANTATTAGAAGAGAATTTCTCCTTTGCGTTATCCTAAGTTATCATCTCATCATTTATTTTCCTTTTGATATTTTGAGAATTTCTTTTCAGTATTTGAAACTTCGTGGCTTTTTCTAGGTCAGTCTGAACTCATTTTTTCTACACTTCAAATTTTAAATTAGTAATAAAGGAGAGAGAATTTGCAAGGAAAATTTTCTTCCGAGGTATGGCGTCCTCTTAATCACTGAGCCCGTCAATTTTACGGAACTCTAAATAATGAACCTTTTTTTAGCGGAACCCTGACTATATAAATAAAGTAGTCTTTTAAAGGCAATTGTGAATAACCTATAAAAGACTGCTTTATTTTTAAAATATTTAATCACAGGATTTTTTTCACTTTTTATCATTAATAATTAATAATTTTATATTAGATTTTATGTCTGATGTAAAAATATATATATATATATATATAGTTACCATGTTATATATGTATAGTTACATATAGTTATACATTTTTTAAAGATAATTTAAAATTTTGAACGTAATTGTTTAAACATTCAACCAGTTTGAAGTTAACGTAAACAATCATTGCATTAAACAATAATATGAGCATATATTTTTCAATTTAGTTCTTTTTTATTGTGTCGTAAAGTTTCGAAATGCTGTACATTTAGGAAACTTTAAGGAATTCCAAATTCTTCTATGGAGTAATCTTATCATAAAAAGTAATTACACTGAAATTGAGATAACATTTTTAGGAATTAGTATACTAAAAATCATCTCATGGAAATATTTTCAAATGTTTGAATTTCTCAATGCTACATAAAGGTAAATCTACATAAAATGTTTAATAAAAATTTTTATAGCCTCTAGTTATGTGTAAATAAAGCAGATGTAAATATCTCGGATTTTATTATTTCAAAATAACTTAGTTTAAAGAAATAAAATATATAAATTCCACTCAGATGATTAAGTTTCAAAATTATAAAATACTATGTTAGTTCAAAAATTAATGCATTATTATGGTAATATGAAAAATACTTAATTCCTCAAATTCTAATAAAAATCTCCTTATGGTGCTTTCGACAAAATAAATAAATAAATAAGAAATTAAAAAAAAAGATGAGTTTCAATATTTTGAATTTTAACTATGAATAAACTTGCAAAATAAATTACACTCTTAAATCTTGATAGCATTAAGTTAACACCGTGAATTAAATAAAGATTATACATAGAATAAACTGTTTTCATTTTACTAATAACTGAAATAAATATGGAAATTTCACTGAACAATGAATTTTAAAGCTGCAAAACAATTAAAAGAATTAAGAAAAAGCAACATATTTTATGTGTTATTCTTGTAAAAAAGGGAACTGTGATTTTAAAGCTATTTTTAATTAAAAATAATTTCATACACAAGCTAAAAATCCAGTTACAACTAATTAATTACAACTAATGCCAGTTACAACTAATAGGAGATAGCAAATCGAAAAAAGGAAAGAGGAGGAGATGTAACAGAAATAATATTTGTACTACATTAGCGTTTTAGTTAGATTTTTTACCCGTAGAAAAATGTGTTAGAATTTTGAAAACGCAACAAAAATTTTTCTGGATTAAATTTATTTCATAAGGTCTTAAAGTGATATTAGGTTTCATAAGGTCCTAAAAGTGTACTATAATTTATTTTTATAATATAACTTGAAATTATAAATTTAGTATTAAGAAATTACGCTTTTTCTGCACCATGAAGTGTCAAGTGTCAACATATCAAAAAAAGTGTATTTTTTAATTGTTTATTGATTAAATCAAAATAAAGAGTCAAACGATTTCATTTGTTTTTAATTATACCCATAATGATTGATAAATATTTCAAGGATGTATATGTTTTCAAGAACCTCGAGAAGTTTTTATTAAATGCAAGGTCGTCGCTTAATTAATCCCGTTAAAAATAAAATAATTTATTAATTAGTGTTCTCTTTCTATACGCTATTAGATTTAAGTTTCTTTTAATTATTCTAATTTTTTTACTTTTTGATGATAAGAAAAACATTACAACTTAGAGTTGGCTATTCGTTACCATTTCGTTTCTATTCCTTTGCACGTTACTACCAGTTTTCATTAAAATTTATATTTAGGATTCTCTAGAGATATTTTCATAAATATTTTCTTAATATAAATATTTTCTTACAATATTTTCTAATTTTTATAAATATTTATAAACTTTCATGTAGGCAATATTGTACTTCTGAGTTTTGTACTACCATTATATAGAAATTCTGGTTATATGGTAAACATCTGGAAACAATATTAAGGAACAGTTTGGCATAAAGATATTACCTTTAAAAAAGGCAAGGCTTATCACTAAATTTCTCCAAGCTATTTATTTATAGGTGAAAGTAATTTTTTTTTCTGACGGGGCTTCAGCTTAAAATCCAGTATTCAAAAATTTCTGTTAGATTTAATGTTCTCCTGATAGCTAACCTGATAAATTAACCTATACAATTAATTCGACACATTCACTCCCTCGTTTTTATTTAACTATCTATTTATTCTCTTATTTATTTATCTAATTATGATTTTTTTGGTATAACAATTAGATCTTTAGCTAAAATAATAACTAAAAACGAAATTTGTTTCTTCAGTTCAAATCATACATCACCCCAATACTTTTTTTTTTACATTTTAATTTTTTCAAACATCCTCTTTTTCTTGTTACATAAAAACAACAAAAGTGTATCTTCCTGTAGACAACAAAAATTTAACTCGTGCATCCTTTCAAATGACTACATACGCCAGATTTTATTTTTAATTTCATAAAACTGCTTTATAACTTCTTTAAAAAATTTTTACAATTAAACTTCATAAAACTGCTTTATAATTTCTTAAAAAGCTTTGACAATCTCAAATTTTTTTTACACTCTCTATTTTTGATTTGAATTTGAACTTAGGGTCAATTTTTCACTGTTTAAATTATATTTAAACTTTCAGAAATTTTTATAAATGTTTTAAACAAGGCATACACAAATAAAATACACAAATATAGAAATAAACCGTATTTCCGTGTTTGAAATTTCCCATAACCATCGATGATGAATCATTGATATTTTTTCGGAAACAATAGAAGGAGTAGGAGAGCAACATAATAGCAACAAAACTTGAAATGTTTTTTTGTTTTAAAAGCTTCTACGAAAAACGACAGAATGAAGGTTAAACGGTCAATACGTAGGTATGATACATATAAAAAAGTGACGGCCTTCGACATTTTTATGACCCTAAGACGTCGAAGGTCGGCAGATGAGTCTGTTTATTTTTCAAGTACCTATATGTTTGTCATTCAATTTAAATCGCCCTTATGTATAACAAAAACTAATATTTGATTGCAATAATAAATATATAAATAAATTTATTCTAGTATTTATAGTTTTTATAGGTTTGTGCAATAGCGATAAGTCAATTACAGAAATTGATTTCCTGCTTTGAATACAGACAAATAAAAATTGAGACACTAATAAAAACAGTTTTAAAGACATTTTATAGCTATGAGATAATACATTATATAGCCATGAGGTAAATAGCTATGAGACGATAAAATTTTTAAAAAATTATTACTTTGAAGATTGAATAATGATCACAAGTTTAGAAAACTGTTTCATTTTTGTAAGCAAAAATTGTTAAAAGTGAGCGATTTTGAAAACAGTTTTAAAGACATTATATAGCTATGATGAGATAATACATTATATAGCTATGAGACAATAAAATTTTTGAAAAATTATTACTTTGTAGATTAAATAATGATCACAAGTTTAGAGAACTGTTTCATTTTTGTAAACAAAAATTTTTAAAAGTGAGCGATTTTGAAAACAGTTTTAAAGATATTATATAGCTATGATGAGATAATACATTATATAGCTATGAGACAATAAAATTTTTTAAAAATTATTACTCTGAAGATTGAATAATGATCACAAGTTTAGAGAACTGTTTCATTTTTGTAAACAAAAATTGTTAAAAGTGAGAGATTTTGAAAACAGTTTTAAAGACATTATATAGCTATAATACATTATATAGCCATGAGGTAAATAGCTATGAGACGATAAATTTTTTTAAAAGATTATTACTTTGAAGATTAAATAATGATCACAAGTTTAGAAAACTGTTTCATTTTTGTAAACAAAAATTGTTGAAAGTGAGCAATTTTGAAATTTTCATATGCGTGATATATCGACAAGAACTATCGTTATTTCATGATATTTCTACGATAATAAATAACGTGCTAAGGGTTAAATTTAGAAAATAGAAAAATAGAATAGTAATAAAATTTTTTAATTTTGTCTAAAGCTCTTCACTCTATATTAACAAGTGCAGGAAACCGAGGCGATTTAAATTGCCTAAATATGAAATAAAAACTAATATTTTATTTCAAAAAATAAATGGATAAATAAACAAATTTATTCGAATATTCACATTGTGTTTATAAATTTGTCACATTCTAATAAGTCAATTACATAAATTGTCTTCCTACTTTTGATCACGGATAAATTAAAATTAAGGCACAAATAAAAGCAGTTTTAAAGACATGTATCTATATCAATGAATATTGGAAATAAGTATGAGACAATATAAAACTGTCATAAGAGATCATTACTTCAAAGAATGTAATAATAATTCCGAATTTTAAAAAAAAATTTGCATTTTTGTAAACAAAAATTATAACATTCTGTTATAAAATAAAGTTAGAAGTGGTGATGAGGGATTTTAAAATTTCAATATCGCGATATATCGTCGAGAATTATCGTTGTTTCATGATATTTTTACCGACAACAGACAAAGTTCTGAGGGTTAAATTTAGAAAACAATGTAGTAACTAAAAAAAAATTATTTTATCCAAAACTCTTCACTATACATAGTGCATGAGAACAGTGGCGATTAACCAGCTAAACAATACGCTGGGTTCACCAAACATCACTCTAGATATAGTCTGTCTGTGAAAAGAACTTCCATCGCCATTTGTCTGGAGCAGAGGTGGTGACTATGGTTACGAGGCGTAACTATTTCAAGTAGGGGTGTTAGGTTAATATTTAAGACGGATTTTTGGATCGGGTTACCGAGATAACTTATTTCCATAATATCAGGTGGCCTTCGACCTTGTGGCGAGGGAAGTTCTTTCCATAGGCAAACTATATGTAATGCTAGATTTATCTTATGCTTGTGTTATGCTTGGGTGCCCATAAGAGGCATCGTATGTTATAACTTAAGTAAAATATATTAGTTTGGTCCAGCCTTTTATTATTGTTAGTCTTTTTAAAGTTGAATCTAGCACATGAGAGAGTGTAAATTTTTTTAAAAAAATAAATTGCTTAATAAATAGTTAATGATATTTTCTTTAAAAAAAGTGTTCACAAAAATTTAACTTAAGCCATAACATTTTCCCTGCCAATGGCAATAGGGGCATTCAAATCAAGCAGGTTAACGATTTCAATTTTACTGAAATTAGACGTTTTATAAAACTCGTACGTGCTTATCACTTATCTTACTCACATAATCAATAAAAAATAATAATTTAAATACTACAAATAATAGTTTGCCATTTCCCACTTTTTTTCATTATTATTATTATTCAAGATTTTCAGATAACTACCAGTTTACGCAGTCACTGAGAAGGAGTTTACGAAGCAATACGGTAAAGTTATAATAAATTAAGGAAGAGATTTTTAAAGATATAAAACAATTTTTAACAAAACTAAAAAGTACAGCTGTGTAACTGACAGATCTCAGGGCTAAAGAGATAGCCCTGATTATTCTCTTTAGCCCTGAACAGATCTTAGATGTAAATGTGTGAACTGTGGATTTGTTATTGTGGAGAGAGAAAAAAAATTAAATTTTAAAAACCGAGATTCATACATTAAAACATAAACAATTACCACTAAAGAACATTTTCATCAACTACTGCACAAATGGTTGTTTATCATCTATTACAATAGGGAACAATAATTTTTTCTTCTGTTGCATAAAATTTTTGAACAGATCTTAGTATAAACTTTTATCACGATAGATACTTTCGTACTTGCAGATTTCAAATCTGCAATCGATTTTTTTAAAATGTCATTTTTTGTCAATTTTTTGTTGAAAAGTACAGGTTTAAAAACGTTACAAGGGATCACATAAATAAAGGGACAAACTCCTAGGAAAGTTCATCATCATCTCCAAGGGACATAATCAGGTTTAAAATCGCATTGGAACCCATGGCCGGAAAAGTAATCATACGCCGCTAGGGTCGCTTCCTTATTATGAACTGTTTGTTCACGAGCAGGTCATAATAGGAAAACATCCCTAGCCGCGTAGACGACATTTCCGGGCACGGATTCTTCCAATGCAATTTTAATCCTAATGATATACCCTAGCTCCTTGTAAGTTAGTCGCAACATTTACGCAACCCCATGACGTTTAAAAAAAATGTATAGTTTTAAGGGCAAAAATAGTTTTAGATTTGAAATCCCCACACCGAAAAATTGGGCAAGCTCAAGCATTTGTATAAATGTAACGAAACATTTGCTCCTCAGTGCTGTTTATTCTGATAATTATGAAAGATTATAATCTCTAATAAGTTAAAGAGAATGAAGATACTTTTTAAAAATAAAAAAATTAGAATCTTTTTTATAGCAATAAAATTAATTTAACTTTTAAATTAAAATATGAAAAAAATAATGATGGTACAAAGGTATGATAAAGGTATGTTTCATTTTTGTCTTGCTTACAATCCAGAAATATCAAAGAGACTGATATTCCAAAGGTTCGTGAATTGATTTCCTTTATCTATACAGAGATATTATATTGCATTACCGCAACAAAATAGCATCATTGCATTTTACTTCTTTCTAAGTACTTCTTCGATTGCACTTTAGTCAAGGAAGTACATATGCACTTTATCTTCACACAAAACACTTTATCTTCCAACAACTATCAGCTGTCGGCCAAGGAGGTTACAGCACCACAAATTCGAAACCAGTGGCATTATGTTGGCAATGTGGTTAGTATTGAGCACCATCCGCCTTTACTTCCCAGACAAGCTGGTACTGGGTTTTAAATATTTAATTATAAAAATTAGAAGAAAATGGTGTGAAAAATTGTATCGCATAAAGTATGGAACGGAAATGAAAGGAAAATAGTATGGTAAATTCCTTTTTATATGAATAATATTACAGATACGTTAATATCATAAATAGTTAACTAAACTTTCCGCAACTTGAAACTCAGTAATAAGCCAACAAGAGGTAGCTCAGAGTATATTTATAAGCTAATACAGCTAATTATTTTTTAAACTTTAAAATAAATAATGATCAAGTCTAAAGATTTTTTTAAGACTCTGACCAGTCGATAATTGCTTATTATTGGTATTGAACAAGTCTGTGAATGGTTGCATCATCTTGCTGACACTCCCAGTGTTGACTTGCCACCACAAAATAGTAAACCTGCATTTAATACAAAGCATTTCAGTGATCATTTTTAACAATTGAATATACTTTTTATATTAATCGAAATGCATCATTTTCCAATGTTTTTTATCTATGACATTTTTACAAGCCGTGTGTTTTAGTTTTAAAGTTGTATTTTCTTTCACATTTCGAAAAACTGTTTGTTTTTTTTAAATATATTTTATTTTATAACTGGCATTGAACAACCAGAGTGAATGAAATCTTCAAAATGGGCGCCTGTTTTTGATCGCTTGAACCATGTCGACTGCTTTTTTTAATTTGTGTACTTTTGCAGCAAATGAAGTTTTTAATCTAATATCCAAATAATGTAGTTAGAATTTTAAAAAAAATTCATTCATATTCAAAATTTAATCAACAATTGATTTTAAAAATTAAAGAAATTTCAATTATAAATCACAAATGATGAGTTAGAGCAAATTAGAAGAAAAAAAATATTGTTTGGAAGTCAGCCGTCTGCCCACAAGGGACACATGTGTCCCTATTTGCGCCTATCTATCTCTATTTTATAACTATAAATTATTAAAATTTTAAATATAACATTTTCCACTCATTTTGAATAAATTAATACCAAATAAAATAATAAAAAATGTGTTTAATGAAAATTATGAGTCAAAGGGTTAATGCTGAACCTTTTAAGTGAGGATAGGATAATTATAGGGAAAAATTTAAAATTTGTTTGGAATTTTTCCAGTCCCCTTGTGCTTAATTCATCTCGAAATCAGCAAACATTGCTTTGTTTAGTGTTTAAGATAATGATAACCACATGAAGGTTGTTAAGATTAAAATGACTTCAGACTCACGAGTTGTAAAAAGATACAGAAGATAATTATCTTAAAAAAATGTTATTAGTAAACGATCTTCTAAAGTATTGTACCGTTCCCCCAAGGACATGCGAACTAACCAGATGTATTAAGAAACACAACGCAATTTATCCCCATTTAAAATCACTCTTTTTATCATTGAAGTATGTAGAATGGAGATAAAAGTTTTAGGATTTGGAAGAAGCTAGCAAACAAAATAAAGACATCTCGGTCACCTAGTAAAATATATAAAAAAAACCTAGATATTTACTTTCTAATCAAACTTACTTTCGATATCAAACAGAGTTCGTTTAAGATAACTAAATTTTTTAATTAAAGAGTTCGCTGAACATGGCAGGTTCTCTATGTTGCAATTAAAAAATTTCTTTTCTTTGAAAACAGTAAATGTAGCTAGTGTTAGTCGATATTCTTTGAAAGAAAAAAAGAACTGAATTTTATAATAATTTCATTTATGCGTCATACGCAACTTTATGTGTGCAATATTTTCAATTTTTCGAAAAATCTGACATTCAGGCTATCCTTTTACAGCTAATATTTCCCTAAGCATAGCTATTGACCTAAAGGTAATGTATGCGTATATAAGTATGATAGATGGTAATGTATGCGTACGTAATCTTTTGAAGAGCATACCGTTTGAATTACTAAAATAATAAAATAAGAAACTATAGACCTGTCGAAAATGTAAGGAAGGACGTGTCAAAAGTTTTTGAATCATTAAATGCTTTATATGCAATTTTTATCTGCTTTTAAATGTTTTTATCATACCCTGTTCTCGTTTATGGCAATGCTCTTGAGTCGTGGTGGCTTGGAGGATAAAGCACTCGCCTCCCAATGAGCAGACCCGGGTTCGAATTCCAACGATGGCTCATTATACAAATTCCGCACCCGACTCGCACTGACCATAGTGCTGATGTAAATATACTCAGTGATAGACAGATAATAGGTTAGAGTCCCTTGCTGTCCGGCTAACCGTGGGCGGTTTTCGTGGTTTTCCTCTCCATGTAACGTAAAAGCGGGTTAGTTCCATCCAAAAAATCTCCACAATGGCAAATTTCTCCCAATACTTAATCCAGGAGTTCTCTTGTTTTCTAGATTGGGTTCAAAATTACAAGGCTACGGAGTTGAACGTGGCTAGTTGTAAACTCGAAATTGGGTCAGCTGTTCAACGACAGATATTAAATAAAATAAAATGGCAACGCTTGGCAAATGTCTATCGCCATTTCTTTGTGCTAAAAATATCGTTCCAACTCCAATTTAGGCTTATTAATGTAAGGATTGCGTTTTGAAATAAATAAAAAAAAAGTGGGTGTCGCCTTTTGAAAATTTCGAAATTTTGTCATTGTAACTGTAGCCGTGAGAGCAACGCAATCATTTTAAACACAATTTTTGAACGCATAAATCACAATTCCTGTGGGTATAATTTTATTCCGATCAATTGAAAAGTATCCTCCCCAGAGGGTAATATGTCAGCAAAGATATTTTGTAATCCAAAAATGAAAATAAAAAAATGAATAATGCCTGAAATACTTAATATAATCCAATCAAAACAAAAATTGCTAAAAAAAAACTCCTTAATACTCATAAAGTTAATAATTCTGCGTAAAAAAACGGTAAAGTTTCAGAAAACGGAATTGGGTTTGCAAAAAATAATTTTTACGAAAAAACAATTTCGTGAATTTAATAGACGAAAGAAAGAAAAAAAGAAAGAAAATTAATCAATTGCATTCTTAATAAAAGAAACAAAGGGATATAACCTGGTAAACTTAATATCCAATTTCTAGCCAACGAAATGAATTCATGTTTTTCTACGAATAAAGTAATAATCGGATAAAATGAAGCTATACCAAATAAATTCTAAATAATGTGGACTCGTTTCAAAGCTTAGAAATCAAAGAATACGAAATTCTTAAATAAGTTAGAAATCTATTTTTCGAAAAAAAGTAGAATGAAAACTTTTAAAAAGTCGTACTTCGAGAAAAATTAAATTTGACATTCCGAAAAAAAAATTTTTTTTCAATATATATTTTTACTGCACCAAAAACTAAGAACTTGTGATCCTGTTACAGGGTGGTAAAATTGGTGGTTCTTAACTTCCACCGGTGAATGTTGACAATCACACAGTCGCTTTGGTAATAGTCCGAAATATATACAAGATCTAATTACGTGCCACTACCCGGCGTACATTTGCCCGGTATTCCCTACATCAATGCTTTTTTAAGATCAAGCGCCACTACCCAGTATCCATTTAACCGTTACTCCGAACACTGATGTTTCTCCAAATCTATCCTCAGCAGATATTAAAATATCGAATAAATATTAATAATTTCAACGAATAAATTAATATGAAATCGGATGAAACAAATATTTCGAACATTCACCAAAGCGACTATGTGATTGTTGACATTCGCCGGTGAAAGTCGGCATTCTCTTGTTTTCCGTAAGTCACGATAACGATTCTACTTTTTCTAATTTACAGAGAATATAAAAGAAATCAAACTTATTGCTCGCTGAGAGCGGAAAATGATGTAATATTATAGCATCTGTGTTTTTCAAAATGAACAAGAGGTAACTTGCTTTTTTTTTTTTAAATATTTCCTTTTATTAGTTACACATTTGTTTCTTTTTTTTTGTATGTATAAAAGTCTTTTTTAAAGTAATGGAACAGAATTTCTTTATTATTCTAGTTCGAAATTTATTTGCAACCATTAAAACAGTCACGAGAATATGTTTTACTCTTTACAAATATACACTGGTGGACAAAATTAAGAGAAGGAAAGCATTTTCGTACATTCATTCGCACATGCAAAATACCCGCACACCGCTCCATGTGTTTGACAATGGTTCCGTGAATGCCCAGAGATACAGGCAGGAGGTCCTAGAGCCCTATGTGCGTCTTTTCAGGGGCGCTGTTGGCCCTGAGTTCATTTTTATGGACGACAATGCGCGACCACATAGGGGTCTCATGGTTGATGAGTATCTGGAAAGCGAGGATATTCAACGAATGGATTGGCCAGCCAAATCCTCTGACCTGAATCCTATTGAACATGCTTGGGATGCTCTTGGGAGAGCTATTGCAAAGCGCCAACGTGCCCCCCCCCCAGAACCATTCTGGAGTTAAAAATTGCTCTGGTGGAAGAATGGGAGGGTCTTCCACAAGTCCTTAACTCCCTTATTAACAGCATGCATACTCGTTGTGCATGCTGTCTGTCTATCGGGGGTGACCATACACCATACTAGAGGCAACACACACTGTACAAACCTCACTTTTACAGTCATCTTTTATCCTTAAGTTCAGACTACATTGGATTTAATGGCAATAGGTCTTGCCAGTGAATGACACTCTCATTTCTGTTTTGCATACTTTATTATCATGGAATAAGCTATATCCATACCAAATTTCATTTATTTATATTCAGTAATTGCATAAGAGGTAGCTTTAAA